>NC_057808.1:174613140-174964303 GCF_018294505.1 Triticum aestivum | reverse complement strand
AGGTCTGGTTTTACTCGTAGGATGTCTCATCCGGTGTGCCCTGAGAACGAGATATGTGCAGCTCCTATCGGGATTTGTCGGCGCATCGGGCGGCTTTGCTGGTCTTGTTTTACCATTGTCGAAATGTCTTGTAAACCGGGATTCCGAGACTGATCGGGTCTTTCTGGGAGAAGGTTTATCCTTCGTTGACCGTGAGAGCTTATGATGGGCTAAGTTGGGACACCCCTGCAGGGTATTATCTTTCGAAAGCCGTGCCCGCGGTTATGAGGCAGATGGGAATTTGTTAATGTCCGGTTGTAGAGAACTTGTCACTTGACCCAGTTAAAATACACCAACTGCGTGTGTAGCCGTGATCGTCTCTTCTCGGCGGAGTCCGGGAAGTGAACACGGTTTGAGTTATGAATGACGTAAGTAGGAGTTCAGGATCACTTCTTGGTCATTACTATATGACGACCGTTCCGTTGCTTCTCTTCTCGCTCTCTTTAGCGTATGTTAGCCACCATATATGCTTAGTGCCTGCTTCAGCTCCACCTCATTACACCATCTTTTCCTATAAGCTTAAATAGTCTTGATCCCGCGGGTGTGAGATTGCTGAGTCCTCGTGACTCACAGATTCTACCAAAACAGTTGCAGGTGCCAACGATGCCAGTGCAGATGATGGGATCGACCTCAAGTGGGAGTTCGATGAGGAACGTGGTCGTTACTATGTGTCTTTTCCTGATGATCAGTAGTGGTGCCCAGTTGGGACGATCGGGGATCTAGCATTTGGGGTTATCTTATTTTCATTTGGATCCTGACCGTAGTCGGTCCATGTGTGTATTTTGGTTGATGTATGGATTATATTTATGTATTGTGTGAAGTGGCGATTGTAAGCCAACTCTTTATCCCATTCTTGTTCATTACATGGGATTGTGTGAAGATGACCCTTTTTGCGACAAAACCACAATGTGGTTATGCCTCTAAGTCGTGCCTCGACACGTGGGAGATATAGCCGCATCGTGGGCGTTACAAGTTGGTAATCAGAGCCATCCCCGACTTAGGAGCCCCCTGCTTGATCGAATCACTGGCGTTGTTGAGTCTAGAACAAAAATGTTTTGAGTCTTAGGATTATATATATTGGAGAGTAGGATTCTTTTTACTCCTCAGTCCCTTCGTCGCTCTGGTGAGGTCTCCTGACGTAGAAGTTTTGACTCTTCTCTCCACAAATTTCACTAAAAAAAATTTAGGATCACGCGGGTATCTTGGAATCGTTCCGATGGTTTTGTGACGAGAACATTGTTCTTGGTGCCTCCTGACATTTAGGGGTTGTGGCAGTGTCCCGGGGAGTTGAGCTCCGAGGTGTTGTCGTCACAATTTTATCGTTGCTATTCTGGAATACCTGAGTTTCGCCGACATCGAAATCTCTTTTATGCAGTTGTTGGTGAGATCACCTCGACGCCACCCAGTACTGGGGCGGATGTTCAGGAGTATTGCCATAACTCGTATAACGGATGCTTTTCGAAGGTTGAGGTACACGATTTCCGAAGGTTTCTTGGTTATGTGTTGACGGATGGATACAGCTGGATCTAGGGATTGCTAGTTTGGGTGATATATTTTGTGTCCCCTGTATCCCCAACACCAGATTGCATAACCAGAAAGTTTCGGGAGTTTATAAGTGGGAATTCAAGTAGCCTTAGGATATCTTTCCGACAGACGCATGATATGAGATTGGGGTTCGACGTCTAGTGGTCCGCCTGTACACGGTTGGTTTTACAGTGGTCTCGTAGTGTCTTAAAGAGTCCTTGGCTATGCCGACTCGGGGGCGCTTCGTATGTCATGTGCACAGCCTTGTACATGATGGTGCTGTACGATTGAGCCCGTGTGGGCCCCACCACGAAAACTTCGGACGAAATCTCTATCATATGTTTGTTCCGGCTTATTCTGCAAGCCAATACTTTGTTTTGTTTTGAATTGTGGTATTCGAGTTGCTTCGAAATCAAATGTTGATTCCATATCTTTTTCTAAGTGGCTTCTCAATTTATGGAAGTGCAATGATTTACTATGGAATTCATTCGTTCATCTTCGTTCGAATGTTTTTTGTGAAGACTATATGTTGCAATTTCTATCCGTTCATTCTACTTATCTATTTGTCTATCAAGATGCTAACGGATGTCACCCTCTTTAGGATGGCTCCGCCAACGCGTCAGAATCCGGATCGCAATGAAGGGAGTCAAGCGAACCCTCTGCCACCACCTCCGCCTCCGGAGGCATGGCAAGCTATCATGGCAGCCACCAACGCCAATGCTCAGATGATTCTGCAACTCTTGCAAGAACGTACCCAAGGGCAAGGCAATCAAGGAAATCAAGGTCAAGGCAACAATCAGCCTCACTTCGCTACCCTCAACCAGTTTCTCGCAAATCAGCCCAAGTCTTTCAGCTACTGTGCCGAGGCCACGGATGCCGATGATTGGCTCGTGGACATCAACAAGCATTTTGAATGTAGCAATGTCAGGCCTGAGGACTGTGTCAAGTTCGCTTCTTTTCAGCTCAAGGACCAAGCTGCTGATTGGTATCAACAATACAAAGATTCCACAGGAGGTTGTGTGATCACTTGGACTGACTTCTGTCGGGTCTTCAAAGCGCACCACATTCCACAAAGTGTTGTTGAGATCAAGTGTGAGGAGTTCCGCAATCTCAAGCAATGCAACATGTCAGTGTATCAATTCAACATCCAGTTTCAGAAACTTGCTCGCTTCGCTAAACAAGACGTTCCTGATGAAAAGAGCATGATCTATCACTTCAGAGGTGGCCTTAGAGAGGATCTGCAGTTAGCTCTCGTTCTTGTTGAGCCTACTCAGTTTGATCAATTCTACAATATGGCACCGAAGCAAGAGGCTGCTCAGCTCAAGTGTGAGGCTTCTAAGAAGAGAGTCAGAGACGCAGTTCAGTCTTCTTCTTCCTCACTTGTGGCAGCTAAGCAACAGAAGTTCTGGTTGCCTCCTCCTCCTCCGTTCCGTCAGCCTTACCAGCAGAAGAACAAAGGTGGCCAGGGTTCCTCCAACTCTTCCAACTCTGGCTATCAGAACAAGTCTCAGAATCAAGCTCCAAAGTCCAATGCTCCTTATCACCGTCCACTTTCAGAGGTGACTTGCAACAAGTGTGAGCAGAAAGGTCACTATGCTAACAAGTGCTTTAACCAAAGGCGTCTTCCGCCTCCTCCTCCTGTCAGATCTTCCAGCAATGAAGTGGTCAAGCATAATCCAAAGTTTGCAAAGGTGAACATGATGAATGCAGCTCAAGCGGAGGAATCTACTGATGTGATAATGGGTAATCTCTCAGTTAATGATATTCCTGCAAAAGTCTTATTTGATACTGGTGCATCGCATTCTTTCTTGTCATACCCATTTGCATCGAAGCACAATGTTGACACAGAGATTTTATCCAAAGTTATGCAAGTTGTTTCTCCGGGAAAGCTTTTGACTTCTAGTTTGGTTGCTCCCGATGTTTCCATCAAGATGGGGAACTATAAATTTCTGTCTTCTCCAGTTGTTCTTGGTGACTCGGATATTGATCTAATTCTCGGGATGGACTGGCTTTCTAAGCACAAGGCTCAACTTGATTGTGTTGCCAGGGAAATTCAATTGACACACTCTTCTGAGGATGTGATTATTTATGCTGCTCGTGATGAAACCATTCGGTTATTTTCTCTCGATGAGAAGGGCGAATTGAATGCCATCTCTCAAATTCCAGTCGTTTGTGAGTACCAAGATGTCTTTCCAGAAGAGCTTCCAGGTATGCCTCCTCACCGGCCAGTTGAGTTCGTTATCGATCTTGAGCCGGGCACTGAACCCGTTTGCAAGCGTCCATACAAGCTTGGACCCAATGAGCTGAAGGAATTGAAGAAACAGCTCGATGAACAAGAGCGTCTGGGTTTGATCAGACCGAGTTCATCTCCATGGGGTTGTGGTGTTCTTTTTGTAAAGAAGAAGGATGGCACGGACCGACTTTGTGTCGACTACCGTCCATTGAACAAGAAGACAATCAAGAACAAGTATCCACTTCCCAACATCAATGAGCTATTCGAGCAACTCAAAGGTGCTAAAGTATTCTCCAAGCTTGACCTTCGCATGGGTTATCATCAGATTCGCATTCGTGAAGAAGATATTCCCAAGACAGCTTTCAGAACAAGCTTTGGTTCTTATGAATATATGGTCGTGTCTTTCGGCCTTGTCAATGCTCCTCCAGTATTCTCTCAGATGATGAATTTCATCTTCAACCCCTATACCAATGAATTTGTTCTGGTGTATCTCGATGATATCTTGGTCTTCTCCAAGAATAAGAAGGATCATGCCAAACATTTGCGATTGGTGCTCGACAAGCTCAGAGAGTATCAATTCTATGCGAAGTTCTCAAAATGTGAGTTTTGGCTTGATGAAGTTCTTTTCCTTGGTCACATCATCTCTGCCAAGGGCATCGCTGTTAACCCCGAGAAGGTGTCCGCAATTGTGAATTGGGAACCTCCTCAGAATGTCAAGCAGCTCCGCAGTTTTCTTGGTCTTGCAAGCTATTGCCGAAGATTCGTTGAGAATTTCTCTAAGATTGCAAAGCCTCTTTCCAACATCCTCCAGAAGCATGTGAAGTATGTCTGGTCTCCTGAGTGTGACGTTGCTTTCAACACTCTCAAAGAGAAACTAGTCACAGCTCCTGTCTTAACTCCTCCTGACGAATCCAAGCCATTTGAAGTTTTCTGTGATGCTTCTCTCCAAGGTCTCGGTGCTGTGTTAATGCAAGAGAAGAAAGTTGTGGCCTATACCTCTCGTTAGTTGAAGCCCAATGAGAAGAACTACCCCACTCACGTTCTTGAGTTGGCGGCAGTTGTCCATGCATTAATAACGTGGAGACATCTCTTGTTGGGAAGACAAGTGGACATATTCACCGATCACAAGAGTCTCAAGTACATCTTCACTCAGCCCAACCTCAATCTCAGGCAGACTCGATGGGTCGAAATGATTCAAGAGTACAATCCGAGTATTGAATATACTCCAGGCAAGGCCAATGTCATTGCAGATGCTTTAAGCAGGAAGGCTTATTGCAACAACTTAATTCTCAAGCCTTTCCAACCGGATCTTTGTGAAGCTTTCCGCAAGCTGAATCTCCAAGTTGTTCCTCAAGGCTTTCTTGCCAACCTCTTAGTCTCTCCTACTTTGGAAGATCAAATTCGTGAGGCACAACTTCTTGATGCCATGGTGAAGAAGGTGAAACATGGTATCGACAAGGGTCTTTCCAAATACAAGTGCTATCGCATTGATGACAGAGACACTTTATTCTTCAAGGACCAGATTGTGGTTCCTAAAGGTGATGTAAGGAAAGTCATTATGAACGAGGCGCACAATTCTCTTCTTTCCATTCATCCTGGAAGTACGAAGACGTACCATGACCTCAAGCAGTCGTATTGGTGGACTCGAATGAAGCGAGAAATCGCTCAATTCGTGAATGAATGTGATGTCTGTCGAAGAGTGAAAGCAGAACACCAACGACCAGCTGGTCTCCTCCAACCTCTTGCTATCCTAGAATGGAAGTTTGATCATATCGAAATGGACTTCGTGACTGGTTTTCCAAAGTCCAAGCGTGGAAATGATGCTATCTTCGTTGTCATCGACAAGCTTTCTAAAGTCGCTCATTTCCTTCCAATCAAAGAATCCATCACAGCAGCTCAGTTGGCAGAGCTATACACCTCCAGAATTGTCTCCTTGCACGGCATTCCACAATTGATTTCTTCTGACCGTGGAAGCATCTTCACCTCTAAGTTCTGGGACTCCTTCCAGAAGGCCATGGGCACAAACATTCGCTTCAGCACAGCTTTCCATCCGCAAACTAGTGGCCAAGTCGAGCGAGTCAATCAAATTCTTGAAGAAATGCTCAGGGCTTGTGTCATTTCTTTTGGCATGAAATGGGAAGATTGTCTTCCATATGCTGAATTCTCCTACAACAACAACTTCCAAGCGAGTTTGGGCAAGGCCCCATTCGAGATTCTCTATGGCAGAAAGTGTCGTACTCCTCTCAATTGGTCAGAGACTGGTGAACGCCAACTTCTTGGCAATGACTTAATCACTGAAGCTGAAGAAATGTGTAAAGTCATCCGTGATAATCTCAAAGACGCGCAATCACGCCAGAAGAGTTACTATGATAGTAAGCACCGTGATTTGGCTTTCGAGATCGGAGATCATGTCTACCTCCGCGTCTCTCCAATGAAAGGCACTCGTCGCTTCGGTATCAAAGGGAAGCTTGCCCCTAGATACGTGGGTCCTTTCAAGATCATTGGCAAAGAGACGACCTCGCCTATCAACTTGAGCTTCTTTCAATCTTCACGAACGTGCACGATGTGTTCCATGTGTCACAGCTCCGCAAGTGCTTCAAGACGCCTGAGCGCACTATCAACTTTGAAGAGATTGACCTCCAAGAAGATCTATCTTATCATCAGCACCCCGTTGCTATTCTTGAAGAAACTGAGCGTAAGACTCGCAACAAGTCAATCAAATTCCTGAAAGTGAAGTGGTCACACCATTCCGACCGGGAAGCCACCTGGGAACGCGAGGACCATCTCTGTTGAGGATATAGACCTTAGAGTCACCCGCCAGGAGGGGCCGGGGTACTCATATGGTCGTTGCCAGAAGCCCGGAGCCAAGCTTGAAGACGATGGGCCAGAGATGGGCTTAAGACCCGGATATGGCTTAAGGCCCGTAGTTACAATCATTATTATGGTAGAACTTGTAGTGTAAGGCAAGTATAGTTGAGAGTCCGAGCCGGGCACTCTTATGAGCCGGCCGGGACTCTGAGGGCTGCTAGGCGTCAGCCTCCCTATATAAAGGGACGACCCGGCAGCGGTTTAGGAACAAGAACAATCTCGTCGAGAGCCGGGATAGCAGTTTAGCTCCCTGGTGATCGTAACCCTAATCAATACCACCTCAAACTGGACGTAGGCTTTTACCTTCACCGTAAGGGGCCGAACCAGTATAAACCCTCGTGTTCCTTGTCCCGCATTAACCCCTTCAAGCTTCCTAGCTGCGATGGCTCTACGACTAAGTCCTAACTCGAGGACATCTGCCGTGACAATTCCACGACAGTTGGCGCCCACCGTGGGGCCAGCGCACGGTGGATTTGAGTTCTTGAAGGGCAGCTTCGAAGGGCTCAAGGGATACGCTGTGGGCCGGATGACCAAGAGTCGTCGCGGCAAGCTCTACATCGACGATGCAAACTGGGGCCCCGACGCCGGCTCAATTGAGTACGGGTACTGGGTCCCCTTCGGCGGAATTCATATTTTCATTGGCAAGATTGGTGAGTCGGGCCCTGAGCCGGGTCTCTGCGCCGATCTCATCGAGACGGCTCAGCGTGCGCGACCCGCCCGGGGCCGGCCTGCCTTAAGGCCTGCTTTTGTGGGGTGTATCCATGGAGGACTCTCTGATCGATCTGGATCTGGTGATGAGACGGCCGCCGGCTCTGACGGCGAGTCGGCCACTGAGGAGTCGAACTCGTTGTACCAACTTCAAGATGGCAGGCTCATGGGTTGTTCCGATGGTGACAGTATTCCGGACCTATTTGAGCCGCCAAATCAGGTTGGAGTTTTTATGGCTGGTGCGCAGCCTGTTCAAAGCCCCGCTGCTGGAGCGGGAAACCCGGTGCCTTCTCCGGCTCAAGTGCTAATGGATCTCACGGACAAGATGACGGCCCTGTTAACTGCCACGGTTGACCCGGCGGATCAAGCTCGGCATGATGCGGAGGTGGCACAGTTAAAATTGGATCTAGTGAAGGCTAAGGAGGATCTGGCAGCAGAAGGGATCAGGATGACTGCGGAGCGGGCGGCTCTCGATGCCCAAACACAGTTGATTCAAGCGCAGTCCTTCCGGCTCACAATGGATCAAAACGCGGCCAATGAGGTCCTAAGAAGGAGGCATCAAAAGGCCCAATCTCGACTCCCTCCGGTTTACGATCCACGCAACCTCTTCAACACACCAGGTGCAGGGTCTAGTAACCCGCCAGGGGTCATAGTGCCCGGGTCCGGGACCCCTATTCAGCCACAAGTGATGGGGCCTCCCCAGGTGCCCCCTGCCCCGCCTCAGTATGTGCCAATACCCCCGGGTCATTATAATAACCCGCTGGAGAACATGGTCGCTGCGGCGGCACGACTGGCGGCTCTCCCAGTTGACGGCGACTCTCCGACGGCTATTGAAACCCGCCGGGTCAGGGAACTCCTTCAGACGGCACTGGCGCAGCAGGAGGCGTACTCCTACAGCCGAGATAGGATCCACTCGACCCCCCGTCCGGGCCGAAGCCCGAGTTACAACTGGCACATAGTCTCAGCTACCGGCTCAAGTAACGTCCGACGCCATGACCCGCCCCCTGGCCATGGCCCGGCTTATAACGTAGCCTTCCACGCTGCAGACCAGGACAGAGCGCGGCAAGAGGCGGAGCAGGTGCCACAATTGACGGCTTACCAGGCCCCCCGGGCTTATCCGACGACTTCCGTCGACGTGGGTATCCCCACCAGGACGGGGGGTGTCCCTTGTTTAGTACCAGCTATCCGCAATGAGCGTCTGCCCAAGGACTTCAAAGGCCCTAGGAAGGTGCCTAATTACACAGCAGACTTACAGCCTGCGGCCTGGATCGAGAGTTATGAGATGGCCATGGAGCTACTGGAGGTCAGTGAGGCGGCCATGGCTAAGTACTTCACCATGATGTTGGATGGAACTGCCCGCACTTGGTTGAAAGGGCTACCACCGAACTCCATCGGGTCTTGGGCTGAGCTGAAAGCACGGTTCATCCAAAACTTCAAGGACACCTATAGGCAGTCTATGTCAATTGTGGATTTGACTAACTGTAAGCAGCAGGAGGGTGAATCCACGACCCATTGGGTTCGCTGGGTTAAGGAGATCATACATTCATCAGATAAGATGGATGCCGGCTCTGTAGTCTTAATGTTGGAACAGAACTGTCGCTTCGTGCCACTGAAGATGAAACTCGGGCGGCTTAAGCGCGACTGCAGTGACATGGGTACACTAATGGCGGCTCTTGTCAAGTACGTCGATTCTGATGGTACCAAGGATCCCCCTTCAGATGATGAAAGGGCAGGGAAGGGAAAGAAGAATGGCAACGGCAAGGGTCCTCAGCATAACCCGGGGAACCAAGGAGGAGGCAAGCGCAAGGCTGATGGCAGCCTAGAGTTTGTAGCCAACGCCAGCTCACAAGGTAATAACCAGCGACGCAAGGGGAGACCCCCTCCCCGAGGCGGCGGGTCAGGTCCGACGCTGGAGCAGCTGCTGAATGAGCCTTGTCCAAGGCATGGTTCTAGAGAGAAGGCAGCAACTCATCTGTGGAAAGATTGTGCAATCATGAAGGCCTTCAAGAATTACAATGGCCCGGGCGGCGGCTCAGGCGCCGGCGGCTTTCATGGCCCGGGAGGCGGCTCAAATTCTGGGCCTCAGAACGGCCAAGGGGGCTTTAATCAACAGTCTGGCCAGGGTCATCAACAACAGCAGGGGGGTTATCAGACCAATCCAAAGCAGCTTAGCGGTGGACAGTATCATGTGTTTACCACCAGCCTGTGTAAGCGAGATCAGAAGCTTCATAAGAGGGCAGTGAATGCTGTTGAGCCGGCAGTCCCACGCTACTTGCGGTGGTCTGAGCAGCCTATAGTGTGGAGTACGGAGGATCACCCTCCCCGGGTGGATAACCCGGGCCACTTGGCCTTAGTGGTGGCTCCTCAAGTGGGAGGATATAAGTTCACAAAGGTGCTCATGGATGGAGGCAGCAGCATCAACATCCTCTATTATGAGACTTTTCGCCGTATGGGGTTGGTTGATAAGAACCTCAGCCAGTCAAACACTATCTTCCATGGTGTGGTACCTGGTTAGTCGGCTTATCTAGTCGGCAAGATCGAATTGGAAGTGGCTTTTGGTGATGAGAGCAACTACAGGGTGGAGAAATTGACCTTTGAGGTGGTCAAGATAAGAAGTCCATATCATGCTATATTTGGGCGACCGGCTTACGCCAAGTTCATGGCACGGCCGTGTTATGTGTACTTACAGCTCAAGATGCCGGGTCACAATGGGACCATTACGGTTCACGGGAGCCGAAAGGTGGCTCTGGAGTGTGAAGAAGGCGATGCGGCTTATGCGGAGTCTGTTTGTGCCACAGAGGAGTTGAAGTTTTATAAAGACAATGTTGACCCAACAGATATGACCTCTCTGAAAAAGCCGACTACGGAGAATGAGCCGGCGATGAAATTTAAATCGGCTGATGAGACTAAACTTGTTGATTTTGTTCCAGGTGACTCATCCCAGCAGTTTAGCATCAGTGCAAATCTGGATCCAAAATAGGAAAGCGCGCTCATCGAGTTCATCCGTGAGAATAGGGACATCTTCGCATGGAAACCTTCTGACATGCCAGGTGTACCTAGAGAACTCGCTGAGCATACTCTCAATGTTGATCCGAAATTTAAGCCGGTCAGACAGTTCCTTCGGCGGTTTAATGAAGAGAGGCGGAAAGCTATTGGTGAAGAAGTGGCCCGGCTCTTGGCGGCCGGGTTTATCGTTGAAGTCTTTCACCCAGAGTGGTTAGCTAACCCGGTGCTCGTACTCAAGAAGAACGGCACCTGGCGGATGTGTGTGGACTACACGGACTTGAACAAGGCGTGTCCGGCTGATCCTTTTGCCCTCCCCCGTATTGATCAAATCATTGATGCTACGGCAGGTTGTGCACGCTTAAGTTTCTTGGATGCTTATTCCGGATATCATCAGATTAAGATGGCAGTTAAGGACCAGGAGAAGACGGCGTTCATCACTCCCTTTGGAGCCTTCTGCTATGTGTCTATGCCCTTTGGACTCAAGTGTGCACAGGCGACTTACCAGCGTTGTGTACAGAACTGTCTTCATAAACAGATTGGGCACAATGTTCACGCTTACGTGGATGACATTGTGGTTAAGTCCATAAAAGAGGAAACCCTGACAGATGATTTAAGGGAAACCTTTGATAATCTCCGGGTCTATAAGATGATGCTTAACCCGGCCAAGTGTGTCTTTGGTGTTCCTGCAGGCAAACTTTTGGGTTTCTTGGTTTCTGACAGAGGCATTGAGGCTAACCCGGAGAAGATCAAGTCCATCACCTCCCTGGCTAAGCCGGCGTGTATAAATGATGTTCAGCGTTTGGCGGGTCGCATCGCTGCTTTAAGCCGGTTTATAAGCCGTTTGGGTGAGAAGGCCATGCCATTATATCAGTTGATGAAGAAAACTGATAACTTTGTCTGGAATGATGCAGCTAATACCGCTTTTGAGGATTTGAAGAAGCAGCTGGCAGAGCCCCCAGTCCTTGCTGCTCCGGTTGATAAGGAGCCCTTACTACTGTATGTGGCGGCAAACGCACGAGCTGTCAGTGTGGCCATTGTGGTGGAGCGCAAGGAGGAGGGTAAGGAGCATCCGGTTCAGCGGCCGGTTTATTATGTCAGCGAAGTGCTCATTGAGTCCAAGCAGCGGTACCCGCATTGGCAGAAGCTGGTATATGGTGTGTTCATGGCGAGCCGGAAACTTAAGCATTATTTTCAGGGTCATCCCATCACTGTGGTCAGTTCTGCCCCTCTTGGTGATATCATTCAAAACAGAGAGGCTACAGGGAGAATTGCTAAGTGGGCTATAGAACTTGGACCTCATGGTCTCAAATATGTGCCACGCACTACTGTTAAATCTCAGGCCTTGGTGGATTTCATTAATGATTGGACAGAGTCACAAGTGCCTGAGCAAAAGCCGGATAACATGTATTGGACTATTCACTTCGATGGGTCCAGGCAGTTGGAGGGCTCGGGGGCTGGCGTTGTATTGGCTTCCCCTAAGGGTGACAAGTTCCATTATGTGCTACAGTTGATGTTTCCTTGCACTAACAATGCGGCTGAGTACGAGGCCTTGCTCCACGGTCTTCGGATGGCTAAGGAGATGAGCTTGAGCCGGGTAAGGTGCTTTGGTGACTCAGACTTGGTAGCTCAACAAGTATCAGGCAAGTGGGACTCTAAGGATCCTCTCATGGCGGCTTATCGCCGTGAGGTTGATGCCATTGCTGGGAACTTTCAGGGCTACCAAGTAAAGCACATTGATCGCAGGAAGAACGAGGCGGCGGATGCTCTAAGCCGGCTAGGCTCTTAACGAAAGCCGGTGCCGCCTAACACTTTCCTGGACGTCCTGTATAACCCTTCGGTTAAGTTGCCTACAGAGGAGAACTTGGCTGTCCCTGACCCGGAGGCACGACTGGTGGCGGCTCTTCATGTCATACCAGACTAGACAATGCCATATCTGGCCTATATGACCCAGGGCGAGTTGCCTGAGGATGAAACTTTGGCCAGGCAAATAACCCGGCGGGCTAAGTCAATGATCGTTATCGATGGCGAGTTGCATCATCGCAGTGTTACAGGAGCATTTCAGCGTTGTGTCTCCCCTGAGGAAGGGCAAGAGATCTTGCGTGAGATCCATGAAGGGGATTGTGGCCATCATGCCGGCTCAAAGTCCCTTGTGGCCAAGGCTTTCCGTCATGGTTTTTATTGGTTGACGGCTCATGCTGATGCAGAGGACTTGGTCAGTAAATCTGATGGTTGCCAGAAGTTCTCACGACGGGCTCACGTGCCGGCTCAGGAGCTGAGGATGATCCCAATCACTTGGCCCTTTGCGGTCTGGGGGCTTGATATGGTTGGACCTTTTAAAAGGTCCAAGGATAAGAAGACCCACCTCTTGGTGGCAGTTGACAAATTTACCAAGTGGGTTGAAGCGGAGCCAGTTAGCAAGTGTGATGCAGCCACGGCAGTTCAGTTCATGAAAAGGGTGATCTTTCGCTTTGGTTTTCCACACAGCATTATAACTGACAATGGCACCAATCTCTCCAAAGGCGCCATGGAAGAGTTTTGTCAATGAGAGCATATCCGACTTGATGTTTCCTCAGTGGCTCATCCTCAATCCAATGGTCAAGCGGAGAGAGCTAATCAGGAGATTCTGAAGGGCATCAAGCCCCGGCTTTTGGTCCCTTTGCAACGGACGCCGGGTTGTTGGGTGGAGGAGTTGCCCTCCGTCTTATGGAGCATCAATACTACCCCTAACAGGTCTACAGGCTTCACGCCTTTCTTCATGGTTTATGGAGCAGAAGCAGTCCTCCCCAGTGACATCCGTCACGACTCACCTCGCGTGGCGGCTTATGTTGAGACGGATAACGAACAGGCGCGCCAAGATGCTCTTAACTTGTTGGATGAACAGCGTGATGTGGCAGCAGCCCGTTCAGCAATTTACCAACAAGACCTGCGCCGTTATCATAGCCGCCGGGTCAAATCCCGGGTCTTCCAGGAAGGCGACCTTGTGCTCCGGCTCATCCAGGATCAGACAGATGCACACAAGTTATCCCCACCTTGGGAAGGGCCCTTTGTGGTCAGCAAGAACTTGCACAACGGGTCATATTACCTCATTGACATTCGGGAGCACAAAGATTCACGTAAGTCGGAGGAAGAGACCCGTCGGCCGTGGAACATAGCTCAGCTTCGGCCTTACTACACTTGAGCCACCGGCTCTCGTGGTGTACATATTTCTCTCAGCCATGTATACATTATGATAAGCAATAAAGCAGGACCTCTGTCCTTTTTTCTCCTCCAAATATGCACGTGTTGTTTTTATTACAAGATTACATGATGACTTAAAGAAGGATCCGGCTTATGATCGTATTCGAATCTAGCCGTAAGTAGTAAGGTCACTTGGGGGCTTCCTGTTCAAACATGGGTCGTATTCGAACCAAAGAGAACATAGCTGTCGATACCCATTTGATTGGCAAAGTGCCGAGCTCATTGGGAGGTTACCTTTGGTCATATTTGAATCATAGTTTAACCCCTCTGAGAACCGACGTGGATCGTATTCGAATCAGCGTCGTTAAACAATTCTTAAAATCACTTGGGGGCTTCCTGTTCAAACATGGGTCGTATTCGAACCAAAGAGAACATAGCTGTCGGTACCCTCTTGATTGGCATCGCCACACCCACTGGGGGCTATATGATCGTATCCGAATCAAAGCTTAACCCCTTTGGGCCGGGTCTCTGGTCGTATTTGAACCGGAAGCCCCTAAATTCTTCTGCTTTATCACAAGTTTTCTTTGACTATGTCAAGGTGTGTACAGCCGGGTCTCACTTTTCCGGCTTAACCTTGGTTTACGGTATTGCTGAACGCAATGGGTGTTATAAGGCAGGTAAACCAGAGTTGCGGTACCAACTTTCTCATCCGAATTATCTAAGCCGGAAGTATACTTGCAGGCTGTTCGGCATGTTCTTATGGCTGTGTTCAGGATACTATTGAAGACAAGTCCTTTTCGATTCATATTCCGGGTTATCTAAAATTTATGATTCTCAGGACGGTAAGACGCCCCGAGACTTGTGATTTGCCTTTCTATACTTAAGGTTAAGAAAAACAAAGGATTGATTATGACCCGGAGAAATATCAAAGAGACAACTTCAAAAGACTTTCACATTCAATACGTGCACGATGGCACGGCAGAGATGAATTGTTGCACCTACTCTATTACAAAACTCATCAAGGGGGGGGACATTGTTTGGTAACCCGCCAGCCGAGTTATGATGCCCGCTGAGTTGAAGTCTCCGGCTCGTTCCTATCCTCTCCTCCGGCTGATCCCAAGACCAGGAAGGTTGATGACTTCCAGCCGATGCCGCTGAGAGCTTCGAATTGGGCTTCCTCGTCAATTAACCCGGCCGGGTCAATCTCCGGGGCGAAGGTGTGCTGGCGAGCCGGCGGGATCAGGTTGAGGGCTTCATAGCGAGGGGTTGGAATCCTCTGATTCTCCGCATCATAACCCGGCTGGTACTTGGTCAGATCTGTGTCGTTCCCGATAAGGGTGGCCACCGGGCGTACAGCCTTCACGCAAGCAGACTAGGTTCTTCTCCAAGGTAAACCTCGCAGAAGACTTGAAAATTGCAGATGTTGGACACTGAGTTGGGCCCTATATCTTGAGGCCGCAAGTCGAAGAAGTTGAGCACGTCCCTAAAAAACTTTGAGCCGGGCGGTGCGAAGCCCCGGCTCATGTGATCAGCAAAAATTACTACCTCCCCATCCTTTGGTTGTGGCCTCTCTTCTGACGGGTCAGGGGCACGGTAGGACATGATGTCTTTCTTGGGCAGATGTCCTGACTTAACAAAATCAGCTAGGGTCTCGTTGGTGACATTGGATCTCATCCAGTTGCAAGTGATGGGAGCTTTGGGAGGCATGGTGAAAGTCGGCAGTCTATGACAAAAATGAAGAAACGTCCGGGTTAATTATAAGCCGGAGGAAATCTGTAGTTCAAAGCTAAGGTGGCGGCTTATGAAGGGGACTAATGGTATATACCTAAGTACAGCGGGTTATTTAAGCCGCCGGGGCATTCAGAATAAGTTAATTATCTACGGCCTTATCACAATTAAGCCGGAGGATTCTACGAAGCATGGTTTTCTTTAAGCCGGAGGATTCTACGGCGCGTGGTTTCTTTAAACCGGAATTGTAAGCCGCCAAGATTCAATGGTTGCAGTTTTTACTAAGTGTGGTAAAACAGGTTTCACATATTGCAGTAACTTTTTTGGATCAAAATGGTCGGGCAAAAGAAAAAATTTCTAGACCTAGAAACAGAAGTGAGGGAGTTCTTGGGCTTGAACAAAGTTCCTATGCAGTAAAAGGAGAGCTGCTTGCGTGTAAAATGGGTGCCAAACAACCACCGCACTGGTTCTAGGCAAGTCTAAGATCAAACAGGGGCAGTAACTATGAGAACTACCGAAACTTGCGGGCAATGGCGACGAACACGAAGAACGTGGATGAACCCTACTGCAGATCTTCTCTACGGGGTAGTGAGGACTTACTGGAGCTGAAAAGGTGCGGGGGTCGCCGCCGTTTGTCTGGTCCGAGTCAGAGTGATGCAGCGGCCAAGGTTGACGAAGAACGGAGGCGAGACGACGGCGGCGGAGTGCGAGCTCAGGCAGAGAGGCAGTGGCGCGAGGAGGAAGAAGGGTGGCAGAGAAGCCCGTCGGGCCGGCCTATTTATAAGGCGAGCTCATAAAGCGGGCGCGAGAATCAAGGAGACCGTGGCGTGGTTATCTCCCCTCACAACGCCTCGATTTTCGGGATGACAGTAAAGGAAAAGATCCGTTGCGGATCTGGCGGAGAAAAAAAGGGGCTTAATGGACGATGACGTCACGGCGGATTATCCGGAGTCTAGAGGATGACGTCATGCTGGGTTATGGCCTTCACACGAATGGTAAGCCGGAGATTTTTCTGTCGAAAGAATTAAAGATTGACATGAGCTGGCTCAAATCAATCTGGGGCCTAATGTTGAGGATATAGACCTTAGAGTCACCCGCCAGGAGGGGCCGGGTTACTCATATGGTCGTTGCCAGAAGCCCGGAGCCAAGCTTGAAGACGATGGGCCAGAGATGGGCTTAAGACCCGGATATGGCTTAAGGCCCGTAGTTACAATCATTATTATGGTAGAACTTGTAGTGTAAGGCAAGTATAGTTGAGAGTCCGAGCCGGGCACTCTTATGAGCCGGCCGGGACTCTGAGGGCTGCTAGGCGTCAGCCTCCCTATATAAAGGGACGACCCGGCAGCGGTTTAGGAACAAGAACAATCTCGTCGAGAGCCGGGATAGCAGTTTAGCTCCCTGGTGATCGTAACCCTAATCAATACCACCTCAAACTGGACGTAGGCTTTTACCTTCACCGTAAGGGGCCGAACCAGTATAAACCCTCGTGTTCCTTGTCCCGCATTAACACCTTCAAGCTTCCTAGCTGCGATGGCTCCACGACTAAGTCCTAACTCGAGGACATCTGCCGTGACAATTCCACGACAATCTCCGTTCCGATATCCCGAGTTCTTTCATTCCTAGATCTCGGGACGAGATCGTCTCGTAGTGGTGGAGTGTTGTAACACCCCGGATGTAACTTTCCATAATTGTAACTCCAACTCTTGCCATTTCCGGCTCTGTGTTATGATATTCCCTTCGTGGTCGGGTTTTGTTTGTCGTTTTGTATTTTTTTCATGTCATGCATTTCATATCATGTCATCATGTGCATCGCATTTGCATACGTGTTCGTCTCATGCATCCGAGCATTTTCCCCGTTGTCTGTTTTGCAATCCGGCGCTCCCATCTCCTCCGGTGCACCCCTCTTGTTTTCTCTCGTGAGCGGGTGTCAAACATTCTCGGAATGGACCGAGGCTTGTCAAGTGGCCTTGGTATACCACCGGTAGACCACTGGTCAAGTTTCGTTCCATTTGGAGGTCGTTTGGTATTCCAACGGTTAACCGGGTAACCGGAAAGTCCATTTGTGTGTGCAGCAAAAACCCCCCTCAAAACCAGCCCAAAACTCCTCAAAGTCACTTCCATGATGTAGGTCATTCGATCACGATCGTGTGGGCGAAAACCGCACCTCATTTGGACTCTCCTAGCTCCCTCTACCTATATATATGCCTCCCCTCCCGAAATAAATCGCAGACGAAACCCTAACCACCTTCCTCTCCGCGGCCGGACGCGTCCAGCCGCCGCCGGACGAAGCCGCAGCCACCCCGCGACCGCCACGTGGCGCCCCGCCGCCCGCCAGGCCCGCCGCGGGCCAGCGAGCCCGAGCCGCCGGCGCCCGCATCCACGCCCTCTCCTCCGTGCCCCGCCGCCGTCTCCTCGCCGCCCCGCCGCCCTGCTCGCCGCCGGCCGTCGCGCCACCGCCGATGCCTCGCGCCGCCGCCGAGCCGGTGGGCTGCCGCCGCCGCTTCACCGTCGTCCGCCGCCGCGCCTCCCGCCGGGCCCCGCGTCGGCGTCCTCCCGCGCCGGCCCCGCCGTCTCCTCCCTCCGCCGCCGCACGCCGCCCCGCCGGCGTCCCCGCCGGCCCTTTCTCCGGCGAGCTTCGGCCCGAGCTCGAACCCTAGCTTCGATCCAGATCGGGTCAACATCGGAGGTTGACTTTCCCGAACCCCGAAAATATTCCAAGTCATTTATTTTTTACAGCATGTGTCCATGTTCATAGCATCATAACTCTCTGCATATTGCTCCGTTTCGCGCGTGTAATATATCGAAATGTTCGCCTCATGATGCTCTGCATTTTGTTCAATTGCACCATGTTCACTAGAGTCCATCTTGATGCCCAAATCTCTGGTGCAAGAGTGCTAGTTGCTGTTATCTGCTGGTTCTTAGCAGAACTTGGAGATTTGTTATTTTTGTTGAATTTATTCTGTGCATCTTATGAGAATGAGCTCTACATGTGTTTTGTTGTATGCCATGCCATCTTTCCAGTGGTGTATGCCATGTATTTTTGTGATCTCTGTGGTGACTAGCACAAGCATGCAAACTAGGGCCCGTAATGTTTCTGATTTCAGGGACTTAGTGATTTCTCTAAGTCCTTGTCTGCTGTTATTTTGTTGCCATGTAAACTTGATGCTACAGGGAGATCCATGCATATTTTGGTGATGTTCAGTAAGGATGTTTTGTAGATATTGTTGTAATTGCCTTTTTTTTGCAATTATGGAGTGCCATAGCATGACTCAATCTTGGTCTACTTTTGCTATAAAATATTTCTGGCAGATTCTTAACATGATATTCATTTTTGCCAAACTTGTTGTAGTTGATCCATACATGCTATGCTTTTGTTCTTGCCATGAATAGCTTCATAGACATGCCATCTTACTGTAGGTATGCTTGTTTTGTCATGCATTGCTTAGTGGTGAGTGCATCAAGCTCACCAAGATGCCTTCATATTATTGTTTCTGCCGTGCTCTGTTTTCTGCTAAGTCTGGAACCTGTTAACGAAACTTGCTATGTTTACATGGTTGCCATCATATCGTATGGTCCTTTTTGGCTTATGGTCAGTAAGGGACTTTTGTCATATGCATTTAGTAGAATACTTCCATCCCTTGTTTTGCTATGTTAAGTTCTTGTAGCATGTTGATTTGGTGCTCTGAACATTGCTACCTATGTTAAGTCTGTGAACCTGTTATCTTTTGCACTTTTGCCATGCTTGTTTGAGCTTGTTATGGTGAGTTCTAGCCGTAGCTCAGTGTTCATCTTTTGTCAAGCTTCACCTGTAGATTACTGCCATATGATTTGTTGCTATGTTGGGGTGCTGTAGCACTATTACTTGTTGCATTTTAAGTGCTATCATGCTGTTAATCGCAGATTCGTGTCATTCTTGTTTTGCTTGCCATTTGCAAACCGTGCATCCGTTTTCGGTGATCTTTATATCGATTTCGACCGAAATCATCTCATCTTTCCAGTGGAATGCTTGGTTTGCCAAGTTACTTCCTTGTTCATCATTTTCCTTCCGGAGCACGCATATGCATCGCATATCATATCTCGCATATCATACATGTTTTGCATCATGTTGCTTGTGCATTTCTCGTGATTGATTGTGGTTCCGTTGCTTGTGTTCTTGTCTTGGGTAGAGCCGGGAGATGAGTTCGTGAACGAGGAACCTGTTGAGTACACTTACGAGGATCAAGCTTTCGACAACTCTGAGAACCTTGCAGGCAAGATGACCACCCCTCGAAATCACTTCTATCTTTGCTTTGCTAGTTGTTCGTTCTATTGTCATGCTGCGCTACCTACCATTTGCTATATCATGCCTCCCATATTGCCATGCCAGCCTCTAACCATCCTTTCCTAGCAAACCGTTGTTTGGCTAAGTTACCGCTTTTGCTCAGCCCTTCTTATAGCGTTGCTAGTTGCAGGTGAAGTTGAAGTTTGTTCCATGTCGGAACATGGATATGTTTGGATATCACAATATCTCTTCTTTTAATTAATGCATCTATATACTTGGTAAAGGGTGGAGGCTCGGCCTTATGCCTGGTGTTTTGTTCCACTCTTGCCGCCCTAGTTTCTGTCATACCGGTATTATGTTCCTTGAGTTTGCGTTCCTTACGCGGTCGGGTGATTTATGGGACCCCCTTGACAGTTCGCCTTGAATAAAACTCCTCCAGCAAGGCCCAACCATGGTTTTACCATTTGCGACCTAAGCCTTTCCCTCGGGTTTTCGCGAGCCCGAGGGTCATCTTATTTTAACCCCCCCCCCCCCGGGCCAGTGCTCCTTTGAGTGTTGGTCCGAACTGAGTAGACTGTGGGGCCCCCTCTTGGAAACTCGAGGTCTGGTTTTACTCGTAGGATGTCTCATCCGGTGTGCCCTGAGAACGAGATATGTGCAGCTCCTATCGGGATTTGTCGGTGCATCGGGCGGCTTTGCTGGTCTTGTTTTACCATTGTCGAAATATCTTGTAAACCGGGATTCCGAGACTGATCGGGTCTTTCCGGGAGAAGGTTTATCCTTCGTTGACCGTGAGAGCTTATGATGGGCTAAGTTGGGACACCCCTGCAGGGTATTATCTTTCGAAAGCCGTGCCCGCGGTTATGAGGCAGATGGGAATTTGTTAATGTCCGGTTGTAGAGAACTTGTCACTTGACCCAGTTAAAATACACCAACTGCGTGTGTAGCCGTGATGATCTCTTCTCGGCGGAGTCCGGGAAGTGAACATGGTTTGAGTTATGAATGACGTAAGTAGGAGTTCAGGATCACTTCTTGGTCATTACTTGATGACGACCGTTTCGTTGCTTCTCTTATCACTCTCTTTTGCGTATGTTAGCCACCATATATGCTTAGTGCCTGCTGCAGCTCCACCTCATTACACCATCTTTTCCTATAAACTTAAATAGTCTTGATCTCGCGGGTGTGAGATTGATGAGTCCTCGTGACTCACAGATTCTACCAAAACAGTTGCAGGTGCCGACCATGCCAGTGCAGATGATGGGATCGACCTCAAGTGGGAGTTCGATGAGGAATGTGGTCGTTACTATGTGTCTTTTCCTGATGATCAGTAGTGGTGCCCGGTTGGGACGATCGGGGATCTAGCATTTGGGGTTATCTTATTTTCATTTGGATCTTGACCGTAGTCGGTCCATGTGTGTATTTTGGTTGATGTATGGATTATATTTATGTATTGTGTGAAGTGGCGATTGTAAGCCAACTCTTTATCCCATTATTTTTCATTACATGGGATTGTGTGAAGATGACCCTTCTTGCGACAAAACCACAATGCGGTTATGCCTCTAAGTCGTGCCTCGACACGTGGGAGATATAGCCGCATCGTGGGCGTTACAATGAGCTCGCTTTCCTATTTGCTATCGTGGTTTGCACCTACGACAGCGTACCTCTCTGGGTGCTCTGGGTCCAATGGTATCTTCTTTGTCTCCTTGGCCGGCTTGAAGGAGCCTTCAACTTCCGACTCCTTGGGATCAGGGGACATGTCCGGCTGCTTGCCGGCCATAGCCACAACCCGGTCCAGGAGTCGCTTCTCGGCAGCAATCACAAGGGACTCGGCTAGCCGACTGTTGGCTGCTGCACAGGCAGATGACTTCTTGTAATCTCCGGAGACGGTGATGATTCCTTTGGTGCTTGGAATCTTCACTTAAGGTAGGCATAGTGCGGTACCGCCATGAATTTGGCCAAGGCAGGTCGGCCAAGCAGTGCATGGTAAGGGCTCTCGAGGTCAACTACTTCAAACCAGACAGGCTCTTGGCGGAAATGATCTTTGTCTCCAAAGAGGACGTCTATCTTGATCTTGCCGATTGGTGAGTGCGAATGGCCGGTACTATGCCATGGAAGACAGTCCGACTGGGATGGAGTTGCTTCTGCTTGATGCCCAACTTCTCCATGGTATCGCGGTACAAGATGTTGATGCTGCTACCGCCATCTATCAGGACTTGGAAGAAGCGAGCAGCTCGCCTCTCCGTAGCGAAGGTGGCATCCAACACCAGAGCCTAAGAACCCGGAGAAGGCATCACTTCCGGGTGATCGGCCCGGCTCCAACTGATTGGCTTTTCTGACCAATGCATGAACTCTGGGGCTTCAGAAGCTACAACGTTCACCTCTCGGGACTGCAGGCGTCGGCTGTGCTTGTCGTCAGCCACACTGGTGAAGACGAAGTAGGCTCCTTGTTCTTCCGGGTACTCATCTTGGATGGCAGCAACTGGCCGGGCCGCCTGCTGCGGAGGAGGAGGCGGCGGCGGCTGGCTAGAAGGCGGAGGAGGCAGCAATCCTTCGCCCTTGGAGATTCAAGTGAGCCAGTGACACTTACGAGTGATGTGGTTGGACAGCTTTGCACTGCTGTGGAACTTGCAGGGTGCATCAAGGGTTTGCTCATAGGAGAAGGTGGGCAACCAATTTGACTTGCCGCCCTTCTGACGCTTGAGAGCAGGCTGCCCATCCGGCTGCTGGTTCGACTGTCACCACCTGCCGGCTGGTGGAAGCCGGCTGTGGCGCCTTGCACTTGTTTGTCGTTCTCCTGCTGTCGCCAATTAGTGTCACCAGCCGGAGTCCGAGGGGCCTGAGGAGCCACTTTGCCGGATGCATCAACTTGAATCTGCGCCTTCATGGAGGAGTCGGCCGTGGCATACTTCTCCGCATGATCAGCAGCTCGCCGAGGGTTGCCGGCTCGTCGCAGAGAAGTCGGTGCTTGAGCAGGGTGCCTTCTCTGCACCCGGCAGTGAAGTACTCGATAGCTTGCACCTCGTGCACGCCTTCGCAAGAATTGCGTAGCTCGGCACAACGCATGAGGTAGTCGCGAGTCGGTTCGGTGGGGCCTTGGACGCACAAGGAGAGCTGGCGGGGCTTGGGTGGCCGCTTGTACGTGCTGGTGAAGTTGCGGATGAAGGCTTCAGTGAAATCTACCCAGTTGTTGATGCTGCCGGGCTTCAGGCTGTTCAGCCATGTCCGGGCGGTGCCCTGGAGCATGAGCGGAACATATTTTACGGCAACGCGCTTGTTGCCGTTCGCTATGCTGACGGCCGTGGAGTAGTCGACCAGCCAGTCTTCCGGCTTCACAGAGCCGTTGTACTTGGGCGTGTCTCTTGGGAGCGTGAACCCTTTGGGGAAGGCTTCATCGCGGATGCGGGGGCCGAAACAAGGCGGGCCCAACGCATCTTCTTCTTCTAGCGCCAGGGACCAATTGAGATGGTCGATCTGGTGGCGGGCATCATTTTCTCCGATTCCTTCTCGGGGGCCAAGCCGGCCACCGAGACTCGGATGATCAACAGGCGGCAGGGAGACACGCCTTTCTCTGCGCTGAGGAGGCTGATAGTCGCTCGGTCGTTCCACTGCTCGTGGGCGGCCATCTTGGTCGCGCTCAATGGAGATATGCGCCCGGCTGCGGCTTGCAGCCGGATCTCGATCTCTTCGTCCGCGGGTGCCGCCAGTCGGCGTCCGGGATGTCGCGCCATGCTCTTGGCGAGGGGGCTAGTTCTCAGTTTGCAGGTCGGGCTCCACCACCCGGTTACCGGCCTCCTGTTGCACAGCAGCTGCTGCACGCTCTCCATCATGCAGCAACGCTCATCGCCCTCCAAGTGCTCTAGCTCTTCCGTTGCCGCCTGGGCAGCTCGTATGTTCTCCTGGGGTGTGGCGTAAGTCGGTCGGTCGGCCCCCAGCATGCTGGCGATGGTGGCTCCGAGTTGCCGGATGGCGCCCACGCGGCTGGGCTCGCTAGTAGCCGGCGTGCCACCGATGGCGCGGTCGAATTCACGCTATAGAAGAACGCCTTACGATGCGCCTCCAACGCCTCGCCATCAGCGTCTTCGGGGATGGGTGCGGCCAGGTCCCACAATGCCACCTGCAACGGATCCTGGCCGTCACCACCAGAGTGCTCGCCATGGCCAATGACAAGCACCTCTGTGACGGTGCTGCCGCCACTGTCCGCGCAAGGAAGCGGATCGTCGATGACCACCACGTTGGTGGGGAACGCGTCGAGGGATGCCGTGTCGGAGTCGACAAGCATCGGGTCGGTGGAGCCGATCGACTCCAAGTCGAAGGCCGGCTCGTTGATGATGTGGAGCTGGTCGAGGAGTTTGACGAGGCGGCTCTCGGGGCCATCTGTGCCTGCATTGGATGCAGACTCGTCGGAGAGGCGGATCTTGCCAACAAGGTCGGCGAGGCAGCTCGCCGCACAGGTGACCTCCGCGGCATGCAGCGCATCGGCGCAAACACCGGCTGGCATGCCAGGTTGGCTTCGCTCGCCAGGAAGGAAGAGGGTTCCCATCCAGAACAGATCTTTGGACGACGGTGCACCAGGCCCCATGGTGGGCGCCAAATGTCGGGGTTTTGGTGCGACATATGCCAACGGGTGGCTTATCATGGTGGGGGATAGTAAGACGTCGCCGGTGCCAGGAAGCGGGATAAGGCGTAGACACGTACGCCGGCGAACTTTACCCAGGTTCGGGGCTCTCCTAGGAGATAACACCCCTAGTCCTACTCTGCGGGGTCTCCGCATGATCACTATCTCAACAGGTAGCTACAAGTTGCTCCTTGAGCTATTTGCTAGAGGAGGAAGAAGGGCAGGGCTAGCTCTCTCCTCTCTCTCTCTCTCTCTCTCTCTCTATGTGTGTGTGTGTGTTTTGGCTAAAGATCTGAACCCTTCGCATGGGTGCCTTGGGGGGGTTTATATAGGCCTACCTCCCAGGGGTACAATGGTAAACTGGCCGGATGTGGGCCCAGGTCGTCAGTATCTCTGGTTGCCGGCTTCTCCGCTGGCTGCTGGGGCCCGCCGACTGGTGGGCCCTACCGGTTGTCTTGTACTTGGCCGACAGGCCGTGCCCGCTGCTTGCGGGTCATGTCGGCTGCCCAGCACTGTAGCCGTGCTCCTAATGACGCTTGCTTTGTCGGGGAAGGCATGGCTACAGTTCCGCCGCCTGGCGGGCGTTCACTGTAGCCATTCCCCATCTCTTCTGGTTAATGGCGCACAAACTCCTAGGAAGGGGGAGGGCCGCCTGCTGGTAGCCGACCTCCCCTTAAGCCGACTGGCCGGGCTTGCCGCCTTCTGGCTTCTCACGGGCAGGTAGGGCCCGCCGCCCGCGGGCCGTACCGACAGCCCGTCGTGGGAGCATGGTCCCCCCTGACTTGGGTGATGTCACGGGCGGAAGGGCAACAGTGTCGCGCCGTGCGAGAGATCTCCAGCTGGTACGGCATACTGTGGACATGACCTGTCCTGGATTCGAGGGTGGCATGCTTCTCTGTAGCCACGCCCCGTCTCATCGTTTTTATGGGGGCTCAGACTTTGAGGGCGCTTGGGGCCGCCTGCTAGGAGCCGGCCTCTCTGGAGGCCGCCTGTTAGGAGGCGGCCCAATTCGTGGCCGGTTTCTTGGGTCCGCCGCCTTCTGGCAGCCAGCCGCTTGGACCAGCCGGCCACAAGAAGGCGGCGATCAATCTTCGATGCTCGTGGGGCGCAATCGGCCCCGATGTCTTGAAATGCCATGGGGGGCAGATCAGGCTACCCATGGCCAATAACCCCGACAGTAATGAACTCATTCTTTATTTACATTGGTGTTAAACCTACTGTATTCTAACTTCTCTATGTTTCATACCCCCGATACTACCCATAGATTCATTAAAATAAGCAAACAACACACGAAAAACAGAATCTGTCAAAACAGAACAGTCTGTAGCAATCTGATTCATACGCATATTTCTGGAACTCCAAAAATTCTGAAATAAATTGGTGGACGTGAGGAATTTGTCTATTAATCATCTGCAAAAAGAATCAACCTAAAAGCACTCTCCAGTAAAAAATGGTATCTAATCTCGTGAGCGCAAAAGTTTCTGTTTTTTACAGCAAGATTGCAAAGATTTCACCCAAGTCTTCCCAAAGGTTCTACTTGGCACAAACACTAATTAAAACATAAAACCACATTTAAACAGAGGCTAGATGAATTATTTATTACTAAACAGGAACAAAAAGCAAAAAACAAAAATAAAATTGGGTTGCCTGCCAACAAGCGGTATCGTTTAACGCCCCTAGCTAGGCATAAAGCAAGAATAGATCTAGGTATTACCATAATGATAAGGCAAATCGCGAAAACTGATCTCATACTCCCTACGTTCAGCAGCAAGCTTTCTTTGCGCCAGGCAGAAATAATCAAAAGGGCTAAATTTAATGGGACAAAAGTCCCCAAGATCAAGCTCGGGAGGTATTGGTTCCTCCTTTGGCCCCTCATATTGCACAACCAATTCATCAATATAAGCATTCTTTTGGCAAAAAGTCATGAGCCTTTGTTCAAGAGAAAATCCTAGCCATTGTTCTGAATAGCAAAATTATCATTAAGTTCAGAAATCCTATTAACTAGAACATCAGTAGGAACCTTCTTTCTAAGGTTTTCATTATAAGCAACATGATCTTAAGATCGTAAACGCATTATGTCTTCTTGATTAAAAAGGATAGCTTCTATGGGAGGACGGCCAGCATCCACCCTATAATGCGCAAAAATTTCATTGGCCTCTTTCATTATAAATCTGAACTCATGTGCTAAAAAGATAGTAGCTGCTCGCTTAACAGAAGAATGCTCAATATTGGAAAATTCTAGAAAAATCCTTTGTATGCAAGGATGCATATGAATAAATTGTCTTTCAAGTTCAACTACGAGCAAAGATATAACATCCGCAAGACTACTAGTTCTATGAAGAATAGACCCACCCATAGTGGGCAGAGCACCAGCACAAGTAAAGAAATCTTGAATAACTCCTTTTCCAATAATATTACCACTACCAATCCGGAACTTTTTAGTGTGTAAAATAGTAGGTTCTTCATGAGGATTATCAAAAGCATCAAAGTTTCCCCCGTTGTTACTATTATCCTTTTCAATGATAACCTCCCGAGTTTCAGACATGATGGCAACAAACCGCACTAAGAACGAACACACAAAAGGCAAGCAAAAAGAGGCAAAGAAAAGGCAAAGGTTTTTGAAAATCGTTTTAGAAGTGGGGGAGGGGAAAACGAGAGGCGAATGGCAAATAATGTAATGCGAGGGAGAAGAGTTTGTGATGGGTACTTGGTATGTCTTGACTTGAGCATAGATCTCCCCGGCAACGGTGCCAGAAATCCTTCTTGCTACCTCTTGAGCATGTGTTGGTTTTCCCTTGAAGAGGAAAGGGTGATGCAGTAGCGTAAGTATTTCCCTTAGTTTTTGAGAACCAAGGTATCAATCCAGTAGGAGATAACACGCAAGTCACCTAGTACCTGCACAAACAATCAAGAACCTTGCAACCAATGCGATAAAGGGGTTGTCAATCCCTTCACGGTCACTCGCAAAAGTGAGATCTAATAAAGATAATAAGATAAATATTTTTGGTATTTTTGTTGTATAGGTTGGAAAGTAAAGATTGCAAAACAGTAAAATGAGATGTGATGTAAATAAAAGAGATGCAATATAATAAGAAAGAGACCCGGGGCCCATAGGTTTCATTAGTGGCTTCTCCCAAAATAGCATGTATTACGGTGGGTGAACAAATTACTGCCGAGCAATTGATAGAAAAGCACGTAGTTATGAGAATATCTAGGCATGACGTCCGTGTCAAGTAGACCAAAACAATTCTGCATCTACTACTATTACTCCACACATCGACCGCTATCCAGCATGCATCTAGAGTATTAAGTTCATAAGAACATAGTGACGCATTAAGAAAGATGACATGATGTAGAGGGATAAACTCAAGCAATATGATATAAACCCCATCTTTTTATCCTCGATGGCAACAATACAATACGTGCCTTGCTGCCCCTACTGTCACTGGGAAAGGACACCGCAAGATTGAACCCAAAGCGAACACCGAGGAGAACTTTGTATTGAGAATCAAAGAGAGAGAAGAAGCCATCTAGCTAATAACTATGGACCCGAAGGTCTGTGGTAAACTACTCACACATCATCGGAGAGGCTATGGTGTTGATGTAGAAGCCCTCCGTGATCGATTCCCCCTCCGGCAGATCGTCGAGAAAGGCCCCAAGATGGGATCTCACGGGTACAGAAGGTTGCGGCGGTGGAAAAGTGGCTTCGTGGCTCCCCCTTATGTTTTTAGGGTATAAGAGTACATGTAGTCGAAAGAAGTACGTCGGTGGAGCTCCGTGGGGCCCACGAGGGTGGGGGCGCGCCTACCCCCCTGGGCGCGCCCTCCTGCCTCGTGGCCGCCTCGCAGAGTTCTAGACTTCAACTCCAAGTCTTCTGGATTGCGTTTGTTCCAAGAAAGATCATCGCGAAGGTTTCATTCCGTTTGGATTCCGTTTGGTATTCCTTTTCTGCAAAACACTGAAATGGGCAAAAAAACATAAACTGGCACTGGGCCTTCGGTTAATAGGTTAGTCCAAAAAATAATATAAAAGAGCATATTAAAGTCCATTAAACATCCAAAACAGATAATATAATAGCATGGAACAATCAAAAATTATAGATACATTGGAGACGTATCATTGCATGACATCTTTTGTCCTACCCTCCCGTGGCAGCGGGGTCCATAATGGAAACTAAGGGATATTAAGGCCTCCTTTTAATAGAGAACCAGAACAAAGCATTAACACATAGTGAATACATGAACTCCTCAAACTACGGTCATCACCGAGAGTGGGCCCGATTGTTGTCACTCCGGGGTTGTCAGATCAGAACCGTAGTAGGTGACTATAACTTGCAGATCGGATCTAAAACATGGATATAATGATGAATTCATAAACGGTTCAGATCTGAGTTCATGGCACCCGGGCCCAAAGTGACAAGCATTAAGCATGGCAAAGTCATAGCAACATCAATCTAGGAACATAGTGGATACTAGGGATGAGGCCCTAACAAAACTAACTCAATTACATGATGAATCTCATCCAACTCCTCACCGACCAGCGAGCCTACGAAGGAATTACTCACTCCCGGTGGGGAGCATCATGGAATTGGCGATGGAGAAGGGTTGGTGATCTCGAAGAATGAAGATCCCCCTCTCCGGAGCCCCAAACGGACTCCAGATCTGCCCTCCCGAGGAAGAACAGGGCTTGGCGGCAGCTCCGTATCGTGGATCGTGATAATTCTTTCTTTTGATTTTTTCTGGAATAATGTGATTTTATAGTATCAGGGGGGTCATCAGCGGGGCCACCAGGTGGGTACAACCCACCTGGGCGCGCCAGGAGAGGGGGGCGCGCCCTGGTGGGTTGTGCCCACCCAGGGGCCCCTCTCTGGTGGGTCTTGGTTCCAAAAATTCTTATTATTGATTAAAAAATCCTTGCAAAGTTTCGTTCCATTCCGAGAACTTTTTTTTCTGCACAAAAACAACACCATGGTAGTTCTGCTGAAAACAACGTCAGTCCGGGGTTAGTTTCATTCAAATCATGCAAATTAGAGTCCAAAACAAAAGGAAAAGCGTGAGAAAAAGTAGATACGTTGGAGACGTATCATGATGCTAACGGAAACATAGATCAAGCAGCTACACGACAAGCAAGATTGCGCCAACGTCTTCGCCGTAACACTCAAGGTATGGGTAGTACAGTTAACCAACATCGTCATCAAGGTAATAATAATCATGCTCCTGATGATCCTTATGCTAAGATTAACTTAACAATAACAAATTTTTCGGGTAGTTATGATGCCGAGGGCTACTAATACGTCTCCAACGTATCTATAATTTTTGAAGTATTCATGCTGTTATTTTATTATTCTTGGATGTTTTAAAATCATTTTATATCAACTTTATATCATTTTTTGGGACTAACCTATTGACCCAGTGCCAGTTGCTGTTTTTTGCTTGTTTTCTTACAATGCAGGAAATCAATATCAAACGGAGTCCAAACACCGCAAAACTTTTTGGAGATTTTTTATGGACCAGAACACCCAGGATGGGCCAGAGAAGCACCTGGGGGTACCCCGAGGGGGCACAAATCACCAGGAAGCGCCTGGGGGCCCAGACGTGCCTAGGTGGGTTGTGCCCACCTCGGTGGCCTCCCGCACACCCTCTTTACCTTATAAATTCACAAATATTCCAAAAACCCTCGGGGTTAACCTAGATCAGAAGTTCCGCCGTCGCAGGCCTCTGTAGCCACCGAAAACCAATCTAGACCCGTTCCGGCACCCTGCCGGAGAGGGGAATCATCTCCGGTGGCCATCTTCATCATCCTGATGGCCACCACGATGAGGAGGGAGTAGTCCACCCTCGGTGCTGAGGTTTTGTACCAGTAGCTATGTGTTTAATCTATCTCTCTCCTGTTCTTGAGATATCACGATCTTGATGTATCACGGGCTTTGTTAATATAGTCGGATCATATAGTGTTTTCCCCTCTCTATCTTGTTGTGATGAATTGAGTTTTTCCCTTTGAGATTTCATGGTTATCGGTTTGAATACTTTTACGGATTTGAGAACACTTGATATATGTCTTGCAATTGAATACTCGTGGTGACAATGGGGTATCGTATTGATTCACTTGATATATGTTTTGGCACTCAACTCACGGATTCCCGAGGTGACATTGGGGTAATCTATGCATAGGGGTTGATGCACGGTCTTCTCTTTGTTTCTCTGATAGAAATCTTGGGGCACTCTTTGAAGTTCTTTGTGTTGGATTGAGTATTATGAATATGAATTTTCTTTGGTGCTATTTTAGTACGAACTCTAGGATAGATCAAACGAAAAGAATAGCTTTGTGTTATTTTAGTACGAACTCTTGAATAGATCGAACGGAAAGAATAGCTTTGAGGTGGTTTCGTACCCTACAAACAATTTATTCTTATGTTCTCCGCTAGATAGGAACTTTTGGAGTGATTCTTCATCGCACTTTGAGGGGTGGTTATATGATCCAATTATATTAGCATTGTTGAGAGATTGCACTAGCGAAAGTACGGACCCTAGGCCTCATTTTCAAGCAATGCAATACTGTTTTTGTGCCCGTTTACTATTTGCTACCTTGCTGTTTTTATTTATTCAGATTATAAAAATATATTTCTATCATCCATATTACACTTTTATCACCATCTCTTCGCCAAACTATGCACCTATACAATTTGCCATTCTATTGGGTGTGTTGGGGACACAAGAGATTTCTTGTATTTGGTTGCAGGGTTGTTTGAGAGAGACCATCTTCATCCTACACCTCCCACGGATTGATAAACCTTAGGTCATCCACTTGAGGGAAAATTGCTACTGTCCTACAAAACTTTACGCTTGGAGGCCCAACACGAGTCTACAAGAATAAAGTTGCGTAGTAGACATCAAGCTCTTTTCTTGCGCCGTTGCCGGGGAGGTGAGTGCATGAAGGAATATCTTTAGATCTTGCAATTGAATCTTTTTGTTTCTTGTTTATCACTAGTTTGTTCTATAAAAGAAAACTACATAAAAATGGAATTGAGGTTGCATCATATTATTGATCATCTTTATATATCTTTCTTGAAAATGATGGTTCGGAAAATTGTGCTCAATTGTTAGAAGAAGAAGCCAATAAAATGTTTGGCATAAAATATTTGAATGATGAGCATGACTGTAATGTTGTTAGTATGAATTCTTTGAATATCCATGTTGCTAATGATATGCAAAGCTACAAGCTTGGGGATGCTATGTTTGATGAAGATGATATTTTTTGTCCCCCATGTTTTTATGTGCAAATTTATTATGATGAAAGCATGCCTCCTATTTATGATGATTATATTGATTAAAGTGGGTTTGGAAGAGTGTCAACTTTAGGAAGTAATGATCCCACTATTTTGGAGGGTGTTGAAGCTTATGTGATAATTATGAAAGTGGGTTTGGAGAGGTCATGACTTTATTTAGTGATGAATCCACTATTTCGGAAGAGGTTCCAATTGATTATGAGAACAAAGTTGCTATCTATGATGATTATGGTGATGACATGTATGCTATAAAGAATAATGATAACCATGAAACTTGTCATCATGATTTTAATTTTCACTCTCATGATAGTTATTTTGTTGAGTTTGCTCCCACTACTATTCATGAGAATAAATTTGCTTATGAGGAGAGTAATAAAATTTCTATGCTTATGCATCATGAAAAGAATGCTTTATGTGATAGCTATATTGTTGAATTCATTCATGATGCTACTGAAAATTATTATGACAGAGGAACATATGCTTGTAGGTATTTCAATAATATCAAGTTTCCTCTCTTTAGGTTGAAAGTTTTGAAGCTATGCTTGTATTGCCTTCCTATGCTAGTTGATTCTTCCAAACATAAATTGTTTGCTCACAAAATCCCTATTCATAGGAAGTGGGTTAGACTTAAATGTGCTTGTCATATGCTTCATGATGCTCTCTTTGTGTTTCAATTCTTATTTTTTATGCGAGCATCATTGAAATCATCATGCCTAGCTAAAAGGCATTAAAGAAAAGCGCTTGTTGGGAGAGAAACCAACACTTTTACTTACTGTTTTTGTGTGTTCACATGATTATGCTATTGTATTTATCATGGTTTATTGCTTTTGTTCAATAAAGTGCCAAGTAAAGCCTTTGGGATCATCTTGGGTGATAGTTGATTTGATCTTGCTGAAAAATAGAAACTTTTGCGCTCACGAAAATAATTCTCATTTTTAACAGAAGAGTGATTTTTAGTTAATTCTTTTTGAAGAAGATTAACATACAAATTTCTCACGTGTTCCCAATTTTTTCATAATTTTTGGAGTAGCAGAAGTATGGTTTGAGTACAGATTATTACAGTCTGTTCTGTTTTTGACAGATTCTGTTTTCAATGCATACTTTGCTTTTTTCTAGTTTCTATGGCCTATACTGCTCAATATAAATTGTGAAAATGATATGATATAGTAGGAATTGTGTGGAAACAATTATGAATCTTGTCTTTGACAGTACCAAAAGTGAAATGGTTTGCTCTTTATCATGCTAACCTATCTCACAAAGTTTTGTTAAGTTTTGTGTGATTGAAGTTTTCAAGTTTTGGGTGAGATGTCGATATGAGGAGAATAAGGAGTGACAAGACCCTAAGCTTGGGGATGCCGAAGGCACCCCAAGGTAATATTCAAGGAACATCCAAGCAACTAAGCTTGGGGATGCCCTGGAAGGCATCCCCTCCTTCGTCTCCAACATTATCGGTAACCTCACTTGGAGCTACATTTTTATTCGTCACATGATATGTGTTTTGCTTGGAGCGTAAATTTATTGTGTTAGTATTTTCTTGCTGTTATTTATAATAATGTTTTGCATCTTTTATTTCAATAAAAGTGGTGCTTATTTTGCAAGTCTACATGTTGCTGTTTGAAAACAGAAAGTTTACTGCTGTTGCAAAAATTCCCTAGAAAAGTCAGAATGTGATAAAATGTTGAAACTTTTTGAAAAATAAGCTCTGATAAATTTTCAATAGTGTGGGAAATTTTCATAATTTTTGGAGTTGAATAAGTATTGATACTCTTGCATTCTTTACAGACTTCACTCTTTTGGCAGATTGCTATTATGTTTGCATTGTTTGCATATGTTTGCTTGTTTAATGATTCTATTGGAGGATAGGAGTGTTAAATATGCATAGGCATTTAGTATGCAATGTTGAATAATAATTTTAGTGATTTTCTACAGTAGAGAATGATAAGGTTTTTGCATTGGTTTATACTAACTTATCTCACGAGTTCTTGTTGAGTTTTGTGTGGATGAAGCTTTTGAGATTTAGGAAAGCCGTGATATAAAAGGAATTAAAGGGACACCAAAGCTCAAGCTTGGGGATTCCCAAGGCACCCCAAGATAATATTTCAAGAGGTCTCAAGCATCTAAGCTTGGGGATGCCCCGGTAGGCATCCCACCTTTTTCTTCAACAATTATCGGTTAGTATCGGTTGAGCCTAAGTTTTTCTTCTCCACATGAGTTTTGCTACTGTTGGAATGTTATTTTATTTTGTTTTGCTTGCTGTTTTAATAAAATACTTAGATCTGAAAGTTTTTAAATAAAATAGAGTCCTCAAATAGTTGCCAGGGAGGCTAGGTAAGCGGCATTCACATCCCGTCAACGAAGCTCTCTTCTATGGAATTGGTCTAGTGCTTCACTTATATCTTTTTGAGTACGATGTGCTTTATTTTTAAAGAAATTCTCTCTTGATTTACTTAAATTAATTTGAGAGAAAGAAATATTATGCTCATGATCTTCACTTCTATCATTTTGGAGTAGCTTGTCATTTACTCTTGTGCTTCACTTATATCCTATAAGTAAATTGTTGGATAAATTGAATGTCATGAAGTTGAAATCATACCATGCCTAGTGGTAGCTTCACATTGGGTTTAGAAAATGAAATCTTTTGAGGCTTGACAATCACAATATTGGTCATACAAGCAATTCACGGATAATTAGTATAAGGAAGAGAACTTTCACATGCAAATACAATATCGTGGAAATCTTTTGTGATTGTGAGCCCCCATCAAAATATTATATGCCAAATTGTTGACGTTCGACAAGGAATACAATGTAATGGTTTATGTTTGTTCATATTCACATAGAAGTTATATTGTCATAGATCATTCAACATGTGGTTCTTGCCCCCCCCCATCTTTGCTAGCCAAAAATTCCGCACCAAGTAGAGATACTACTTGTGCATCCAAAAACCCTTAAACCCAAATCTTATTTTCAAGAGTCCATCATACCTACCTAAGGATTGAATAAGATCCTTCAAGTAATTTGTCATCGGTGCAATAAAGCAATAAAAATTGCTTCTAAAAGTGTGAAATCATTTAGTGTAAGAGAAAATTGCGCGTTGTACGCACTTGTGATGGCAAAGAATAAAAGCGACAGACTGCATAATAAAGGTTGCTATCATAAGGGGCAATATAACGTGACATTCTTTTGCACTAAGGGGTTGATCATACAAACAAATAAGCGCATGGTAACCTCTGCTTCCCTCTGCGAAGGGCCTATCTATTACTTTTCACTATTTACCTTTATGCAAAGAGTCAAAGTTTTTCTCTCTATTCCTTTTTATTTTTCTCTTTTGGCAAGCATCATGTGGTGAGGAAAGATCTAGCCACATATGTCCAGTTGAATATGGGTAGCATGAGTTATTATTGTTGACATCACCCTTGAGATGAATACGTTGGGAGGCAAAACAATAAGCCCCTATCTTTCTATGTGTCCGGTTAAAACGTTTTGCTCATGTGTACGCGGTGAGTGTTAGCAATCATAGAAGGCTATATGATGGTTGAGTATGTGGAGCTCTTAATTAAACTCTGTTGAATAAGTTGAATTGCAATTGCTTGGTGACTGAGAACATAGGTTGTTGGGTTTCAAGAGAATTCATTGTTTGAACCTTAACATGTGAATTGGTTGCTACTATAACATGAGAAGTTTCATATGAAAGAATAGATGTTATGATGCTAGGAAAAGTGATTGAAATTATCATTGATCAAACTTATGCACCTTGCTAGAATTCACACTTCATAAATTATTTCTTTTATCATTTATCTACTCGAGGACGAGTAGGAATTAAGCTTGGGGATGCTGATACGTCTCCAACGTATCTAAAATTTATGAAGTATTCATGCTGTTATTTTATTATTCTTGGATGTTTTACAATCATTTTATAGCAACTTTATATCATTTTTTGGGACTAACCTATTGACCCAGTGCCAAGTGCCAGTTGCTATTTTTTGCTTGTTTTTTTACATCACAGGAAATCAATATCAAACTGAGTCCAAATAACGCGAAACTTTTGGAGATTGTTTATGGACCAGAACACCCAGGATGGGCCAGAGAAGCACCTGGGGGTACCCCGAGCGGGGCACAACCCACCAGGGCGCGCCTGGGGGCCCAGGCGCGCCCAGGTGGGTTGTGCCCACCTTGGTGGCCTCCCGCACCCCCTCTTTACACTATAAATTCACAAATATTCCAAAAACCCTCGGGGTTAACCTAGATCAAAAGTTTCGCCGCCGTAGGCCTCTGTAGCCACTGAAAACCAATCTAGACCCGTTCTGGCACCCTACCGGAGGGGGGAATCATCTCCGGTGGCCATCTTCATCATCCCGACGGCCACCATGATGAGGAGGGAGTAGTCCACCCTCGGGGCTGAGGGTTTGTACCAGTAGCTATGTGTTTAATCTCTCTCTCTCTCGTGTTCTTGAGATGTCACAATCTTGATGTATCGCGGGCTTTGTTAATATAGTCGGATCATATGGTGTTTTCCCCTCTCTATCTTGTTGTGATGAATTGAGTTTTTCCCTTTGAGATTTCGTGGTTATCGGATTGAATACTTTTATGGATTTGAGAACAGTTGATATATGTCTTGCAATTGAATACTCGTGGTGACAATGGGGTATTGTATTGATTCACTTGAGATATGTTTTGGCACTCAACTAGCGGATTCCCGAGGTAACATTGGTGTAATCTATGCATAGGGGTTGATGCACGTTCTTGTCTTTGTTTCTCCGGTAGAAATCTTGGGGCACTCTTTGAAGTTCTTTGTGTTGGATTGAGTATTATGAATATGAATTTGCTTTGGTGTTATTTTTGTACGAACTCTAGGATAGATGGAAATAATAGCTTTGTGTTATTTTAGTACGAACTCTTGAATAGATCAAATGGAAAGAATAACTTTGAGGTGGTTTCCTACCCTACAAACAATTTATTCCTATGTTCTCCGCTAGATAGGAACTTTGGAGTGATTCTTCATCACACTTTGAGGGGTGGTTATATGATCCAATTATATTAGCACTGTTGAGAGATTGCACTAGCGAAAGTACGGACCCTAGGCCTCATTTTCAATCATTGTAATGCCGTTTTTGTGCCCGTTTACTATTTGCTACCTTGCTGTTTTTATTTATTCAGATTATAAAAATATATTTCTACCATCCATATTACACTTTTATCACCATCTCTTCGCCGAACTAGTGCACCTATACAATTTGCCATTGTATTGGGTGTGTTGGGGACACAAGAGATTTCTTGTATTTGGTTGCAGGGTTGTTTGTGAGAGACCATCTTCATCCTACACCTCCCACGGATTGATAAACCTTAGGTCATCCACTTGAGGGAAAATTTCTACTGACCTACAAAACTCTACGCTTGGAGGCCCAACATGAGTCTACAAGAATAAAGTTGCGTAGTAGACATCAGCTACCTTGACTGGGAGATGACGGTAGAACAGAATTTCAATTCCCACCTTTTTCCTGTGCAACATAGAGTTCGACTAGCTACTAGTGAGTTTAAGGACTTTGCTATTATTTGGTGGAATGGGCTAGCTGGACAGGGTGCTTTACCTGATACATGGGAATGACTTAAGGTAGCTATGCGTGATCGCTTTGTTCCTCCTTCGTATCATAGAGATTTGCATAACAAACTGCAACGTTTAGAACAAGGAGAAAAATCTGTACAAGATTACTATGCTCAGCTTCAAAAGGGTTTGATGCGTTGTGGTATAGTGGAGGGGCTTGAGGATTCCATTTGTCGTTTTTATGCGGGTTTAAGGCATGATATACAGGAAATTGTTGATTATAAAGAAATTCATATTATCAACCAGTTGTTCCAGTTTGCTATGCTTGCAGAGAAGGAATTGCAGGGACGTAGCAGCGGCACAGGAGCAACATCCACGCCTCCTAAATGCCACGCACAATGGCTCCGTCGGGGCTGCCTAAGCCATCCTATTTTCGGGTGCCCCTAACAGCAGGCAAGCAAGCTTCTGCCTCAACCAGTGGAGTTACTACAGCACCTAAACCACCTGCTGCACGTCCTACATATTCAGGTACAAATTCTTTGCAGGTTCCCGCCAGTAGTGCTTCATTTGTCGCCTTGACGGGACGCACTTCCAACATTCAGTGCCACCGCTGCCAAGGACATGGCCATGTGCAGAAGGATTGCCCAAGTCAGCGGGCATATGTGGCAACCGAAGATGGAGGTTACATCAGTACGTCAGATGTGGAGGATGATGCGGGTGATGATGATGCTGCCGCCGCCGAGAATGACACAGGCCATGACGTCCTTGGTGGCGCCGACACTTTGGGCTACATGACCATCATTGTCCAGGGTGTGCTGAGCACACAAATTCAGCTGCCTGAGAAGCTACAATGCCACAACTTGTTCCAGATTTTCTTCGTCATCAAGAACCAACGAGCACATGTTATCATTGATGGAGGAAGCTGCAACAATTGAGTGAGTTCTGATTTGGTCATGAAGCTTGGCTTGACCACATGACCACATCCACATCCATACCATATTCAGTGGTTAAATGACTCTGGAAAAGCTAAGGTAACACAAACATGCAGAATTCCTTTTCCATTGGTGCCTATACTGATTCTGTTGATTGTGATGTTGTACCTATGCAAGCTTGTTTACTTTTGTTGGGTCGGCCTTGGGAACATGATAATGATGCTACAAACCATGGAAGAAGTATTAAATACACTTTTTTTCATCAAGGGTAGAAAATTACTTTGGTACCTTTGACCCCTGCTGAAATTGTACAAGCTGATAGAAAGAGAGAGCTGCTAGTTTGAGTGGTGCTAAATCTGAAAATCAGCAAGTTGCTAATTCTATTTTTTCACCTAAAAAGGATAAGCCTGCACCTATTTATAAGGCTGAGGGAATTAAATTGAAGGGTGGTGTTATGCTTGCAAGAAAATGTGACTTTGCTGAAATTTCTGATAATGATATTTGCTATTCTTTGATTTGCAAACAAGCTTTGTTTTCGCTTGATGATATTGCTAGTTCGATGTCTCCTGCAGTCACTAATCTTTTGCAGGAGTTTGAGGACATTTTCCTAGCCGAGATACCCCCGGGGCTGCCACCTATGAGAGGGATAGAGCATCAAATTGATTTGATTCTGGGTGCAACTTTGCCAAATCGTGCTGCCTATCGAACCAACCCCGAGGAGACCAAGGAAATTCAGCGACAAGTCCAAGACCTTTTGGACCGCGGGTATGTACGTGAAAGCCTTAGTCCTTGTGTTGTTCCTATACTTTTGGTTCCTAAGAAAGATGGTACTTGGCGTCTATGTGCTGATTGTAGAGCCATCAATAATATTACTATTCGGTATCGTCATCCTATTCCTAGGTTAGACGACATGCTTGATGAGTTGTGTGGTTCTATAATTTTCACAAAGATTGACTTGCGTAGTGGCTACCACCAAATTAGAATGAAACTTGGAGATGAATGAAAAACAACTTTCAAAACTAAATTTGGGTTGTATGAGTGGCTGGTAATGCCTTTTGGCTTGACAAATGCACCTAGCACTTTCATGCGCTTAATGAATGAGGTTTTAAGAGCTTTTATTGGCAGATTTGTGGTGGTTTACTTTGATGATATCTTGATTGACAGCAGGTCTTTGGATGAACATATGGACCATTTACGTGCTTTTTTAATGCTTTAAGGGATGCACGTTTGTTTGGTAACCTTGAGAAGTGCATTTTTTTGCACGGATCGAGTCTCTTTTCTTGGTTGCGTTGTTACTCCACAGGGAATTGAGGTGGATGAGACGAAGATTGGCACCATACAGAGCTGGTCGGTACCCCAAGCTATCACATAGGTGAGTTTTCTTGGTCTTGCAGGTTTCTACTGCCGCTTCGTCAAGGATTTTAGCAGCATTGCTGCACCACTGCATGAGTTGACGAAGAAGGGTGTGGCATTCCATTGGGGGAAGGCACAAGAGGAGTCCTTTAGCACTTTGAAGGACAAACTTACGCACGCACCATTGCTGCAACTTCATAACTTTGGTAAGACTTTTGAGCTAGAATGTGATGCTAGTGGAGTCGGCAGTGGTGGTGTTTTGATGCAAGATGGTAAACCCGTTGCATACATTAGCGAAAAATTGCATGGTCCTGTTCTGAATTATTCCACATATGATAAGGAACTGTATGCACTTGTGCGTTCTTTAGAAACGTGGAGTCATTGTTTGTGGCCTAAATAATTTGTTATTCATTATGATCATGAATCGCTTAAGTATCTTCGCTCTCAAAATAATTTGAATGGTAGGTGATATGTCTCCAACGTATCTATAATTTTTGATTGTTCCATGCTGTTATATTATCAATCTTGGATGTTTTATAATTATTTTATAGTAATTTTATATCATTTTTTGGTACTAACCTATTGACATAGTGCCAAATGCCAGTTGCTATTTTTTGCATGTTTTTTACATCGCAGGAAATCAATACCAAACGGAGTCCAAACGCAGCGAAACTTTTTATGGATTTTTTCTGGACCAGAAGACAACCAATGGGCCAAAGAAGCACCTCGGGGGTGCTCCGAGGGGAGCACAACCCACCAGTGCGCGCTAGGAGGCCCAGGCGCGCCCTGGTGGGTTGTGCCCACCTCGGGTGCCCCCTGAACCGACTCTTTGCTCTATAAATACCCCGATATTCCAGAAACCCTAGGGGAGTCGACGAAAATCAATTCCATCCCCACAGAGTCCAGAACCACCAGATCCAATTTAGACACCATCACGGAGGGGTTCACCACTTCCATTGGTGCCTCTCCGATGATGCGTGAGTAGTTCTTTGTAGACCTTCGGGTCCGTAGTTAGTAGCTAGATGGCTTCCTCTCTCTCGTTTGATTCTCAATACAATGGTCTCTTGGAGATCCATATGATGTAACTCTTTTTGCGGTGTGTTTGTTGGGATCGGATGAACTTTGAGTTTATGATCAGATCTATCTTTTTATATCCATGAAAGTTATTTGAGTTTCTTTGATCTCTTATATGCATGATTTCTTATAGCCTCGTATTTCTTCTCCGATATTTGGGTTTTGTTTGGCCAACTCGTTCTATTTATCTTGCAATGGGAAGAGGTGCTTTGTAGTGGGTTCGATCTTACGGTGCTTGATCCCAGCGATAGAAGGGGAACCAACACGTATGTCTCGTTGCTACTAAGGATAAAACGATGGGGTCTATTTCTACATAAATAGATCTTGTCTACATCATGTCATCGTTCTTAGTGCATTACTCCGTTTCTCCATGAACTTAATACACTAGATGCATGCTGGATAGTGGTCGATGTGTGGAGTAATAGTAGTAGATGCAGGCAGGAGTCGGTCTACTAATCTTGGACGTGATGCCTATGTAATGATCATTGCCTGGATATCATCATGATTATTTGAAGTTCTATCAATTTCCCAACAGCAATTTGTTTACCCACCGTTTGCTATTTTTCTTGAGAGAAGCCACTAGTGAAACCTACGGCCCCGGGTCTCTTTCTCATATTATTTGCCTTTGCGATCTATTTTCCTTTGCTTTTAGTTTCAGATCTACTAAACCGAAAATACGAAAATACCTTGCTGCAATTTATTCCTATTTATTTTATTTGGCGTTCGATCTATCAATCTACTACAATTTATTCACGTCTGTTTGCCAATTTCTGGCGCCGTTTAACCGAAAGGGATTGACAACCCCTTTAATACGCCGGGTTGCGAGTATTTGTTATTTGTGTGCAGGTGCCGTTACGTATTGTTGATTGGTTCTCCTACTGGTTCGATAACCTTGGCTCATCACTGAGGGAAATACCTACCGTCGCTGTGCTGCATCATCCCTTCCTCTTTGGGGAAATACCGACGTAGCTTCAAGCCGCATCAAAAGGAATTTCTGGCACCGTTTCCGGGGAGGATCATCAACATCTACCAGGTTCCTAATCACAAATCTCATCTCCTTGCAATTTATATCATTTGCCATTTGCCTCTTGTTTTCCTCTCCCCCACTTCACAAAAATTTGCCGTTTTATCTGCCCTCTTTTTCGTTCGTCGTTTTCTCGTCAGATCTCTTTTTGTTCGCAATCTTGTTTGCTATCTTTGCTTGTGTTGCCATGTGTCCTATATTTGCTTGCATCTTCACTTGCTAAAAATCTATTGATATAGATCCTCGTCCACTTGCTAATCTTTTTAAAAGACACAATTATGATGAATCAATTGCTAGTGATTTAAGTGCACTAGATTATCTCTATGAAGTTTTGCTTGAGATTCGTGAATCTGAAAATTGTGATGAAGTGTTAAAAGAAGAAATTTATGAAGTGATTCATGATAGATCCTTGAATGAAAAGCATGATTGCAATGGTGTTACTATAAATTCTATTGATGACAGTTGTGCTAATGATATGCAAAACCCCAAGCTTGGGGATGCTAATATTACTATGTCCACTACTTGTTGCAATAATCATGATTGGGGTGGTTCTTCTTATGATCTTGAAAATTTATTTAAGCCTAATGATGATTATGCTTGCGATAATATTAAAAGTGGGTTTGGAAGAGTGTCAACTTTGCATGCATGTGGATCATGAAGAGAATATTTTATGTGATAGTTATATTGTTGAATTTGATTATGATCCTACATGTAATTATTATGAGAGAGGAAAATATGGTTGTAGAAATCGTCATGTTACAAAATTACCTCTCGTTATGTTGAGATCGTCAATGGTTTATTCCTCTTCTTTGCATATGTTAGATGTCTCTTGTCTTGATAATTTGTTTGCTTATAAAATTCCTATGCATAGAAAGTATGTTAGACTTAAATGTGTTTGTCATATGTTTCATGATGCTCTCTTTGCATTTCAATTCTTATCTTTCATGTGAGCATCGTTGAAATCTTGTGCCTAGCTAGGGGCATAAAACGATAGCGCTTGTTGGGAGGCAACCCAATGAATAAAATTTATTTTTGCTTTTTAATTTCTATTCTTGGGTGTTAGCACAATTATGCTACTGTTATGATTGTGTTTTTTGTGTTTTAATTAGTGTGTGTGCCAAGTAAAGCCTTTAGGATCTTCTTGGGTGATAGTTGTTTGATCTTGCTGAAAAACAGAAATTTTTGAGCTCACGAAAACAATTCTCATTTTTAACCAGAGCGTGATATCATGCCAAGTATTTTTGCAGAAGTTTAATATACAAATTTCTCACGAGGTCCTAATTATTTCAGAATTTTTGGAGTTTCAGAAGTATTCGAAATTTCCAGATTACTACGGACAGTTCTGTTTTTGACAGATTTTGTTTTCTTTGCGTTGTGTGCTTGTTTTGATGACTATGGTTTTTTTTCTGAGTTTTTGCCATAGAAAAGTTGGAATACAGTAGATATAATGCAAGAATAAAATATGAATTGGTTTACTACAGTACTTATAGTAGTGATTTGCTTTCTTATACTAACGGATCTCACGAAGGTTTTGTTGAGTTTTGTGCGATTGAAGTTTTCAAGTTTTGGGTTATCTTACGATGGATGAAGGAATAAGGAGTAAGAAGAGACTAAGCATGGGGATGCCCCGGCATCCCAAGCTATTATCCAAAGAGAGCAAGCAACTAAGCTTGGAGATGCCCCGAGTGGCACCCCCTCTTTCTTCTAACGACCATCGGTATTTTACTCGAAGCTATATTTTTATTCGTCACATACTATGTGTTTTGCTTGGAGCGTCTTCTATGATATGAGTCTTTGCTTGTTTTGTTTTGTGTTTTAAGTCTTGATTCCTGATACGTCTCCAACGTATCTATAATTTTTGATTGTTCCATGCTATTATATTATCTGTTTTGGATGCTTAATGGGCTTTAATATGCTCTTTTATATTATTTTTGGGACTAACCTATTAACCGGAGGCCCAGTGCCAGTTTCAGTTTTTTTGCCTATTTTAGTGTTTCACAGAAAAGGAATATCAAACAGAATCCAAACGGAATGAAATCTTCGCGATGATCTTTCTTGGACCGAAAGCAAACCAGAAGACTTGGAGTTGAAGTCTGGAACACCACGAGGCAGCCACGAGGCAGGAGGGCGCGCCCAGGGGGTAGGCACGCCCCCACCCTCGTGGGCCCCTCGTAGCTCCACCGACGTACTTCTTCCGCCTATATATACTCTTATATCCTAAAAACATCAGGGGAAACCACCTTCTATACTCGTGAGATCCCATCTTGGGGCCTTTTCCGGTGATCTGTCGGAGGGGGAATCGATCACGGAGGGCTTCTACATCAACATCGTAGCCTCTCCGATGAAGCGTGAGTAGTTTACCACAGACCTTCGGGTCCATAGTTATTAGCTAGATGGCTTCTTCTCTCTCTTTGATTCTCAATACAAAGTTCTCCTCGATGTTCTTGGAGATCTATTCGATGTAATACTCTTTTGCGGTGTGTTTGCCAAGATCTGATGAATAGTGGATTTATGAACTTGATTATCTATGAATATTATTTGGTTCTTATTTGAATTATTATATGCATGATTTGATATCTTTGCAAGTCTCTTGGAATTATCGGTTTAGTTTGGCCTACTAGATTGATCTTTCTTGCAATGGGAGAAGTGCTTCGCTTTGGGTTCAATCTTGCGGTGTCCTTTCCCAGTGACCGTAGGGGCAGCAAGGCACGTATTGTATTTTTGCCATCGAGGATAAAAAGATGGGGTTTATATCATATTGCTTGAGTTTATCCCTCTACATCATGTCATCTTGCCTAATGTGTTACTCTGTTCTTATGAACTTAATACTCTAGATGCATGTTGGATAGCGGTCGATGTGTGGAGTAATAGTAGTAGATGCAGAATCGTTTCGGTCTACTTGACAAGGACGTGATGCCTATATTCATGATCATTGCCTTAGATAACTTCATAACTATGCGCTCTTCTATCAATTGCTCGGCAGTAATTTGTTCACCCACCGTAATACATGATATCTTGAGAGAAGCCACTAGTGAAACCTATGCCCCCCGGGTCTCTTTATTATTATATTGCATCTATTTTATTTACATCACATCTCGTTTACTATTTTGTAATCTTTACTTTCCAATCTATACAACAAAAATACCAAAAATATTTACTTTACTATCTCTATTAAATCTCACTCTTGCGAGTGTCCGTGAAGGGATTGACAACCCCTTTATCGCATTGGTTGCAAGGTTCTTGATTGTTTGTGCAGGTACTAGGTGACTTGTGCATGTCTCCTACTGGATTGATACCTTGGTTCTCAAAAACCGAGGGAAATAATTACGCTACTTTGCTGCATCACCCTTTCCTCTTCAAGGGAAAACCAACGCATGCTCAAGAGGTAGCAAAAAGGATTTCTGCGCCGTTGCCGGGGAGATCTACGCCAAGTCAAGACATACCAAGTACCCATCGTAAACTCTTCTCCCTCGCATTACATTATTTGCCATTCGCCTCTCGTTTTCCTCTCCCCCACTTCTAAAACGATTTTCGAAAACCTTTCCCTTTTCTTCGCCCTTTTTTCGTTCGTCTCTTTTCGCTTGCTTCTTGTGTGCTTGTGTGTTGGATTCTTTGTTGGTCACGATGGCTCAAGATAATACTAGATTGTATGACTTTTCCAATACCAACAACAATGATTTTATTATCACTCCGATTGCTCCTACTACCGATGCTGAATCTTGTGAAATTAATACCGCTTTGTTGAATCTTGTTATGAAAGATCAATTTCCTGGCCTTCCTAGTGAAGATGTCGTTACCCATCTAAACAACTTCGTGGATTTGTGTGATATGCAAAAGAAGAAATATGTGGATAATGATATTGTCAAATTGAAGCTATTTCCGTTTTCGCTTAGAGATCGTGCTAAAACTTGGTTCTCTTCTTTGCCTAAAATAGTATTGATTCATGGAATAAGTGCACAGATGCTTTTATCTCTAAGTATTTTCCTCCCGCTAAGATCATCTCGCTTAGAAACAATATTATGAATTTTAAGAAACTTGATCATGAGCATTTTGCACAAGCTTGGGAGAGAATGAAATTAATGATACGTAATTGCCCTACACACGGTTTGAATTTATGAATGATTATACAAAAAATTTATGCCGGATTGAATTTTGCTTCTAGAAATCTTTTAGATTCAGCCGCGGGGGGGGGGGGGCACTTTTATGGAAATCACTTTAGGAGTAGCTACTAAACTCCTAGACAATATTATGGTTAATTATTCTCAATGGCACACTGAGAGATCCACTAGTAAAAAAGTTCATGCGATTGAAGAGATTAATGTTCTGAGTGGAAAGATGGATGAACTTATGAAATTGTTTGCTAATAAAAGTGTTTCTTCTGATCTTAATGATATCCCTTTGTCCACTTTGATTGAGAATAATAATGAACCTATGGACGTAAATTTTGTTGGTAGGAACAACTTTGGTAACAACGCGTATAGAGGAAACTTTAATTCTAGGCCGTTCCCTAGCAATTCCTCTAATAATTATGGTAATTCCTACAACAACTCTTACGGGGATTTTAATAAGATGCCCTCTAATTTTGAGACTAGTATTAAAGAATTTATGATTTCGCAAAAGAATGTCAATGCTTTGCTTGAAGAAAAATTGCCTAAGATTATTGAGTTGGCTAGGAACGTGGATAGAATTTCTCTTGATGTTGATTCTTTGAAACTTAGATCTATTCCACCTAAGCATGACATCAATGAGTCTCTCAAAGCCATGAGAATTTACATTGATGAGTGCAAAGAAAGAACCGCTAGGATGCGTGCTAAAAAAGATTGCTTTGTGAAAGCATGTTCTTCTAGTTTTCATGATAATAATGATGAAGATCTAAAAGTGATTGATGTGTCTCCTATTAAATCTTTGTTTTCCAATATGAATCTTGATAAAGATAGGACTTGAGATGAGTCAACTTTAGTTAAAAGGCGTCCCAATGATTCGGAGTTTTTAGATCTTGATGCAAAAATTGATTAAAGTGGGATTGAAGAGGTCAAAACTTTACATACCAATGAACCCACTATTTTGGATTTCAAGGAATTTAATTATGATAACTGCTCTTTGATAGATTGTATTTCCTTGTTGCAATCCGTGTTAAATTCTCCACATGCTTATAATCAAAATAAAGTTTTTACTAAACATATCGTTGATGCTTTAATGCAATCCCATGAAGAAAAGCTTGAACTAGAAGTTTCTATCCCAAGAAAACTTTATGATGAGTGGGAACCTACTATTAAAATTAAGATTAAAGATTATGAATGCTATGCTTTATGTGATTTGGGTGCTAGTGTTTCCACGATTCCAAAAACTTTGTGTGATGTGCTAGGTTTCCGTGAATTTGATGATTGTTCTTTAAATTTGCATCTTGCGGATTCCACCATTAAGAAACCTATGGGAAGGATTAATGATGTTCTTATTGTTGCGAATAGGAATTATGTGCCCGTAGATTTCATTGTTCTTGATATAGATTGCAATCCTACATGTCCTATTATTCTTGGTAGACCTTTCCTTAGAACGATTGGTGCAATTATTGACATGAAAGAAGGAAATGTTTGATTCCAATTTCCGTTAAGAGAAGGCATGGAACACTTTTCTAGGAAGAAAACTAAATTGCCTTATGAATCTATTATGAGAGCCACTTATGGATTGCATGCCAAAGATGACAATACCTAGATCTGTTCTTGCTTTTATGCCTAGCTAGGGGCGTTAAACGATAGCGCTTGTTGTGAGGCAACCCAATTTTATTTTTGTTCTTTACTGTAATAAATAATCCATCTAGCCTCTGTTTAGATGTGGTTTTTAATTAGTGTTTGTGCCAAGTAGAACCTTTGGGAAGACTTGGGTGAAGTCTTTGCGATCTTGCTGTAAAAAACAGAAACTTTAGCGCTCACGAGATTAGCTGCCATTTTTTACTGGAGAGTGATTTTAGGTTGACTCTTTTTGCAGATGATTAATAGACAAATTACTCACGTCCACCAGTTTATTTCAGAATTTTTGGAGTTCCAGAAGTGTTCTATTTAGTCAGATTGCTACAGACTGTTCTGTTTTGACAGATTCTGTTTTCCGTGTGTTGTTTGCTTATTTTGATGAATCTATGAGTAGTATCGGGGGTATGAACCATCGAGAAGTTGGAATGCAGTAGGTTTAACACCAATATAAATAAAGAATGAGTTCATTTCAGTACATTAAAGTGGTGGTTTATTTTCTTATACTAACAGAGCTCATGAGATTTTCTGTTGAGTTTTGTGTTGTGAAGTTTTCAAGTTTTTGGGTAAAGATTTGATGGATTTTGGAATAAGGAGTGGTAAGAGCCTAAGATTGGGGATGCCCAAGACACCCCAAGGTAAAATTCAAGGACAACCAAAAGCCTAAGCTTGGGGATGCCCCGGAAGGCATCCCCTTTTTCGTCTTCGTCTATCGGTAACTTTACTTGATGCTATATTTTTATTCACCACATGATATGTGTTTTGCTTGGAGCGTCTTGTATGATTTGAGTCTTTGCTTTTTAGTTTACCACAATCATCCTAGCTGTACACACCTTTTGGGAGAGACATGCATGAATCAGAATTTATTAGAATACTCTATGTGCTTCACTTATATCTTTTGAGCTAGATAACTTTGCTCTAGTGCTTCACTTATATCTTTTTAGAGCACGGTGGTGGTTTTATTTTTTAAAAATTATTGATCTATCATGCTTCACTTATACTATTTTGAGATTCTTTTAAAACAGCATGGTAATTTTCTTTGGCTATAAAATTAGTCCTAATATGATGGGCATCCAAGATGGGTATAATAAAAACTTTCATAAAAAGTGCGTTGAATGCTATGAGAAGTTTGATGCTTGATGATTGTTTTGAGACATGAGGATGGTGATATTAGAGTCATGCTAGTGAATTAATTGTGAATTTGAGAAATACTTGTGTTGAGGTTTGCAAGTCCCGTTGCATGCACGTATGGTAACCGTTGTGTAACAAATTTGAAGCATGAGGTGTTTCTTTGATTGTCTTCCTTATGAGTGGCGGTCGGGGACGAGCGATGGTCTTTTCCTACCAATCTATCCCCCTAGGAGCATGCGCGTATTTCTTGGTTTTTGATGACTTGTAGATTTTTGCAATAAGTATGTGAGTTCTTTATGACTAATGTTGAGTCCATGGATTATACGCACTCTCACCCTTCCACCATTGCTAGCCTCTCTAGTACCACGCAACTTTCGCCGGTACCATAAACCCACCATTTACCTTCCTCAAAACAGCCACCATACCTACCTATTATGGCATTTCCATAGCCATTTCGAGATATATTGCCATGCAACTTTCCACCATTCCGTTTATTATGACACGCTCCATCATTGTCATATTGCCTTGCATGATCATGTAGTTGACATCGTATTTGTGGCAAAGCCACCATTCTTATTTTTTTCCATACATGTCACTCTTGATTCATTACACATCCCGGTACACCGCCGGAGGCACGCATATAGAGTCATATTTTGTTCTAGTATCGAGTTGTAATTTTTTGAGTTGTAAGTAAATATAAGTGTGATGATATTCATTATTAGAGCATTGTCCCATGTGAGGAAATAAAAAAAGAGAAATGTCAAATAAAAAAAGAAGGCCCAAAAAAATGAGAGAAAAAGAGAGAAGGTACAATGCTACTATGCTTTTTTCCACACTTGTGCTTCAAAGTAGCACCATAATCTTCATGATAGAGAGTTTCTTATTTTGTCACTTTCATTTACTAGTGGGAATTTTTCATTATAGAACTTGGCTTGTATATTCCAATGATGGGCTTCCTCAAAATGCCCTAGGTCTTCGTGAGCAAGGAAGTTGGATGCACACCCACTTAGTTTCTTTTGTTGAGCTTTCATATATTTATAGCTCTAGTGTATCCGTTGCATGGCAATCCCTACTCACTCACATTGATACGCCTAGTTGATGTGAGACCAGCTTCCTCCTTTTTCTCTTCTCCACAACCACCATTCTATTCCACCTATAGTGCTATGTCCATGGCTCACGCTCATGTATTGCGTGAAAGTTGAAAAGGTTTGAGAATACTAAAGTATGAAACAATTGCTTGGCTTGTCATCGGGGTTGTGCATGATTTGAGCATTTTGTGAGACGAAGATGGAGCATAGCCAAACTATATGATTTTGTAGGGATGAACTTTCTTTGGCCATGTTATTTTGAGAAGACATGATTACTTTGTTAGTATGCTTGAAGTATTATTACTTTTATGTCAATATTAAACTTTTGTCTTGAATCTTTTGGATCTAAACATTCATGCCACAATAAAGAGAATTACATTGATAATTATGTTAGGTAGCATTCCACATCAAAAATTCTGTTTTTATCATTTACCTACTCGAGGACGAGCAGGAATTAAGCTTGGGGATGCTTGATACGTCTCCAACGTATCTATAATTTTTTATTGTTCCATGCTATTATATTATCTGTTTTGGATGTTTAATGGCCTTTAATATGCTCTTTTATATTATTTTTGGGACTAACCTATTACCGGAGGCCCAGTGCCAGTTTCTGTTTTTTTTTTGCCTATTTTAGTGTTTCGCAGAAAAGGAATATCAAACGGAATCCAAACGGAATGAAACCTTTGCGATGATCTTTCTTGGACCGAAAGCAAACCAAAACACTTGGAGTTGAAGTCCAGAATGCCACGAGGCGGCCACGAGGCGGCCACGAGGCAGGAGGGCGCCCCCCCACCCTCGTGGGCCCCTCGTAGCTCCATCGACGTACTTCTTCCGCCTATATATACTCTTATACCCTAAAAACATCAGGGGGAGCCACGAAACCACTTTTCCACCGCCGCAACCTTCTGTACCCGTGAGATCCCATCTTGGGGCCTTTTCGGCGGTCTGTCGGAGGGGGAATCGATCACGGAGGGCTTCTACATCAACACCATAGCCTCTCCGATGAAGCGTGAGTAGTTTACCACAGACCTTCGGGTCCACAGTTATTAGCTATATGGCTTCTTCTCTCTCTTTGATTCTCAATACAAAGTTCTCCTCGATGTTCTTGGAGATCTATTCGATGTAATACTCTTTTGCGGTGTGTTTGCTGAGATCCGATGAATTGTGGATTTATGAACTTGATTATATATGAATATTATTTGGTTCTTCTCTGAATTCTTATATGCATGATCTGATATCTTTGCAAGTCTTTTCGAATTATCAGTTTAGTTTGGCCTACTAGATTGATCTTTCTTGCCGGGGAGATCTACGCCAAGTCAAGACATACCAAGTACCCATCATAAACTCTTCTCCCTCGCATTACATTATTTGCCATTCGCCTCTCGTTTTCCTCCCCCCCCCCACTTCTAAAATGATTTTCGAAAACCTTTTCCTTTTCTTCGCCCTTTTTCCGTTCGTCTCTTTTCGCTTGCTTCTTGTGTGCTTGTGTGTTGGACTGTTTGTTGGTCACGATGGCTCAAGATAATACTAAATTGTGTGACTTTTCCAATACCAACAACAATGATTTTATTATCACTCCGATTGCTCCTACTACCGATGTTGAATCTTGTGAAATTAATACCGCTTTGTTGAATCTTGTTATGAAAGATCAATTTTCTGGCCTTCCTAGTGAAGATGCCGCTACCCATCTAAACAACTTCGCGGATTTGTGTGATATGCAAAAGAAGAAAGATGTGGATAATGATATTGTTAAATTGAAGCTATTTCCGTTTTCGTTTAGAGATCGTGCTAAAACATGGTTCTCTTCTTTGCCTAAAAATAGTATTGATTCATGGAATGAGTGCAAAGATGCTTTTATCTCTAAGTATTTTCCTCCCGCTAGGATCATCTCTCTTAGAAACGATATTATGAATTTTAAGCAACTTGATCGTGAGCATGTTGCACAAGCTTGGGAGAGAATGAAAATTATGATACGTAATTTCCCTACACACGGTTTGAATTTGTGGATGATTATACAAAAAAATTATGCCGGATTGAATTTTGCTTCTAGAAATCTTTTAGATTCAGCCGTGGGAGGCACTTTTATGGAAATCACTTTAGGAGAAGCTACTAAACTCCTAGACAATATTATGGTTAATTATTCTCAATGGCACACCGAGAGATCCACTAGTAAAAAAGTTCATGCGATTGAAGAGATTAATGTTCTGAGTGGAAAGATGGATGAACTTATGAAATTGTTTGCTAATAAAAGTGTTTATTCTGATCTTAATGATATGCCTTTGTCCACTTTGATTGAGAATAATAATGAACCTATGGATGTGAATTTTGTTGGTAGGAACAACTTTGGTAACAATGCGTATAGAGGAAACTTTAATTCTAGGCCGTTCCCTAGTAATTCCTCTAATAATTATGGTAATTCCTACAACAAATCTTGAGAGAAGCGCTAGTGAAACCTATGGCCCCCAGGTCTATTTTCCATCATACAAGTTTCCGATCTACTATTCTAGTTCCCTATTTACTTTCTTTGCAATCTTTTACTTTCCGTTCCATAACCAAAAATACCAAAAACATTACTTTACCGTTTATCCATCTCTATCAGATCTCACTTTGCGAATAACCATGAAGGGAGTGACAACCCCTTTGTCATGTTGGTTGCAAGCTGGTGTTTGTTTGTGCAGGTATTCGGTGGCTTGTTGCGTTGTCTCCTACTGGATTGATACCTTGATTCTCAAAACTGAGGGAAATACTTACGCTACTTTGCTGCATCACCGTTTCCTCTTCAAGGGAAAACCAACGCATGCTCAAGAGGTAGCAATTCCTTGCCGGACACGCCTATTTGGGAGAGCCAAAATTATGCCATGACTTGTTAAAATTGCTCTCTATGCTTCACTTAAATTTTTATGAGCTATGGATTTGCTCTAGTGCTTCGCTTATATCTTTTTGAGCATTGTGTGCTTTAGTATTTTTGAAGAAATTCTCTCTTGCTTCACTTAAATTAATTTGAGAGAAAGAAAGAAATATTGTGCTCATGATCTTCACTTATATTTGTATGAGCTTATCAAAAGCAACACATGAAAATTAGTCCCAATGTGATAGATATCCAAGAAGGATATAATAAAAACTTCCATGAAGATCATTGGACAAAATAAACTTGGTTCTTAGTAATAGTTTTGAGATATGATGATGTGATATGTGAGTCATCTTGATGAGTAATTATGCTTTAGTAAGAATATTGGTGTTAAGGTTTGTGATTCCCTATGCAAGCATGAAAGCCAATAATTATGCAATGAAATTATATCCTACTTGTGGTGCATTATTCGGTGTTAATTATGCTCAATGCTCGCTTATGAGATTATTCGTTTCTTGGTTGTTCGCTTCTCAATCTTTTGCTAGCCTTCACTTTGCACTAAGTATGATCACTACTTGTGCATCCAAAATCCTTTAAACCAGCTTTGCCACATGAGTCCACTATACCTACCTATATGCGGTATTCTTTTGCCGTTGATGTGCCATCTCTAATATTCAAAATAAATTTCTCTTTTGTGTGCTCGTACCGCTCGCGAGGCGGCGAGGGCTGGCTAATATTTTCCATGCTAGATGTCTTATTGTCATGATGAGTGTTTATTCCCTTGTCATTGCACGAGAGTAAGGCAAAGGTATTAGGGATGCCCAGTCCAGAAATGAAAAATGAATTTATTTTATGTTGTCAAATAATAAATTCCTTGGAAAGTCGGAAGGCACCCGTGGATACGGTTAGCCATGGAAAGTGAAAGTATGGTTGAAAAAGGAATAAACTTTAATTTCTGTTTGGGAACCGCCTATGATATATCTAGCATGGAAAGTGTTGGGAACTCTAAGTCGTTTTTGTTGGTGAGAAAAGTATGCCTCTCAAAATGTTTTTATCTCTCAATTTTCACTTTGAGCTCGGGCACCTCTACAAATCCCTGCTTCCCTCTGTGAAGAGCCTTTCTTTTACTTTATGCAATTTTTATTTTTTTAATTTGAGTCTCCATCTTCTCTTATAAAAGCACCAACTAGGGGGCACTATGATCGTACTTGAGCATCGGGTGTAGCTAATATGCGAGTGTGTTTCATGAATGGATCAATGATTGAGCATGATGGGCTAGGGATAACTTATCTTAGCATTGATATTTTGAAAGACTTGGTTGCTTGTTGATATGCTTGAGTATTTAAGTTATCATGTCAAAACTAGACTATTGCTTTGAACAATATAAAAGTCGAAATGTCCATGCTATAAAGAAAATAATATGAGATGACATGTTAGGCAGCATTCCACATCAAAAATTCTGTTTTTATCATTTACCTACTCGAGGACGAGCAGGAATTAAGCTTGGGGATGCTGATACGTCTCCAACGTATCGATAATTTTTTATTGTTCCATGTTGTTATATTATTAATCTTGGATGTTTTATAATCATTTTATAGTCATTTTATATCATTTTTTGGTTCTAACCTATTGACATAGTGCCAAGTGCTAGTTGCTATTTTTTGCATGTTTTTTACATCGCAGGAAATCAATACCAAACGGAGTCCAAACGCAGCGAAACTTTTTGTGGATTTTTTCTGAAACAGAAGACAACCAATGGGCCGAAGAAGCACCTGGGGGTGCTCCGAGGGGAGCACAACCCACCAGAGCGCGCCAGGAGGCCCAGGCGCGCCCTGGTGGGTTGTGCCCACCTCGGGTGCCCCCTGAACCGACTCTTTGCTCTATAAATACCCCTGATATTCCAGAAACCCTAGGGGAGTTGACGAAAATCAATTCCAGCCGCCGTAGAGTCCAGAACCACCAGATCCAATCTAGACACCATCACGGAGGGGTTCACCACTTCCATCGGTGCCTCTCCGATGATGCGTGAGTAGTTCTTTGTAGACCTTCGGGTCCGTAGTTAGTAGCTAGATGGCTTCCTCTGTCTCGTTTGATTCTCAATACAATGGTCTCTTGGAGATCCATATAATGTAACTCTTTCTGTGGTGTGTTTGTTGGGATCGGATGAACTTTGAGTTTATGATCAGATCTATCTTTTTATATCCATGAAAGTTATTTGAGTTTCTTTGATCTCTTATATGCAGGATTGCTTATAGCCTCATATTTCTTCTCCGACATTTGGGTTTTGTTTTGCCAACTCGATCTATTTATCTTGCAATGGGAAGAGGTGCTTTGTAGTGGGTTCGATCTTACGGTGCTTGATCCCAGTGACGGAAGGGGAACCGACATGTATGTATCGTTGCTAATAAGGATAAAATGATGGGGTCTATTTCTACATAAATAGATCTTGTCTACATCATGTCATCGTTCTTAGTGCATTACTCCGTTTCTCCATGAACTTAATACACTAGATGCATGCTGGATAGCGGTCTATGTGTGGAGTAATAGTAGTAGATGCAGGCAGGAGTCGGTCTACTAACCTTGGACGTGATGCCTATGTAATGATCATTGCCTGGATATTGTCATGATTATTTGAAGTTCTATAAATTGCCCAACAGTAATTTGTTTACCCATCATTTGCTATTTTTCTCGAGAGAAGCCACTAGTGAAACCTAAGGCCCCCGGGTCTCTTTCTCATATTATTTGCCTTTGCGATCTATTTTCCTTTGCTTTTATTTTCAGATCTACTAAACCAAAAATATAAAAATACCTTCATGTAATTTATTCTTATTTATTTTATTTGGCATTCGATCTATCAATCTACTACAATTTATTCACGTCTGTTTGCCAATTTTTGGCGCCGTTTAACCGAAAGGGATTGACAACCCCTTTAATACGTCGGCTTGCGAGTATTTGTTATTTGTGTGTAGGTGCCATGTAACACCCTCAGTGTCATGCTACGGTAACCCACTGTGATTAAGCTAATCATTCTTCCAAACAGTGCTTAATCACCTTTGATTCAAATCTCATTTGAAATTCCACTTTGCAATCAAATTCAATTTGCAAGTGCAAAATGAAGTTGATCAAAACTTGTTGGAAAAATGTTCACCTTTTAGCAAATAATCCAAAACTTTTTACTGTTAAGGAACACAACATCATCATCATTTCTCAATGGGCCTAATGCATTTTAACAGAGCAAAAACAGCCGTTAAAATGCCCTTTCCATTATTGAATAAATTCAAATGAAGTCCAAAAATGCCCAAACTTTTTGTGGCAGTGCTGGATATTGCAAAGTAATTATGTGACCAAGTTTCACATTTTTGCAAAATCATATGGAAGCTCAAAATATTACTAAACCCCTTTCTATAAAAAAAAGGAAAATAGAAAAGGCCACTGTGCACAGGCCTAAGTGCACAGTGCCTAGAGCTCAACCCACCAAGGCCTCCTCCTTCTCCCCCGTTCTCTGTTCAAGCGGCCGAGGCGCGCCCGTCTTCGCAGCCGAACCCACCTCGCCGACCACGCCGCTACAGGCCGTCGGGGTGGATAAGATCTCCACCGTGGCCTCCCCTCTCGTCATCTTCATCCATTCGCCCCCGCGTGCCTCTCCCTCTCTCGTTCCCCACCTCACCTGAAACGCTCGCCGCCATCGCCGCTCGATTCCGTGGCCACCGTGCCTCCCGCGCCTCGATCTGGAGCTCACCGTCTTCCTCGTCATCGTCTACGTCGCCTATGCCATCGGGACCGAGCCGAGCGCCTCTACTCCGACCGGAACGAGCTCATCTTCAACCTTCGGATCGCCAGCGTTCGTCGCCGATTCCGGCTACCTCGCGCCCTCCCCGAGCTCACTGCCACTCCCTATGGCTCCGCTGTGAGCTCCCGCTTCTCCTCCCCCTCTCCGTTAGCTCGCCCACGTTTTGTAGCTGCCGATGCCACCGACGACGGAACACTCCGCCGCTCGCGCTTGTCGCCGGCATAGCCACGGTGACCCTTGGGTCACGTGCGTGCCACCATCGCGCTCACCGCACCGCGTAGGCCTCGTCTACCCGCTTGGTTTGCCCGCAAATGCACCCAACCCCGATCCCGATGACGACCGAAGTCCGGCGTCCGCCTCGCCGCTCGCCATCGACGTTCCCGACCACCGCAGCCTCTGCTACCACCCCAGATCGCCTCGCCGTCGTATTCTCGTTCGAACGATTCCAGCCGCGTCCGATTTGAGCCACCGTAGCGCAAATCCGGCGGCCTCCCGTGCGCGCCGCCGTGCATTTTGGTCGCCGGCGTTGCTCCGGTCGCCGTGCTGACCTGGCGCCGACGTGGCCCTATGGGGGCCACCCCAGTGAGGCTGCCAGGGGGCCCCGGCGCCCAGTTGACCACGTTGACTCTGGTCAACGCGGTTACCTTGCACTGACATGTGGGCAGCGTCTGTTAATTAGGCTAACTAAACATTTTTATAAATAAAATTAACTTGTTAGACTAATTAGTCACTGACATGTGGGGCCCAGCTGCTAATTAACCCCCATGTTCAATTAAAATAACCCACTGCTAGCCCTCTGTCTATGACATGCGGGACCCACTGGCCAGTTTGACCAGTCAGCGGGTCTGTTGACCTGCTGATCTCATGTTGACACTATGCTGATGTCATAATTCCTTTTCTGTTAATATTAATAATTCCAGAAAGTACTTTAATCTTTAAAAATTCATAGAAAATAAACCGTAACTCGGATGGAAATGTTTTCTATATGAAAATTGCTCAGAAAAATCCAACGAATCAGAATACGCGGTCCGTTCATCTATCACATGCCCATAGCATAGCGAACCTGCAACATTTCACCTTCGGCTCATCTGTCCGAAAACATGAAACACGGGGATACTTTCCCGGATGTTTCCCCCTTTCGCCGGTATCACCTACTACCGCGTTAGGGCACACCTACCACCGGTCATTGTCATGTCATGCATCGTCATGCTTATGTTTGCATTGCATTTACTGTTCTTCCCCCTCTTCTCCCCGGTAGACTACGAGACCGACGTTGCTGCTGCCCAGTTCGACTATAGAGTTGACGACCCCCTCCTTCTTGCCAGAGCAACCAGGCAAGCCCCCCCTTGATCATTAGATATCGCCTACTCTTCTCTATACTACTTGCAATAGAGTAGTGTAGCATGTTACTGCTTTCCGTTAATCCTATTCTGCTGCATAGCCTGTCATTGTTGCTACAGTTGTTACCCTTACCTGCAATCCTAAATGCTTAGTACAGGATGCTAGTATTCCATCAGTGGCCCTACACTCTTGTCCGTATGCCTTGCTATACTACTGGGCCGTGATCGCTTAGGGAGGTGATCACGGGTATATACTATATACTTTATATACATGACACATGTGGTGACTAAAGTCGGGTCAGCTCGTTGAGTACCCGCAAGTGATTCTGATGAGGGGGCCGAAAGGGCAGGTGGCTCCATCCCAGTAGAGGTGGGCCTGGGTTCCTGACGGCCCCCGACTGTTACTTTGTGGCGGAGCGACAGGGCAGGTTGAGACCACCTAGGAGAGAGGTGGGCCTGGCCCTGATCGGCGTTCGCGGATACTTAACACGCTTAACGAGATCTTGGTATTTGATCTGAGTCTGGCCATTTGGTCTATACGCACTAACCAACTACGCGGGAACAGTTATGGGCACTCGACGTCGTGGTATCAGCCGAAGCCTTCATGACGTCAGCGACGGAGCGGCGCGCGCCGGATTGGACTGGAACGCCTGCTAGGCTAGGTCTGCTTCCGGCCGCGTTCGCAACGTGCAGGTGTGCAATGGGCGATGGGCCCAGACCCCTGCGCCATAGGATTTAGACCGGCGTGCTGACCTCTCTGTTGTGCCTAGGTGGGGCTGCGACGTGTTTATCTTCCGCGGCCGGGCATGACCCAGAAAAGTGTGTCCGGCCAAATGGGATCGAGCGTGTTGGGTTATGTGGTGCACCCCTGCAGGGAAGTTTATCTATTCGAATAGCCGTGTCCCTCGGTAAAAGGACGACCCGGAGTTGTACCTTGACCTGATGACAACTAGAACCGGATACTTAATAAAATACGCCCGTCCAAGTGCCAGATACAACCCGGTGATCGCTCTCTAACAGGGCGATGAGGAGGGGATCGCCGGGTAGGATTATGCTATGCGATGCTACTTGGAGGACTTCAATCTACTCTCTTCTACATGCTGCAAGATGGAGGCTGCCAGAAGCGTAGTCTTCGACAGCACTAGCTATCCCCCCTTATTCTGGCATTCTGCAGTTCAGTCCACCGATATGGCCCTTTACACATATAACCCATGCATATGTAGTGTAGCTCCTTGCTTGCGAGTACTTTGGATGAGAACTCACGGTTGCTTTCTTCCTCTTTTTCCCTCTTTCCTTTCTACATGGTTGTCGCAACCAGATGCTGGAGCGCAGGAGCCAGACGCCACTGTCGACGACGACTCCTACTACGCCGGAGGTGCCTACTACTACGTGCAGCCCGCTGACGACGACCAGGAGTAGTTAGGAGGATCCCAGGCAGGAGGCCTGCGCCTCTTTCGATCTGTATCCCAGTTTGTGCTAGCCTTCTTAAGGCAAACTTGTTTAACTTATGTCTGTACTCAGATATTGTTGCTTCCGCTGACTCGTCTATGATCGAGCACTTGTATTCGAGCCCTCGAGGCCCCTGGCTTGTATTATGATGCTTGTATGACTTATTTATGTTGTAGAGTTGTGTTGTGATATCTTCCCGTGAGTCCCTGATCTTGATCATACACATTTGCGTGCATGATTAGTGTACGGTCAAATCGGGGGCGTCACAAGTTGGTATCAGAGCCAACTGCCTGTAGGAATCCCCCTTTCCAACTCCTTGGCCGAAGTCGAGTCTAGTCATTGAAAACTTTTACTAACATGGCTGTGTGGCTTACGGGCCCACGTCGCCATTGGGTGGTATTAGGATCTTTTACTCCTTGTCTATACTCTGGGACTCTGATCTCTCTTCTATTCAGGTTAAGTGATTTTTGCTAAATCTAACATTAGGATCTCGTTATCACTTTCACCCGGAGAGCCCCTTATTACTGATGATCGTCTGCTGCACGTGAAGACCCTGAAGATACTCTCCGCTGATAACCCGAGAACTTGTGTTCATCGCTTTTGCAATTCCCTTCCATCGATAAACTCCTATGGATAACCACGTATACTCGCCATTCAAACAATGTTTCCCAGTTGATCTTGTTATTACAAGATACCCCGAAATTCTCTCTGTTGTTCCGAGAATCCTTTGAGCTTACTGCCTTGCTGTTCTTTGTCACCTGAATACCCCTACAGATAATTCTCGCACTCACCGGGTATTTGCTCATCCCCAGTTGATTCATGTATTTCACAAAAGTCCTCAAAATACTATTTGAACTTCCGAAAATCCTCAGGAGCCTTTTTGCTCTTGAAATTCTTGCTTACTTGCATTATGATTAATCTTAAGTCTAGTAATCTTATTGACATCCATTGTCATTATCATTTTGAGTCAGTTAATTCAATTTGTTGCGGATGCTCGCAATCCTCAAACAGATCCTAGAATTCATCCTTCCGACTCAGACGTCATTTTAAACATGAACTGGTTCTCGACCGACCGAATAGCCGTCGGTTGTACCCGTAAGTTTACTCAACTTATCCATCTTCAATCAGAGCATTTGCTTCTGATCTCTTGATTTGGAAATCGCAACTCCTTTGCATTGAGATTTGAATTAGTTAGTTATTCCCCTAATCTGATGCCTTGCATTCTTTCTTCCTTTGATTGAGTACTGAAACTCACATCAGCTTCGTTGTGGATCGCCCGATCCATTGTTGGATTTCATCCGACATCGTCCTTCATATTCAATAACCTTGTGAGCCTTTCCACGGGTATATAATGCCTTTGGTAAATTTTATCTTCTGCTTTGTCAACCATGCTCTACTTTTGAGCTTGTGTTATTTACTTCTGAAGTTCGTGGTATATGTTCTAAGAAGCCCTGATGGCTTGAACCTATGCCTTCCTTAATATGTGTGAACTCGAAAGATTTCACGAGTCATACTCTTCTGGTATTTTGCCATATAAAATTTCAACACTACAACTTCATCGAACGCGAGAAGTAAATGAAAGGATATGCATTGGAGAAGTGGGAGTCGACCTTGAACTTTGTGTTCATGCCCATGGACACGATGTAGATCTTCTCATCGAAGCTTCTTCTAAAATTAGTTATTCCCTTGGTATAAGTTCATCTTATATTTGGGATCTGGCCTTTTGCAATCGTGGTTCCGACCACGTTCTCCTTTAAATACCATTTCTCAAACAAGTTAAACCACTTGTCCTCTGCAGATCATTGCACCTGTCCAACCTTTACTTTAATCTATCGTCGAGTATTACCCCCGGTATCTCGAGATAAACACAAAACATCATAACTTCTTATGAGTTCTTCATCAAGTACTACATTTTCACCGATTCCAATTTTTCACGAGCTCCGAGTTATGAAACACTCAAAGACACCGATAACTGAATCGAGTCCACACTATGGTTCAACAACTCTTAGTAATCTTCTTTACGTACGAGTTCGTACCCGATCACGCCATTCCTAGCCTATTTGGCTATATCATTGTCGTGATGATTTTAAGTGTGCTACCTGGTCCTTATTCCCGGAACACAACTTTTCGACGATGAGCTAAGCTTACGTCGACCCTCCTCGTCTTATCATTTCGCCTTGGGCAACAAGCTTGGTCTCGAGTTTGTGTCGTACCCGTGGTTTCAATAACCTTTTGCTTCATCATTCCTTTGACTTGATGTCATCGCCGATCGATTACACCTTCATGAAATCTCTCGACAATTGTGTCGTGATCATCATCAACATTCTAAGCTCTTCCAGGATATCAATCGGATTCATGATGGGAAATACCATCCTTGCCCCTCGATGATTTGTGTAATCATCGACAACATTCTTACCTTCCCCCAACACAAACTTGTTCATGTTTTGTGTTGTACCTTGATATCCTTGCTATCTAGCTTAGGTTATGTTCTACCTTGTGGTATTACTGTCTTCTATATCAAGAATGTTGTGAGGATTGCTCCACCTCTTAAGTATTCTTGGTATAGTGATGCTTCTCGCCATCACCATTCCCTTCTTGGTCCCCGTGTTGAGTGAACTCTGTTTTGCGAATTTATTATCTCTGGCAACCCTATTGCTTCAGAGTTAATGGACAATTATTCCAATTTAGTGTGTTGGTTGCTCAATCGCCATTCCGACGTTGGGCGTGCAACCCAACCCTTATTTCGAATGCACCTTTCAAACCATGTTTAATTGTCTATGTTTTCCTCCAGCATACATCATTAAGTCATTTGATCTGGCTAATGTTATCTCCTTGTTCACATAGTTGTGGAAATCCATCCTTTTTGGAAATGTCAATGGATTGTCGCTGAGTCAATCAGTCACCTCCTCACCTCTCCTTGATTTAATGATGAACTCTTGTTTCGGAACTCGCTTCCATGGTTTAATTCCCGAGAATCATACAATGTCACCTCGACAATTTGTGTTGCACCTTTCTTCTCAGGCATCCTGAGTCTAAGGTATTTTGACACCAATCAGATCTGAATCTCGGTCAGATATGATGGTTGGAACATATTTTCAAGAGTTATAACATTGGTCCCTATATGCCCCGGTAAGGTGATGTCATGCCTAGCACGCCTGACCAGAGGACCTAGTGTTATAGTTTCTTTTTTTTAACAGGGTTAATCATTTTTCCATGAGGAAATTGAATGCCTTGTTTAATAAGTTTATCCTGATTGATCCTTTGTGTATCCAAAGTCCGATTTTTGCTTGAAGACCATGACAATGCTATCCCGAAGCATGTCGGTGGTAATCCAATTTTCAACAAGAACATTTGAAGCCCAATGCTAAATGTTTCTCGCTCAATTATCCAAACACCTTGTATGGGTAATGTCATGAAATTTCTCTCACCTTACCTAAAGAGTTTTCTACATTATATCCTGTCCTGGATATCATGCTCTGCTTGTCCTTGGGAAGGATATACCCTTGAAATATGTGTTTAAACACATTTTCCTTTCCATTGTTCCGTTTAATCTGATAATCATATTTTCCTTTCCATTGGTTGGTTTAACGTTTCTGGTGATCATTATGATCTAAGCAGTATTAATTCCCTGCTTGTGCAAACACCTCGGTGTACAACTCTGTCAGTAAGACCCTGTTACTATTGTTGGTGACATTTCGGTAACCACCGATGGACGAGAACTTTGCCTATTGGTCCGCCTCGTTTCAACGAGCAGGAAAATGGTTCTCTTCGTCCCTCGCCCTTGGTACCGACGTTGTTGCCGACATAACTGGTAGGCTACCCTCTGACATGCCTTGCTACCATGACCGTGCAAGATGTTACCATTTCTCCTACTTTTAATCCACATGGTGGGCCCATAACCCACAGTTCCACAGGATCGAAACCTGACTCTCCTATACACCCCTGTTTCTAAAGTTACTCCTCACGCTTGGCTTCTTATGAAAATCCTGAGACACCTTCCGAGAGACGATCTATTCTGGTATCAGATGCAATAATTATTCCCATTGCTCTGAATCCCATTCACCCTGTATTTCGGGCAACAAACGATTGCCTACCCGGTTGAAGCTTCTTATTGCAACTCCTTACCTTGCTCTCGACGTCTTTCTTAAATTTAACCTCGAGAGATGCCTCTATGCCATGTTCACTAAGATAGCCCCCAGGCACCTATCATGTGTTGAGCTCCATCATTCCCGAGTTTTTCCCCCTTACTACACCCCTTAAAATCTCGGGACGAGATTTCTTGCAGTGGAGGAGATTTGTAACACCCTCAGTGTCATGCTACGGTAACCCACTGTGATTAAGCTAATCATTCTTCCAAACAGTGCTTAATCACCTTTGATTCAAATCTCATTTGAAATTCCACTTTGCAATCAAATTCAATTTGCAAGTGCAAAATGAAGTTGATCAAAACTTGTTGGAAAAATGTTCACCTTTTAGCAAATAATCCAAAACTATTTACTGTTAAGGAACACAACATCATCATCATTTCTAAATGGGCCTAATGCATTTTAACAGAGGCAAAACAGCCTTTAAAATGCCCTTTTCATTATTGAATAAATTCAAATGAAGTCCAAAAATGCCCAAACTTTTTGTGGCAGTGCTGGATATTGCAAAGTAATTATGTGACCAAGTTTCAAATTTTTGCAAAATCATATGGAAGCTCAAAATATTACTAAACCCCTTTCTATAAAAAAAAGGAAAATAGAAAAGGCCATTGTGCACAGGCCTAAGTGCACAGTGCCTAGAGCTCAACCCACCACGGCCTCCTCCTTCTCCCCCGTTCTCTGTTCAAGCGACCGAGGCGCGCCCGCCGTCGCCGCCGAACCCACCTCGCTGACCACGCCGCTACAGGCCGTCGGGGTGGATAAGATCTCCACCGTGGCCTCCCCTCTCGTCATCTTCATCCATTCGCCCCCGCGTGCCTCTCCCTCTCTCGTTCCCGACCTCACCTGAAATGCTCGCCGCCGTCGCCGCTCGATTCCGTGGCCACCGTGCCTCCCGCGCCTCGATCTGGAGCTCACCGTCTTCCTCGTCGCCTACGCCATCGGGACCGAGCCGAGCACCTCTACTCCGACCGTAACGAGCTCGTCTTCAACCTTCGGATCGCCGGCGTTCGTCGCCGATTCCGGCTACCTCGCTCCCTCCCCGAGCTCACTGCCACTCCCTATGGCTCCGCTGTGAGCTCCCGCTTCTCCTCCCCCTCTCCGTTAGCTCGCCCACGTTTCCTAGCCGCCGATGCCACCGACGACCGAACACTCCGCCGCTCGCGCTTGTCGCCGGCGTAGCCACGGTGACCCTTGGGTCACGTGTGTGCCACCATCGCGCTCACCGCACCGCGTAGGCCTCGTCTAGCCGCTTGGTTTGCCCGCAAACGCACCCAGCCCAGATCCCGATGACGACCAAAATCCGGCGTCCGCTTCGCCGCTTGCCGTCGACGTTCCCGACCACCGCAGCCTCTGCCACCACCCTAGATCGCCTCGCCGTCGTCTTCTCGTTCGAACGAGTCCAGCCGCGTCCGATTTGAGCCACCGTAGCGCAAATCCGGCGGCCTCCCGTGCGCGCCGCCATGCGTTTTGGTCGCCGGCGTTGCTCCGGCCGCCGTGCTGACCTGGCGCCAACGTGGCCCTATGGGGGCCACCCCAGTGAGGCTGCCAGGGGGCCCCGGCGCCCAGTTGACCACGTTGACTCTGGTCAACGCAGTTACTGTGCACTGACATGTGGGCCCCGTCTGTTAATTAGGCTAACTAAACGTTTTTATAAATAAAATTAACTTGTTAGACTAATTAGTCACTGACATGTGGGGCCCAGCTGCTAATTAACCCCCATGTTCAATTAAAATAACCCACTACTAGCCCTCTGTCTATGACATGCGGGACCCACTGGCCAGTTTGACCAGTCAGCGGGTCTATTGACCTGCTGATGTCATGTTGACACTCTGCTGATATCATAATTCCTTTTCTGTTAATATTAATAATTCCAGAAAGTACTTTAATCTTTAAAAATTCATAGAAAATAAACCGTAACTCAGATGGAAATGTTTTCTATATGAAAATTGCTCAGAAAAATCCAACGAATCCGAATACGCGGCCCGTTCATCTATCACATGCCCATAGCATAGCGAACCTGCAACATTTCACCTTTGGCTCATTTGTCCGAAAACGTGAAACACGGGGATACTTTCCCGGATGTTTCCCCCTTTCGCCGGTATCACCTACTACCGCGTTAGGGCACACCTACCACCGCTCATATTCATGTCATGCATCGTCATGCTTATGTTTGCATTGCATTTACTGTTCTTCCCCCTCTTCTCCCCGGTAGACTACGAGACCGACGTTGCTGCTACCCAGTTCGACTACAGAGTTGACGACCCTCTCCTTCTTGCCAGAGCAACCAGGCAAGCCCCCCTTGATCACCAGATATCGCCTACTCTTCTCTATACTGCTTGCATTAGAGTAGTGTAGCATGTTACTGCTTTCCGTTAATCCTATTCTGCTGCATAGCCTGTCATTGTTGCTACAGTTGTTATCCTTACCTGCAATCCTAAATGCTTAGTACAGGATGCTAGTATTCCATCAGTGGCCCTACACTCTTGTCCGTATGCCTTGCTATACTACTGGGCCGTGATCGCTTAGGGAGGTGATCACGGGTATATACTATATACTTTATATACATGACACATGTGGTGACTAAAGTCGGGTCAGCTCGTTGAGTACCCGCAAGTGATTCTGATGAGGGGGCCGAAAGGGCAGGTGGCTCCATCCCAGTAGAGGTGGGCCTGGGTTCCTGACGGCCCCCGACTGTTACTTTGTGGCGGAGCGACAGGGCAGGTTGAGACCACCTAGGAGAGAGGTGGGCCTGGCCCTGGTTGGCGTCCGCGGTTACATGAAAATAACACGCTTAACGAGATCTTGGTATTTGATCTGAGTCTGGCCATTTGGTCTATACGCACTAACCAACTACACGGGAACAATTATGGGCACTTGACATCGTGGTATCAGCCGAAGCTCTTCTTGACGTCAGCGACGGAGCGGCACGCGCCGGATTGGACTGGAACGCCTGCTAGGCTTGGTCTGCTTCCGGCCGCCCTCGCAACGTGCAGGTGTGCAATGGGCGATGGGCCCAGACCCCTGCGCCATAGGTGGGGCTGCGACGTGTTGATCTTCCGCGGCCGGGCATGACCAAGAAAAGTGTGTCTGGCCAAATGGGATCGAGCGTGTTGGGTTATGTGGTGCACCCCTGCAGGGAAGTTTATCTATTCGAATAGCCGTGTCCCTCGGTAAAAGGAAAACCCGGAGTTGTACCTTGACCTTATGACAACTAGAACTGGATACTTAATAAAACACACCCTTCCAAGTGCCAGATACAACCCGGTGATCGCTCTCCAACAAGGCGACGAGGAGGGGATCGCCGGGTAGGATTATGCTATGCGATGCTACTTGGAGGACTTCAATCTACTCTCTTCTACATGCTGCAAGATGAAGGCTGCCAGAAGCGTAGTCTTCGACAGGATTAGCTATCCCCCTCTTATTCTGGCATTCTGCAGTTCAATCCACCGATATGGCCCTTTACACATATACCCATGCATATGTAGTGTAGCTCCTTGCTTGCGAGTACTTTGGATGAGTACTCACTGTTGCTTTTCTCCCTCTTTTCCCCCTTTCCCTTCTACCTGGTTGTCGCAACCAGATGCCGGAGCCCAGGAGCCAGACGCCACCGTCGACGATGACTCCTACTACACTGGAGGTGCCTACTACTACGTGCAGGCCGCTGACGACGACCAGGAGTAGTTAGGAGGATCCCAGGCAGGAGGCCTGCGCCTCGTTCGATCTGTATCCTAGTTTGTGCTAGCCTTCTTAAGGCAAACTTGTTTAACTTATGTCTGTACTCAGATATTGTTGCTTCCGCTGACTCGTCTATGATCGAGCACTTGTATTCGAGCCCTCGAGGCCCCTGGCTTGTATTATGATGCTTGTATGACTTATTTATGTTGTAGAGTTGTGTTGTGATATCTTCCCGTGAGTCCCTGATCTTGATCGTACACATTTGCGTGCATGATTAGTGTACGGTCAAATTGGGGGCGTCACATGCCATTTACATATTGTTGCTTGGTTATCCTACTGGTTCGATAACCTTGGTCTCATCACTGAGGGAAATACCTACCGTCGCTGTGCTGCGTCATCCCTTCCCCTTTGGGGAAATACCGACGTAGCTTCAAGCCGCATCAGTAGGCATGCTAAGTGGGTTGAATTTATTGAATCTTTTCCTTATATCATCAAACACAAGAAAGGGAAGGATAATGTGATTGTTGATGCTTTGTCTAGACGATATACTTTGTTGTCTCAACTTTGATTGTCGGATTTTTGGACTTGAGTCAATAAAAGAACAATATGCGCTTGATGCTGACTTTAAAAATGTTTTGCTGCAATGTCGAGAGGGACGTACATGGAATAAATTTGTCCTTAACGATGGGTTTATGTTTCGAGCTAACCGTCTATGCATTCCAGTTGGTTCTGTTCATCTTTTGTTGTTACAGGAGGCGCATGGAGGAGGATTGATGGGTCATTTAGGTGCGAAGAAGACGGAGGACGTTCTAGCCACACATTTCTTTTGTCCAAAGATGAGGAGAGATGTTGAGAGGTTCGTGCCTCGCTGCACCACATGTCAAAAAGCTAAATCTCGCTTGAATCCACATGGTTTATACATGCCTCTTTTTGTTCCTTCTATTCCTTGGGTAGATATTTCTATGGATTTTGTGTTAGGATTGCCTGGGGGGAAGGGATAGTATTTTTGTTGTGGTGGATCATTTTTCTAAGATGGCACACTTTATATCATGTCATAAGAGTGATGATGTTGTTTATATTGTTGATCTCTTTTTCAAAGAGACGTTCGTTTGCATGGTATGCCTGCTACTATTGTTTCAGATCGTGATGCAAAATTCTTGAGTCATTTTTGCCGCACCCTATGGAACAATTTGGGTACAAAATTGTTGTTTTCTACAACTTGTCACCCACAAACTCACTTTGGGCACCATGTTGAGGCTGTTTTGAAGAAAAATTTGAAGATGTGGGAAGAATTTTTGCCTCATGTGGAGTTTGCATACAACCAGGCAACACATTCTACCAACAAGGTAAGTCCTTTTCAGGTAGTGTATGGTTTCAATCCCTGTGGTCCTATTGATATCTTGCCTTTACCCACAAGTGAGAGGATTCACAATGATGCCAAAGAACGTGCTGGTTTTATCTTGAAAATGCATTAGACAACAAAGCACAATATTGAAAAAAAATGAATGAAAAGTATAGAATTACTGGTAGTAAAGGTAGACAAGAAGTTTAACTAGAACCGGGTGATTTGGTTTGGTTGCACATGAGAAAGGATAGTTTTCCAGATTTAAGAAAGTCTAAGTTGATGCCTAGAGCTGATGGTCCTTTCAAAATACTTGCCAAGATAAATGATAACGCATATAAACTTGAGTTGCCTCCCGAGTTTGGGGTTAGTCCCACCTTTAACATTTCAGATTTGAGGCCATATTTGGGAGAAGAGGATGAGTTTGAGTCGAGGACGACTCCAATTCAAGAGGGGGGGAGGGGGCATGATGAGGACATCACTCCTTCGGATACACACAAACTCCACTAGATATACAAGGACCGATCACTAGAGCTCGAGCGCGACAATTGAATTTAGAGGTGAGCTCGTTTCTAAGCACTTCTTTATATGTTCCTGAGAATGATTGCTACCTGATGATTATATTATGATTAGGAACCATAAAGAGCACCAGGAGATACTTGCAGAGGGGCTTGGAGGTGGAAAGGACCAGCAAGGGCGTCCAAGTCAAGGTGGAGACCCAAACAAAGTTGACTTCGAATCTGTTTCGGAGTCCAGGAGCAGTCTGCACTAAAACAGTTGTCCAGGTCGCATACGGGCTCGGTTTTAGACATTCCATATATGCACGGATATCTGAGAAGATAACCTTTTCAATGGCGCTGGTCCCATGGTCAAATTCCTCCTGAATCAACGGGAATCATCGAAACAAAAGACGTCCAGAATCTGTCTCGGTGCTGCACCACCGTTTTAGGCCTTTGGGCCATGTATCCTTTTGACCCCAATTAGGGGCGTGACCAGAGGGTCCTTGGTTAATCCTAGACCATATTTACAGCCGCCGGTGCTTAGGTTAGGGTCGGGTTTTGCATAGATTATTCTGTCACAAGAACAGATTCGCCGTTCCTCGGTTTGTGAGACCCCAACTTCGTGAGATTAATCATACATCTGCAATTTGGTTGCATGCTTTCTTGTTCTTGCTTGTGTTCTTTGATTCGCAGGTAAGGATTAGCCTGCTTGGCGAGGTCGACCGTGCATCGCCATTTGATAACCAGAGGAGACGTGGTCCTGCGATTTCCGGGTTCAGAACGTGTTGTTCGGGAGCCGGATTGAGTTGTGTTCCACCAAATCGAGAGTTATCAGGACCTTTCGAAAGATCGGGACACCCTTGATCATATTAGTTGGGCTGCAGCTGAGCTTTGGTAGTCCATCTTATCCGCGTGTTCGAGGGGTCACCGTGCCTCACTTATCTTCGTGAAGTCGGAGCTGCGGAGGAGGTGTCTCCGCGGTGACGATGACACGAGATGGGTGGTCGGTTCCAGTGCCGGCTCGGCGTAGGCCTAGCGCTTTCCCCTGCAATGCTCGTCGACAGAGTTGGAGCTGCCTACTCGTCTGCGTGTGCGGTGGACTGTTTGGCGTCGACCATCGCAAGCCTCGACCCTTGTTTGCGGTTAGGGTTATATCGGTGGTCGTTGAGGGTGGAGTCGGAGTCGCCCTCGTGGAGGTGTGATGACGATGGCAGCAGATTGCAACCTCGACAGTGCTTTTTTCTCGACGGCGTGTGTGTTCTTGTGTGGGTTGCCAGGTCGCCATGTGTACCTTGTTTTGCGGGCGTGTTTGTAACAGTTTTTGCCCCGTTTTTTGTTAATTAACCGGGCAACTCTCTTCGACAACTTTTAATGAATCGAGTCCTAAGGGACTGCGTTTCATAAAAAAAAGGACAAGTTAAGTTCACTGAAAGAATGCTTGGACGTCCATTGAGTATCTATAGCTAGTAGTAATTCGTAATTTCAATAGTGGGTTCTCTCAATTACTTGTCGTGTTTGGTGATCCTTACTTTATTTTAAAGGTGTATCTAGTAACTGTGATCTATGATCATTATTGGCGTTGGTGTGAACCTCCTGGTACTGCACCGAATCGATTGCAACTAAATTAATATATATATTACCCGAAAAAAAGAGTTAATATATGTATCGAGAACAAGTGAGCAGACAAAGCAGAGCCAACAAGTAGCAAAAAGACCAGTCATGACGAAAAGTGTAGCCTTTCCTACTGTCTGTAGGTCGGTAGGTGTAGCCTTTGAGCGCAATTGACATCTGACTAGCTACATACATTCCGATATGGCACCATGTATGTAGCTAGTCAGATGTCAATGATAACTTAGATCCGGGAAAAAACTTGTTGAAAATATACCCCTAGTAACTTCTGTGTAAATAGCATGGTAATTTACGTACTGCAAACATGATAACTTATATACAATACCATGGTAAGTTTAACCTGAAGGAAAGTTGTCGAAAACATACCCCCTCTAACTTTTGTGAATGCATGATATTTTACTCATGCGGGTTCCATAATTTACGTATAACACCATGATAACTTTAAACCAGGGGAAAAGTTGATCAAAACTTTTGGGGTGGGTGGGGCTGGGTGGTTGTTGAAAACACACCCGGTAACTTCTGTGTAAATAGCATGGTGATATACCCACATCAGAGCTGATAACTCACGTACAAACACTGGGGTAACTTTTGATAACTTAACATGGTAATATATGTATGACATAGCTGATAACTCAGTTACAAATACCACGGTAACTTTTGACCCCTGAAATAAAAGTTGTTGAAAAATAACGCCGGTAACTTCTGTGTAAATAGCATGATAATATACACACAATAGAGCTAATAACTCACGTACAAACACCATGATTACTTTGACTAGGTTTTTTCTTTAAAAAACATAATCTTAATAAATTTTGTGTAAATAGCATGGTAATATTTGACCACGGACCTGATAATTGACATACAAATACCACGATCCAAGAGAAGAAGTTGAAAACATAATCTCAGTAACTTCAGCGTAAATGTCATGGTATTTTACGCACCACAGACATAATCATATGTAGCCAACAAGCCGGCTCAGGCACTGCATGGCCCGACACACGCCTAAACAAATCTGGCCCGGCAGAATGAGCAAAGTTTCATTTTTAAGTGGATCATGCCATGTCGGCATGTGTACCTCACCTCGTGGCCCAGGCACGACATTGATTGTAGATGATGGGTATTACATAATTTACTTACAATATCATGGTAAATTTTAACACAAAAAAAATAGTTAAAACATACCTCAACAACTTCAATGTAAACACTATGATAAGTTATGTACTATAGGCATGATAATTTACTTGGTCAACGTGTGGTAACTTTTGACCTGAAAAAACAAATCGTCGAAACATACAACATAGTATCTAGTTTCGAACATCTCATCATGACAAATTTTTTATATGAAAACAGATTTTGAATCGAAGCAACGGTTTAAACTATAAAATATTTTAAAGTTTCAAAAGTGAAAGAATCTTTTGATGACATCATCTGTTTTGACTTTTGTTTACATGCATGCATGAAATCATGAGTGAAGGCTAGTTGCATGCCCTCCTTTGTCACCTCGCACGTGGATTAGCTAGTCTGCATGCATGTGAAATTAGTTAGGAAGAAGAAAACGTGTGGATGTGTTGTTTATCTTCCGATCAATCGAAAGTTAGCACAGTCCTTTATCCATATATATACACCTGATCTCCGTGACAACACTTGCATTGTTCCACGATTCAGCCACCCGTTTAAGCAAGCATGAACTTCGGTTTCACGTGGCGTAGTTGGCCCGATCAATAATGGCTCGAACGCAGACACCATCCGCGACACAGCGTCACCAAGACGTTTGCCAAAAATGAAAAGGTTTGCTGAAAACAATAGTGTCAGGACATGTGGGTTGAACCAAGAAGCAATTGTGGCAAAGCAGCAACATCACGGTACGTGCCATAAGCATACATCTTCTTTCTGAAGCTTAGAGACGATAACAAGTCTCAGCTCATCTACTCCCTAATGATAGCCAAATGATCCCTCGTCCGAAATTACTTGTCAAGAAAACGGATAGAGGAAACAGATAAAAAAAGGTTTGTGCCGGCCAGCTTTAACACACAAATGGCTAAAAATGACAAGAGACCACAGTGACCATCCTGCATGCATGACATCCTAGGTTCACCTTGACGATCTAAACTCCGTTGCCGGGCTGGCAGCACCTGTACACGAGTCAGTTAAGAGAATCTTAAAATAACTAAGTAGGTGATCCCACTATGAATAAGTGAAGAGAATTATAAGATAACATGTTCCTCACATGTAAACATATCACTTCAGCATGTAACCATGCACAAAAAAAGACCCAACCATTTCTATTCTATACTATGGTACTTATATTTAATAAATCATATGTATTCTCAGCTTTAGTTCTGAAACCAAAGATTCAAGTTCCATACAACCAAATCTTACTGAAATACTCCCTCCGTCCCATTGTATTACATCCAATGTGGATGGAGGGTGGAGGGAGTACATTGCAATCAATTCCCGCATCAAGGTATTGTCTAGCTTCCTTTATAGTGGGAGCCAATTTTCAGCAATATTACCACAAGACCGTGAGTCAGATATGCACGGAGATACCGTTTTCCAATTAACAGCCATCAGATCAAGTGAAAAACACCACACAACTGGTTTCCATCCATAATTTAAACAAACATTTTTGTCGTTAGGATCTGAAACAAGTTTAGCGTGTTTCTGTTTCTACCATATTATTATGAAAATTTTAGCAAAGAGAGGCAAAGAAATAAAACAGCAAAATGTGTGTGTGTTAGAGAGAGAGAGGGGGGGAGGGAGAGGGGGAGAGAGAGTGAGGAAGAGGGAGGGAGAGAGTGTGTGTGTGAGGATTTGACGGTAAAAAAGGTCGCCAATGTCACTTGATATGTATGAGAATATTAATATTGAACTCTTAAAGTTAATGTGGCCCCGTTGCAACGCACGGGCGTTCTTCTAGTCCATATTGTTATGCACTAGCGTGTATGTGTAAAATAGATGAATTATGGTCCCGTACCCAATAAGATCTCTACTCCTAATGTCTCAGTTGGTAGTCTCCGCGGTTAATTTTCGTCCCACCTTCCCTGATTTTTTTTCGTCCTCCCTCCCACCTCCCAATTCTCCCGCAGTAACGATCCCACCTCCCAGTTTCGTCGGTTTTTTCATCGGTTTTTTTCGTCGGTTTTTTATTCGCCCGCCTCCCACTGGCCGGACAAACCCAACGTTTATTTGGTAACACAATGAATTCACATATGATGATTGATTTCTTCTTTGGTAACCCAACTAACGGATGGTAATCAATCTTCAAATACCAAAACCAAATGTACAAGACAACAATCAATTCACGTATCACAATCAGATTCTTCTTTAGTACCCAGCTTAACTCATGGATGGTAATCAATCTCCAAACAAAGGAAACAATTAACCTCTACATCACGGAAGATAATACATATTACATAAAAATAACGCTGAGAATTTAGATGTATTGTTTGTCATGGAGCTGTGGCTGGCCGATTTACATGAAATTAATTCCCTCAGTTGTGGTGGCAAATATAATACACATAATCTCTACTCCTAATGAAGCAGTTGGTAGTCTCGCTTCCAGGTTTTTTTCGTCCCACCTCCCATGGTTTTTTTTTGGTACCTCCTCCCATCTTCGCTGGGTTTTTTTTCATAGATTATTTTCGTCCCCTCCCACCACTTTATCGGTTTATTTTCGCGTCATCCTCTCACACAACGAAAGAAATCTGAACAGATCAGAACTTTCCATACTGGCGCAAGTTATTTAGTAATGTAGAATCAATCACGAACAATCTCTAAAGATCAAATCTAAATTAATTAACCTTACCTTAAATCACTCAATCACATTAATTAGAAAACAAATATTTGATTTTCAGAAAAATCGCTCAATCACATTAACCTTACCTTAACTTACGGATGGTAATCAATCTCCAAACAAAGGAAACAATACATCGAGGGAGCAGTAATAAACTCCCTTTCTTATGACATGTATATGATCTTCCCTTCCCTCTCCGTTGTCGAGCGTTCTTGATTCTCGAGGCCGATGCTTGGGCTGCGTCACTGGGTCGCGACGGTGCCGGAGGACGAGGACGGCGAGGCCGGGTGCCGCGGCACCGCGTTGGCCGCGGCCGGTGAAGGGGGCGAAGAAGGGCGGCTTCCCTAGCCCTGGCCGTGGCCCTGGCCATGGGAGTTGGTGCGGTGGAAGCGGCACTTGAAGGACCCGGCGTGGGTGGCCGGCGCGCAGACGCACTTGGAAGCGGGCCCGTGGCCCGCGCCGGACGGCGCCGACGCCGACCCGGGCCACCTCCTCCGCGTATTCTTGGAGCTGTGGCTGGCCGATTTACATGAAATTAATTCCCTCAGTTGTGGTGGCAAATATAATACACATAATCCATATTGTTATGCACTAGCGTGTGTGTGTGTGAAATAGATGGATTATGGTCCCGTACCCAATAAGATGGATATGTGTGTGTTAGAGAGAGAGAGGGAGGGAGAGGGGGAGAGAGTGAGGAAGAGGGAGGGAGAGAGTGTGTGTGTGTGAGGATTTGATGGTAAAAAAGGTCGCCAATGTCACTTGATATGTATGAGAATATTAATATTGAACTCTTAAAGTTAATGTGGCCCCGTTGCAACGCACGGGCGTTCTTCTAGTCCATATTGTTATGCACTAGCGTGTATGTGTAAAATAGATGGATTATGATCCCGTACCCAATAAGATCTCTACTCCTAATGTCTCAGTTGGTAGTCTCCGCGGTTAATTTTCGTCCCACCTTCCTTGATTTTTTTTCGTCCTCCCTCCCACCTCCCAATTCTCCCGCAGTAACGATCCCACCTCCCAATTTCGTCGGTTTTTTCATCGTTTTTTTCGTCGGTTTTTTATTCGCCCCCCTCCCACTGGCCGGACAAACCCAACGTTTATTTAGTAACACAGTGAATTCACATATGGTGATTGATTTCTTCTTTGGTAACCCAACAAACGAATGGTAATCAATCTTCAAATACTAAAACCAAACATACAAGGCAATCACAATCAGATTCTTCTTTAATACCCAGCTTAACTCACGGATGGTAATCAATCTCCAAACAAAGGAAACAATTAACCTTTACATCACGGAAGATAATGCATATTACATAGAAATAACGCTGAGAATTTAGATGTATTGTTTGTCATGGAGCTGTGGCTGGCCGATTTACATGAAATTAATTCACTCAGTTGTGGTGGCAAATATAATACACATAATCCATATTGTTATGCACTAGCATGTGTGTGTGAAATAGATGGATTATGGTCCCATACCCAATAAAATGGATATGTGTGTGCGTTAGAGAGACATAGAGAGAGAGGGAGAGGGGGAGAGTGAGGAACAGGGAGGGAGAGTGTGTGTAAGGATTTGATGATAAAAAAGGTCGCCAATGTCACTTGATATATATGAGAATATTAACATGATTAATATTAAACTTTTAAAGTCAATGTGCCCCGTTGCAACGCACGGGCGTTCTTCTAGTTTTTCCAGGATACAACTGCCACAAAAAATGGGGGGCAAAAGTACTTGTAGTTTCATTCTCGGCAGTAGTTTCAGGTTCACCATGCTGAGAAGCTTTGTCGTCGCACGATGGCTTGACATCTCTGCTCACATGGACGGCATTTCAAGCGCCTGAAGGACGTCTTTGAACTCGAAATCATGTGTTTCCTTGTTGAAACGCTCCACGAGCTTGTACCGCACATCGTTCAGGTAGAAGGAGTGCGCGGTCACTAAAAGACACTTCGCCTCTGCATCGGTTAGTTTGCTGGTGAAGACAACGTCTCCTCGGACAAGCACTGTATCCTTGGTTTCTGCAAACTCTGTGAAATGAGTGATTGTATAGTAAGGGCTTGCTTGAGTTCCTCTTGCTTTGTAGTCTTCAAGCCCTGTGAAGATCATGTGTGGCAGCTGGACTGCAATGTTGAACGGCACAGAATAGGGCAGTTAGCTTCAAATAAAACAAACAGTGGCAGTTCCCATAGGTGGGTTTTGAACAAAACGAATGGCCATTCAGAAAACGGCGTATCTATTCAACACTACAACTGCTTCATAAATTTCCATTTAATTTCACCAAAATTTACCGAATTTTTAGACTGCAGCCTCACTGCCTTACAGTTGTGGAGAAGATACTAGACACAAACATTAACGGTATAAGATGTAGAGTTACTATTCCTATACTACCCCAGCACACCCATACATTTGAATGGGATGTTCAAAATATAATTACTTGGTTAGTAATACATTTACGTGTAAATCCATCAGTACTATAAGCTATTAAGTGATAGGGCTTGAGGTTGGCGCGATGATACAGCATGGATACTTAGTTCATTTGTCAGCAGTCTGTCGATGTTCATTTGGTATGACCATATGAGCGTGAGTATATGTACCATTCTTGAGAGACAAATTGGCTACAGGACACTACAAATTAATGATATTTGCTCCATCACGCTCCAAGTTTGTAACTTTGCTAAGGCGTTCTAAAATTATGGCTTTTCGCCTGAACAGACTACACCAGTTGTAATACCCCTTCGATCCATGTTACTTGTCGCTCTAACGGATGTATCTAGCACTGAAATACGTCTAGATACATTACATCCATTTGAGCGAAAAGTAATATGGATCGGAGGGAGTAATATTTTCTGGCTTGGGAGAGAGAGAGCGGTAAAAATCTGTTTGTGTGTTTGGTGATCTAGAGACTTAGTTGCTTGTGATGGCATCTATCAAGACAAATGTGCATCAGTTAATTTCTGTGTAAATATTGTTGTGCATGTCTACTGTGTGCAGCTATTAAACAATAACAACAAAGCCTTTAGTCCCAAACAAATTGAGGTAGGCTAGAGGTGAAACCCATAAGATCTCACGACCAACTCATGGTTCTGGCACATGGATAGCAAACTTCCACGCACCTCTATCCATGGCTGTTCTTGGTGATACTCCAATCTTTCAAATCTCTCTTTACAGACTCCTCCCATGTCAAATTCGGTCTACCCCGACCTCTCTTGACATTATCCGCACGCTTTAGCCGTCCACTATGCACTGGAGCTTCTGGAGGCCTGCACTGAATATGCCCAAACCATCTCAGACGATGTTGGACAAGCTTCTCTTTAATTGGTGCTACCGCAACTCTATCTCGAATATCATCATTCCGGACTCGAACCTTCCTCGTGTGGCCACACATCCTTCTCAACATGCGCGTATCCACCACACCTAATTATTGAACATGCCGACTTTTAGTCAGCCAACACTCGGCGCCATACAACATTACGGGTCGAACCGCCGTCCTATATAACATGCCTTTTAGCTTTCGTGGCACTCTCTTGTCACAGAGAATGCCAGAAGCTTGATGCCACTTCATCCATCCGGCTTTGATTCGATGGTTCACCTTTATCAATACCCCCATCCTTCTGCAGCATTGACCCCAAATATGGAAAGGTGCCCTTCTGAGGCACCACCTGTCCATCAAGGCTAACCTCCTCCTCGCGCCTAGTAGTACTAAAACCGCACCTTATGTACTCGGTTTTAGTTCTACTAAGCCTAAAACCTTTCGATTCCAAGGTTTGTCTCCATAACTCTAACTTCCTATTTGACCCCTATCTGACTATCATCAACTCGCACCAAATCATCCGCAAAGAGCGTACACCATGGGATATCTCGTATATCCCTTGTGACCTCATCCATCACCAAATCAAAAAGAGAAGGGCTCAAAGCTGACCCTGATACAGTCCTATCTTAATCGGGATGTCACCAGTGTCGACATCACTTGTTCGAACACTTGTCACAATATTATCGTACATGTCCTTGATGAGGGTAATGTACTTTGCTAGGACTTTGTGTTTCTCCAAGGCCCACCATGGGACATTCCGCGGTATCTTATCATAGGACTTCTCCAGGTCAATGAACACCATATGAAGGTCCTTCTTTTGCTCCCTGTATCTCTCCATAAGTTGTCGTACCAAGAAAAGGCTTCCATGGTCGACCTCCCAGGCATGAAACCAAACTGATTTTTGGTCATGCTTGTCTTTCTTCTTAAGCGGTGCTGAATGACTCTCTCCCATAGCTTCATTGTATGGCTCATCAGCTTAATTCCACGGTACTTAGTACAACTTTGCACACCCCCCTTGTCTTGAAGATTGGTACTAATATGCTCCGTCTCCATTCTTCTGGAATCTTGTTTGCCCGAAAAATGAGGTTGAAAAGCTTGGTTAGCCATACTATCGCTATGTCCCCAAGGCCTTTCCACACCTCAATGGGGATACAATCAGGGCCCATCGCCTTGCCTCCTTTCATACTTTTTAAAGCCTCCTTGACCTCAGACTCCTGGATTTGCCGCACAAATTGCCTGCTGGTCTCATCAAAATAGTCGTCTAGTTCAATGGTAAAACTCTCATTCTCCCCATTGAACATCTAGTCGAAGTACTCCCGCCATCTATACTTAATCTCCTTGTCCTTCACCAGGAGCTAGTCTGCTCCGTCTTTGTTGCATTTGACTTGGCCAACATCCCTCGTCTTCCTCTCTCGGATCTTGGCCATCTTATAGATGTCCCTTTCGCCTTCCTTCATGCCTAACCGCCGATAGCGGTCCTTATACGCCCGACCCCTTGCTTCACTGACAGCTCGCTTGGCGGCCTTCTTTGCCATCTTGTACTTCTCTATGTTGTCTGCACTCCTATCCAGGTATAGGCGTCTGACACAATCTTTTTTCTCCTTAATCGCCTTCTAGACATCATCATTCCACCACCAGGTATCCTTAGCTTTGTTTCTCCTTCCCCTGGACAATCCAAACTCCTCCAAGACCACCTTACGAATGCAAGTCGCCATCTTCATCCACACATTGTCTGCATCCCCTCCTTCCTCCCAAGGGCCCTCCTTAATGACCCTCTCCTTGAACGCCTGAGCTACCTCCCCCTTGATCTTCCACCACTTCGTTCTGGCGACTTTGGCACACTTATCCCGCTGGACACAAATCCGAAAGCGGAAGTCAGCAACCACCAGCTTATTGTGAGGGACAACACTCTCTCCAGGTATCACCTTACAATCTAGGCATGCACGCCTATCTTCTCTTCTCGACAGGGTGAGATCAATCTGGCTAGAGTGTTGACCACTACTAAAAGTCACTAATGTGATTCTCTCTTTTTAAAGAGGGTGTTAGCTACGATCATGTCGTAGGCTAGAGCAAAGCTTAAGACATCTTCTCCTTCTTGATTCTTGATGCCAAAGCCCCCATGCACCCCTTCAAAACCTATGTTAGATGTACCCACGTGGCCATTGAGGTCTCCTCCTATGAAGAGCTTCTCGCCAATCAGTACACTCCTAACCATGTCCTCTCGGCCTTCCTAGAACTCCCTCTTGGTGTTCTCATTGTGGCCTACTTGTGGGGCATACGCGTTGATAACATTAAAAACTAAGTCCCCAACTACCAGCTTGACCAGGATAATCCGGTCCCCATGTCTCTTGATGTCTACCACTCCATACTTGAGGCTCTTGTTGATCAATATGCCTATGCCATTTCTGTTTGCAGCCGTCCCGTGTACCACAGCTTGAAGCCGGTATCCTCCACCTCCTTCGCCTTTTGTCCCCTCCATTTGGTTTCTTGGACGCAAAGGATATCAACACCTCTCCTCACCGCTGCATCAACTAGCTCCCGAAGCTTCCCTGTAGAGACTCTACGTTCCAGCTACCTAAGCGGATCCTCCTAGGCTCGGCTAGCTTCCTTACCCTTCGCACTCGTCGAGTCAAATGTGAAGACCCTTGCTCATTTTCCACTACATCCGGGCGTCGATGTAGCGCGCCACTAAGGATGCGACGACCCGATCTTCGCTCACTTGCCACCGTATCCAGATCAAGATACGGCACGCCACCGGGGGGGGGGGGGGGGGGGTCCGGCCCTTGCCCATTTGACACCACACCCGGGTTCCGGTGTGGCACGTCGCTGAGAGAGTTACACCCCAACGAAAATCTTTTGGGTTTCATCTCCATAAGAGTGGCTGAGTTTTTACGTTGGCTCGCCAAGCCTATCACAACCCTCCTCCTTTACCCGGGCTTGGGACCGGCTATGTTGAGACAACATAGGCAGAGTTGTGTGCAGCTATTAACATGTCAATATTTTTTAACAGAAAATGGTAAAACAGAATTTTTACATGCTTTCCACACTCCCAAGTCTGGATGATGTTATAGTAGGAGGAGTGCATGTTGGCAAATCGATGCAAGCTTACAGTTTGTCTTGGCAAGCAATGAATTTATAGTACGATAGAGTAAATACCATGGATTTAGAGTGTCATGTAGCCAATTTTGCCTACATACCAGGTTCAAACAGCCTCGTCTAAAATAAGCAGATTTGTGTTCCAAGGGTTATAATCACTGGTTTCATTTACTGATAATCAACAAAACATAAAATCGGACACTTGAACAATAACATGCACATGATATTAAGAATGTCAAATTGACCAAAGTCCATTGATATGAAAATTCAAAAATATATGGTTAGTAAAGAACATACTTATAGATTGTAACAAGTTCAGTTTCAATGGAAAATTATGAAAAGGAAAGCAGTCAACAAGGCTTATAAAAATTGAATATATGCAGAAGAGCCGAGAAATAACCTTGCATAAACATGGTGGTATATCCACTTCCTCTCCACAAAGGAATAACAAAATATGGGCTACAAAAAAGATCAAATTAGTTAAGAAAATAAATAGTTCAGAAAACAATCATGGTGATGCAATCAAAACTCCAACCAACAAATAAATACCATGTAGCCGATCTTTGTTCCAAGAGACGGTAAAGCTTTGCTTTAATAGATACACCTATGTGACCTCTTCCCAAGTGGTACTAATGTTCCACGAAAAGAACAGCGACACAAACAAATTGTACAAAAGAAATGTCAGGAACTCAGGATGGATTCAAGTTAACAATACAAATGTAGTAAGCAGTATGCGCAGATACAAAATAATGCTTTAGTGTCAACAGCATAAGACATAAAAAAATAGTAACTGGATGATAATTAGGCAAAGCCAAAACTTCGCTTGCTAATTTTCTGGGCTAACAGGACATTATGTGAGATTACTGGTCATGCCACTAGCCTTTTGAATACAGAAATTCCTAGGGAAGCTATAGGTTCCTTCCCACACTTGATGCAAATAATGCATGGTTTTTGCATCATATCGGACAGGATGGTCTAAAAATCCTACTTGTTTCTGCTATTTTCCAACCTACTTGCCCAAACAAAAGCATAAAATAAGTTGTATTGCCTTCAGGTAGGGGCATGACAGATTATCACATATACCTTTGTTCACCTTGCCATCCTTCTTATCCGCCAAATACTTGGGGCAGTTCCGCTTCAAGTGACCAGTCTGCTTGCAGTAAAAGCACTCAGTCTCAGGCTTAGGTCCAGACTTGGGTTTCTTCTCCTGAGCAGCAACTTGTTTGCTGTTCTTCTTGAAGTTCCCCTTTTTCTTCCCTTTGCCCTTTTTCTTGAAACTGGTGGTCTTATTGACCATCAACACTTGATGCTCCTTCTTGATTTCTACCTCCACAGCCTTTAGCATTGCGAAGAGCTCGGGAATCGTCTTATCCATCCCTTGCATGTTATAATTCATCACGAAGCTCTTGTAGCTTGGTGGCAGTGATTGAAGAATTCTGTCAATGATGCTATCATCCGGAAGATTAACTCCCAGTTGAATCAAGTGATTGTTATACCCAGACATTCTGAGTATATGCTCACTGACAGAACTATTCTCCTCCATCTTGCAGCTGTAGAACTTATTGGAGACTTCATATCTCTCAACCCGGGCATTTGCTTGAAATATTAACTTCAACTCCTGGAACATCTCATATGCTCCATGACGTTCAAAACGTCGTTGAAGTCCCGATTCTAAGCCGTAAAGCATGGCACACTAAACTATCAAGTAGTCATCAGCTTTGCTCTGCCAGACGTTCATAACATCTGGTGTTGCTCCTGCAGCAGGTTTGGCACCTAGCGGTGCTTCCAGGACGTAATTCTTCTGTGCAGCAATGAGGATAATCCTCAAGTTATGGACCCAGTCCGTGTAATTGCTACCATCATCTTTCAACTTTGCTTTCTCAAGGAACGCATTAAAATTCAATGGAACAACAACACGAGCCATCTATCTACAACAACATAGACATGCAAAATACTATCAGGTACTAAGTTCATGATAAATTTAAGTTCAATTAATCATATTACTTAAGAACTCCCACTTAGATAGACATCCCTCTAATCATCTAAGTGATCACGTGATCCAAATCAACTAAACCATAACCGATCATCACGTGAAATGGAGTAGTTTTCAATGGTGAACATCACTATGTTAATCATATCTACTATATGATTCACGCTCGACCTTTCGGTCTCAGTGTTCCGAGGCCATATCTGCATATGCTAGGCTCGTCAAGTTTAACCTGAGTATTCTGCGTGTGCAAAACTGGCTTGCACCCGTTGTAGATGGACGTAGAGCTTATCGCACCCGATCATCACGTGGTGTCTGGGCACGACGAACTTTGGCAACGGTGCATACTCAGGGAGAACACTTTTATCTTGAAATTTAGTGAGAAATCATCTTATAATGCTATCGTCAATCAAAGCAAGATAAGATGCATAAAAGATAAACATCACATGCAATCAATATAAGTGATATAATATGGCCATCATCACCGGCGCGACACCTTGATCTCCACCGTAGCATCGTTGTCGTCTTGCCAACTTATGCTTCTACGACTATCGCTACCGCTTAGTGATAAAGTAAAGCATTACAGGGCGATTCCATTGCATACAATAAAGCGACAACCATATGGCTCCTGCCAGTTGCCGATAACTCGGTTACAAAACATGATCATGTCATACAATAAAATTTAGCATCATGCCTTGACCATATCACATCACAACATGCCCTGCAAAAACAAGTTAGACGTCCTCTACTTTGTTGTTGCAAGTTTTACGTGGCTGCTACGGGCTGAGCAAGAACCGTTCTTACCTACGCATCAATACCACAACGATAGTTCGTCAAGTTAGTGCTGTTTTAACCTTCTCAAGGACCGGGCATAGCCACACTCGGTTCAACTAAAGTTGGAGAAACTGACACCCGCCAGCCACCTGTGTGCAAAGCACGTAGTAATTTCAAAAAAATTCCTACGCACACGCAAGATCATGGTGATGCATAGCAACGAGAGGGGAGAGTGTGTCCACGTACCCTCGTAGACCGAAAGTGGAAGCGTTAGCACAACGCGGTTGATGTAGTCGTACGTCTTCACAATCCAACCGATCAAGTACCGAACGCACGGCACCTCCGAGTTCACCACACGTTCAACTTGATGATGTCCCTCGAACTCCGATCCAGCCGAGCTTTGAGGGAGAGTTCCGTCAGCACGACGGCGTGGTGACGATGATGATGTTCTACTGACGCAGGGCTTCGCCTAAGCACCGCTACGATATGACCGAGGTGGATTATGGTGGAGGGGGGCACCGCACACGGCTAAGAGATCAAGAGATCAATTGTTGTGTCTAGAGGTGCCCACCTACCTCCGTATATAAAGGAGGGAGGGAGAGGCCGGCCCTAGAGGGGGCGCGCCAAGTGTGGGGAGTCCTACTAGGACTCCCAAGTCCTAGTAGGATTCCCCTTTCCTTTCCCGAGTAGGAGAGAAGGAAAGAGGGGGAGAGGGAGAAGGAAAGGGGGGCTGCACCCCTTGTCCAATTCGGACCAGAGGGGGGGCGCCTCCTTCCTTTTGGCCTCTCTCCTCTATTCCCGTATGGCCCAATAAGGCCCAATACTTCTCCCGGTGAATTCCCGTAACTCCCCGGTACTCCGAAAATACCGGAATCACTCGAAACCTTTCCGATGTCCGAATATAGTCGTCCAATATATCGATCTTTACGTCTCGACCATTTAGAGACTCCTCGTCATGTCCTCGATCTCATCCGGGACTCCGAACTACCTTCGATACATCAAATCACATAAACTCATAATACCGAATGTCACTGAACTTTAAGCGTGCGGACCCTACGGGTTCGAGAACTATGTAGACATGACCGATTCTCCGGTCAATAACCAATAGCGGAACCTAGATGCTCATATTGGCTCCCACATATTCTACGAAGATCTTTATCGGTCAAACCGCATAACAACATACGTCGTTCCCTTTGTCATCGGTATGTCACTTGCCCGAGATTCGATCTTCAGTATCTCAATACCTAGTTCAATCTTGTTACCAGCAAGTCTCTTTACTCGTTTCGTAAGACATCATCCCGTAACTAACTCATTAGTTACAATGCTTGCAAGGCTTATAGTGATGTGCATTACCGAGTGGGCCCAGAGATACCTCTCTGACAATCGGAGTGACAAATCCTAATCTCAAAACACGCCAACCCAATAAGTACCTTTAGAGACACCTGTAGAGCACCTTTATAATCACCCAGTTATGTTGTGACGTTTGGTAGCACACAAAGTGTTCCTCCGGTAAACGGGAGTTGCATGATCTCATAGTCATAGGAACATGTATAAGTCATGAAGAAAGCAATAGCAACATACTAAACGATCAAGTGCTAAGCTAACGGAATGGGTCAAGTCAATCACACCATTCTCCTAATGATGTGATCCCGTTAATCAAATGACAACTCATGTCCATGGCTAGGAAACTCAACCATCTTCGATTAACGAGCTAGTCAAGTAGAGGCATACTAGTGACACTATGTTTGTCTATGTATTCACACATGTACTAAGTTTCCGGTTAATACAATTCTAGCATGAATAATAAATATTTATCATGATATAAGGAAATAAATAATAACTTTATTATTGCCTCTAGGGCATATTTCCTTCACAGTTTCCATCTTCGGACTGGGGAGATGACCGTGACGCTTGAGTATGTCTCGTTGATCACCGGTCTTGCTATCGACGGGAGGCCTCTCTGTATGAGCACCGATTCTGATGGGTGACGCGAGCAGATAATTGCTCTTATCGGTATGGCTCCTACCGAGGCTGAGGCTGATGTAGAGGAGGGAGAAGAGAAGAAGAAGAGGGAAAGGAAAGCAGCCGGAGCTGCTTTCACGTGGATTCAAAATAACTTTGTGACGTGCCCTGCGGATGCCACTGATGATGTGATCCAGACACATGCTCGTGTCTATATGTGGTACGTTGTCTCGAGGACTTTGTTTCCTGACTCCACGGGCAAGAACGCTCCATGGATGTGGCTGAAGGAGTTGACCGTCTTCGATAGCAAATGGAGCTGGGGTTCAGCGACTCTTGCGTACTTGTACCGACAGGTAGTTGGTTTGTTTTGTTATCAACTCATTTCTTCATTACCAATGCAACCTTGCTGTCAATTTAACATTGTTTTTCTTTCATATGCAGCTGGATGATGTGTGTTGCAGGATCACAGATAGTGCAGGCATTGGTGGTAATATGCTTCTACTTTCTGTATGGAGCTCGGAGCGTCTGCCTGTTGGACGCCTGAAGAGCGTCAGGTTTAATCCTTGGTATGAAGATGAAGATGACGAATTACGGTGCCCCACTTGGGCTTACAAGTGGGATGTGGTTTCCGAGATGACGAATGATGTCAATCTCATGTACCAAAACTACATTGCCGAGTTGGACACGATTACGCCTGAGCAGGTAACGAGGTCATTACTTCAGTCATTTCTCATGCTTGCCTGAAAAAAAGTCACCAATTTTGCATTGTTGCCCTATTTCATAGGTGGAATGGCAGCCATATGGCGCCGATGATAGACTTGGGTACACCCCGGAGTTTTCCATCAACCCGATGTGCTTGCGAGATAGGGATCCCTGGCTTATGTGGTGCCCACTGATATGCAACTGGGCTGTTGAGTTTCATTTTCCACATCGCGTGTTTCGTCAGTTTGGTCTGTTCCAGCCTCACCCGCCGGAATGGGTGGATACGGACAAAGCAGTTCATAGGTAAGAGAGCGTATTGAGTAAGCATCGTCAGTCCTTCTTGATTTTCCTAATGTTTGGTTTTGTACCATGCAGGTTGGACAGGAGAAGGCAGCGGAAGATAAAGGACTGGGACAAGCATCATGCTCCGTATGTTACCCGCTTCCAGCTTTGTGTGGAGCAAGCTCGTAGCACTGCACGCGCCCAGCTTCGTGAGCATAACCCACTTGCTTTTGATAACTACATACGATGGCTTCTTGAAAATACTCGAGTTGAGATATGCCCGCCGGCATATAATGAGGATATTCTTGAAGAACCCGTAAAAAACTTTGAGGATCTATCAAAGGGGAAGTACAACAGAGATGTCAGGGTAGGGCAAGGAGTCCCTGCTGTTCCGGTGATTAACTATGTGGTAAAGTGTTCCTTCTTTACTTTCCCGTTGGCTGTATTACACATGTTTGAATGGCTAACGTGTTCATTCTTTCTCATCCGCAGTGCACCGAGATCAAGAAAGCAGCTGATGAGAGCCAGTCTATTCTGGAGAACACACCGGTTGGAAAAGGCAATGATGATGGTTCACTACAAGCATTCCTCAAGGTACATATCGCATTCACTATGAGAGCCAGTCTATGTTGCAGAGTTTGATATCTTCTACACTTGTTCATGTTACAGCATCAGGCCAAGAAGTTAAGGCAGTTATCGAATCTTCTCGGTTGTCGTGATCCCGAATTTGATGAACCATCTGCCTCTAGGTCTGGTACACCATCAGACCCCTCATCTCACCATCAGGGGGATGATGTGAGTTCCTCATATGCTTATCTGGATGATGAGGGCACGGTCACCCAAGAGGTATGACTAATCCTTTAGATGTGATTCTCACTTGATTACGACGCCGGTCTTGACCATATTGTTTGATTGTGTGATAGGGCCATGAGCTTGATGATGACATGACTTTGGCGGACGCTCAAGTTCGGTCCGCATATATGTTGAAGCCTAGGCAGCCCATACGCTAGTACACTCCCACCGACTTTGACAACAGAGGCAACCCAAAGGTGGTCGTAGGGACCTCGCAGATGGCTAGCTTGGATGATGAGGCGGAGGCGGAGGCGGAGGAGGAAGTGCAGGAAGAGGAGGCTCGTCCACCCAGGAAGAAGAAGATTGCCTGCAGGCGTGGCACCAGGAATACGCGCGGAAGGCATTAGTGCTTGTGTTTGTTAGTGCTCTTGTAGCTGTTTCATTAGGTCGATGAACTTGTGAGGTTATGTTATATGTTGGTGAACTATTACTAGTGTGGTATTTGTGTTTGCGAACTAGTAGTAATGTTGAATTGTCCTAAATGATGTGATGCAAGTTATTAGTTGTCTTTCTTTAGTATGTGCAGTTTATAGTAATTTTATTTATGTTCAAGCAAGTTATGTGAGTGCAGAGTGCTGATGAGGCCAAAATGGCATCTGTTTCTGCAGTTTGGCAGTTAACAGCACTGCAGCGCCCAACAGCCAGGCGCTGCACTGTACTATGCAGCGTCCAACGCCTAGGAGCTGCACCATACAGTGCAGCGCTCGTCTCATAGGCGCTGCTCAACTGGCCATGGCTATCCAGAGGGCCACAGAAGGCTTTTAGCACTGACCATCCACGAAAATTACTAAGTCAGAGTGCAGCGCCCAAGACCCAGGCGCTGCACTGTACTGTGTGATGCCTATCCCTTGGGCGCTGCACAGTATAGTGCAGCGCCTGTGTTCTGGGCGCTGCACGGCTGTTTACTGGGAAAACAGAATTTGCAGCACGTTCATTTCACCGGAACATCATAATACTTACAATGACTGCAGCATCAAAGCAATTTGAACAAACACAAATTTTATGCCGATCAGTTCATAACTTAAGACAATTCAAACATTAGAAGATCAGTTCATACCTTAAGACATTCATTACAAATGACAAATGGCAGCTTGCCCTAGAAGATAGTTCACCAACATCTCACATGCCCTCACAAGTTCACGACACATTCATTAGAAGATAGTTGACGACGAGTGCACCGAAGCAAAGTCCCTACTGAGTAGAGCGAGGCCATTTCCCCTTCTTGTCACGTGCCGAGTCCTCCTCTTGCGCCTCGCGAGCCTTTGCAATCTTTCTTTCCCTCTCCTCCTCACGAGCAAGTCTCGCTTGGCGTGCCCTCTCCTCCTCTTGTTTCTTCCGCTCCATCCTCTCCTTCTGACGACGCTCTACCTCCAAGCCTCTTCGAAACGATTCTTCGAACCGCCGTTGCCGCCTAAGACAATCTTGGTATTGGTCCTTTTTGACATCTTCTGGCACTTCAAGATCTATCCACGTGAAGTACTTGCATAGAGGAGGCGGTGACTGCATACAAAATTTTTGTTAGTGTTGACACACATTTGAGAGTAACATTTTACTTCTCGAGCTTACCGGTGGTTGGTCATAGGCATTAGTTGGAAGTGCACGATCATAAGCATAGTTCGGGCATACAAAATATCTCCGCCCTTCCGTCCATGATTTCTTTCGGTCGGTGGACACCTTCACCTTGCAAACATCTCCACACCAACATGGCGGGATGTTGACATCTTTCTCCTTCACCTTGTCCAAAGATGCGTCCTCCCACTTGTTCGGCATGTCTTCTTGGTTAGCACACAGTGGCCTCGTCATGGAACCGAATGAAGCCATGCCTACAAAACCGAGAATTCTTGGTTAACCCTAACCCCCACTTAACAATAACCACAACCCTAACCATAGCATAACCCTAACACCAACATCAAACACACATAACCCTAACCCTAGCATACTATGAAAGCCTAACCATACCAAATTAGCAAAGAAACATAACATGATTCAACACAAATTTGCAAATCCAAGACAAAACTAGGGTTTCCCAAAGTAGCAACATTTGAGCAAATGTGACAATTCCTATGGATGAAAACGAGGGGATCGGAGGAGAATACCTTAAGGGAGGGGTTGGCTTCGAAATCAACGGTCAAATACTCCGGATCTGAGAAGGATTTGAGAGGGGGAGAGAGGAGGGCAGAGGGGAGGCACTGAGCTTCGGGTTTGTGTGGGGGTGGGGGTGTGTGGGGTGGGGATGGGTGGGAGGGGGTGAGTGCAGCCTAATAGATGTCAGACGTGCAGCGCCTAAGGGAAAGGCGCCACACTACATAGTGGAGCACCTTGCCCTTAGGCACTGCACACCTGGACATGCCATTCCAGAGAGCAACAGAAGCGTTCCAGTAGCTTTTTGACCTGCACAGTACAGTGCAGCGCCTTGGCCTTAGGCGCTGCACACTAACTTAGCAAATTTTTGGGTCGAAAAGCTACTGGAACGCTTCTGTTGCTCTCTGGACTGGCATGTCCAGGTGTGCAGCGCCTAAGGGCAAGGCGCTGCACTGTGTAATGTGGCGCCTCTCCCATAGGCGCTGCACACATGGACATGCCAGTCCAGAGAGCAACAGAAGCGTTCCAGTAGCTTTTGCACCCAAAAATTTGCTAAGTCAGTGTGCAGCGCCTAAGGGAGAGGCGCTGCACTGTGTAGTATGGCGCCTTGCCCTTAGGCGCTGCACTATCTACTGTTTTCAAATACCAAGTGCTTTTTATGTTTTGTGATTCACATAGATGGCACATAATCATATCCAAATCACATGTAGTAGTCCAAAACACAGAAAGAAGACATAGCACATATAGTAGTCCAAATCACATAGTCATACACACATAGCAATAGAGTAGTCCAATCACATAGTCATACACAAACATTGAGCCAAAACACATAGTCATTTACGTCTCATAGCACATAGTAGCACACATTTTGGTTCATAAGAAGGTCACGGTCCTTGTCCCTTCTTCTTCTTCCTCTCTTCTTCTTCTTCTTCTTGTTCTTCTTCTCCATCCTCCGACCACCAAGGGATCTCACCTTCCCCCTCCGTGTCCTCCACCCCCTTCATTGTTTCCATACCTATGAAAATGGCAATATAATAGTTAGTCACACAATGCAAAATGACAACACAAGCATTGATCCAAAAGAACAATATCATAGTAAGTCACATACGACAATGGTCCATTGAGCCAAGAGAACATTCCTCCACTACGGCCGCCGCCAAGGCCAAGATCACCACCACGGCCTCTACCACCACCACGGCCTCTACCGCCACCACGGCCTAGACCACCACCACGGGCTCTACCACCACCATGGCCAATACCGTCACCACGGCCTAGGCCTTCACCACGGCCAAGACCATCACCACGGCCTCTCCCACCACCACGGCCAAGACCCTCACCATGGCCTAGGCCTTCACCACGGCCAATACCATCACCACGGCCAAGACCATCCCCACGGCCTAGGCCATCACCACGGCCAAGACCATCACCACAACCTCTACCACCACCACGGCCTCTTCTAAGACCTAGTTGACTCCCTCTTTGTTGCCTAGTTCCTCGTTGGCTTGTTTGACTTGGTTGGCTACTCCTTGGTTGACTTGGTTGGCTATCATTTGCTTGGCTTGTGCTTGCATCATTTTTCTTTGATCTTTTTCTTGGTTTGGGACAAGTTCTTGTGTTGTGTCTCCGATGACTACAGTCCCCACAACGGGATTGCTCACGAGGCTCTTGGAATTGGTCGGTGCCATATTCTCCACTGCCACCACGGCCCCATCCGTCCATGTCAACTCTAAGACACTTTGTCTTACGTCTTCCCCGTCTAACGACCTTCAATTCCGGGTCCGGCCATAGTTGAACTCCATGATACTCCGGCCATTGTGATTGGTCCAAGTATGGCTGAAACCGGGGAGCCCATGTATTCTTTACCGTCATGATTGAGAACTCGGACTCCCTCACGGTAAGAGGGTGATTGACGTCCACATTCCTAACACGGGATGTGTTTAACAAGTGCGAGCATGGGAGATGAAGCAACGATGGCCTCATGCAGCTGCAATCACACTGTGTTAGGGACACCTTGAAAGCGCGGCCTCCGTGTTGGTGGCCATCGTTTGTGGTTCCTCCAGGCTCTTTCACCTCATACTTCCACTCGTTGTCGTCATATAGTACAACTTCTTGGGAGTCTGCCTTTTGTGATTGAAAGTCCAACCATTCTTCAACCTTTGGTGGGAAATAGTACTTGTGCTTATCCTTGTTCTCACCAGCAATCTGCTTATCCGTCTCCATTGAGTACTTTAAAAAGTATCCATTCATCTTGTCAAATGTGTATTGAACTATTGTCGTCACGGGTAATGCACATACACCCTTGAGCACCTTATTGAAGCATTCTGCCATATTGCTTGTCATTTGACCGTACCTCCGGCCATCTTCATCGAAAGCACGTGCCCACATATTCCTTTCAACAATGTTCTTATTGAGAAATTCAAGACCACCGGGGTCAAGTTTCTTGTGTCTGAGCAATGCATTGAACAATGTGGCAAACCGCTTGTTGGTGAAAGCGAGACAACAATCTTGAAGATCATCGGCCAACTCCTTGATACCACATGCCCTATAGAAGTTTGCACAAAAGTGCCTCATGCACCATCGATAGTGCAACTTTGTATGTCCGGGAATGCCAACCACCACCACGTTTAGAATTCCTGGATGGCGATCCGATATGACACAAATTTCCCTTTCAGCCGGTAATACCCTTGTTCTCAATTGACGCAAGAACCACTCCCAGTTATCATTGTTCTCCACCTCAACCAAAGCGAAAGCCAAAGGCAACACCCGGTTATTGGCATCACTTGCTATTGCAACCAATAAAGTGCCCTTGTATTGTCCGGTCAAGAACGTGCCATCAATGGCGATGACGGGCCGACAATGCTCAAAAGCCCTCACGCATTGCTCAAAGGCCCAAAATGCACGGCCAAATACTCGGACGGTCCTCCCGTTATGAATCAATGTTTGGTGCCCATGAGGCTCAACCACGTGAACCATGCCTGGGTTTGTGGCGGCCATAGCTAACAACAACCTAGGGAGTCGGTTGTATGCTTCCTCCCAATTGCCATACAACATCTTGAATGCGGCTTGCTTCGCCTTCCATGCCTTGCCGTACTTCACCTTGTAATGAAAGATGGCTTTCACAAGGTCAATGACACTCTTGATGCTCATTATTGGAAGTGTGGATATTTGGTTGGATAACCTGTAAGCAATGAACTCGGACGTGAGTTGTCTGTGTTGTTGGTACACAAGCTCGCCATCCGCATTCTTGTGCCGGCACATATGAGTTGGTAGACAACTCACTATGCGCCAAGGGGGACCTCCTTTCCATGGCCTTGCACGCACAATCCATGGACATCTTGGCACTTCAAATTTGACCGTGTAACGCACATTGACATCCGAGTTGGCCACTTTATGTGGACGATAATGTGTAACCGAGTAGTTGTCGAGCCACATCTTCAATTCCAAGAAGGATTCAAACTCACAACCGGGATATATCCCGTTCTTGCCGTCTTCCAAATCACGGTGAGAACTTGGCCTAGCTCCAAGAGATATGCATTTGCCACCATCCACAACGGCTTCATCCGCGAGACTAAGATCCTTGAACAATGGTGTCTTGTGATCCCGCCCGAATACCTTCTTGAATGCTTGGGCCTCCTTCGGCGTGAACCCCTCCTCATCAACTTCTTCATCGGGACCATCGTCATCCGAGTCCGATGCATATGCACGGGAAAAAGGGATGGATTGGTCCATTGTCTCTTGCACATGATATTGGTCGAGATCACCCACATTGTTGTCATGGATATCACCTTCGTTGTCATCCTCCTCGTACTCATCATTCTCCTCTTCAAAAGCTTAAGTTTGGTTGTTTGGAGTCGGGCTCAATGTTGGCCAATCTTGTTGCATGAAATGAGGTTCACTCATTTGATCTTGGTTAATGGGTGGGGGAGTGCTAGCAACCAACGGGGAGGGGTTCCGGTTCAAGTCCAAATTCAAATTAGACTCAACCTTCTTGGAGGCAAATAACTCAAGAGCCTTGTCCAGAGATTCGGCAACCATCTCCTTGTATGCAACCCAACGTTGCTCGGAGTTCACACGCATTGTCTTCCAACAGATGTGCATTCCAAAACCAACATTATGCCTTCCCTCGACCTCAACAACGTCACTTGGGTCCATCCAATTCAAATCCTTCCTCACTTGGTCCAAGAGCTCCGCATAGCTAGGACTACTCTCAAACACCATGTCAAGCTCATCCGGGTCCGGCTCAACATTGCCTTTCAAAAAGGCCTCTTTATCCACATGATGAACATAAACACATGTTCTCCCCATCCCTATAATAAAAAAAAACACATATATCAAGTAAGTACTTAACAAAAATATTTGCACAAAATACATATGCCATAACATATATATGAATTAATAACCATAACCCCCACATAACAATTACCGCAACCCTAACCATAGCATAACCCTAACACCAACATCAAACACACATAACCCTAACCCTAGCATACTATGAAAGCCTAACCATACCAAATTAGCAAAGAAACATAACATGATTCAACACAAATTTGCAAATCCAAGCCAAAACCAGGGTTTCCCCAAAGTAGCAAGATTTGAGAAAATGTGACAATTCCTATGGATGAAAACGAGGGGATTAGAGGAGATTACCTTAAGGGAGGGGTTGGCTTCGAAATCCACGGTCAAATACTCCAGATTTGCAAGATTTGAGAAGGATTTGAGAGGGGGGGAGAGGGGAAGAGAGGAGGGGCGCAAGTCTAAGGGTTTGGGTGGGGTGGGGGTGTGTGGGGGTGGGGGTGGGAGGGGAGAGAGGGTGGGCCAGCCTAAGTGGAACACAGACTGTGCAGCACCTAAGAGACGGGCGCTGCACATTACAAGCGTGGCGCCTAGGCCTTAGGCGCTGCAGTGCTGTCTGTGGGGCCGCAACTGGACCAGGGCTGCCACGCTGGCAGGAGGTGTGACGCCTAAGGCCGAGGCGCTGCACAGTTGTGTGCGGTGCCTAGCTGTCGGGCGCCACACGAAAGGGTCACCATTGTGAAAAAAATTCGAGAGCAGGTCAGTTTGTGATTTGATTTCGCCCTCAGGTCAAATATGTGATTTTTGCCAACCCCGCATATCAAATAGGGCGTTGGGTCTTTGGTGGGGGGGGGTTGCGACCCCCGTGAGGATTATCCTCTGGAAACCCATTCAAACCGCTTCTGTCAAACGAGGCCTAAGTGAGAATCATACCACTAGATCAAATGCCCTTTTGTGTCTCAAAGGCGATAATTACGTTACTTATCTCTACTACCTAAAAAATGTGTAGCGTTCCTTTTCCTGCCAACGGATCGTGTCCTGCCTCCCTTCGTCCATCGATCGTCTCCCTCCCACACGCGAGAAAATCGCTCTCATCCGCATCCCATCTCCTCTGGTTTTCTTCCCCCTCTCTTCCTTTTGGTTTTCTCGAACCGTTCCATCCACCCTCGCTCGACCCCATCTCCTCGATCCAATCATCTGTTTGCTCCTCTCAGCCGCCTAACCACTAGACCCGGCCGAATTTGCAATCTCCGCCGATCCCACCACTACCGCTCATGTGCAGCAACACACAAGTGGATTGATCTATGGGATGCGCTCTCAAAGACGGACTTTGACGATGCGGCCGGCAGAGCTGCGCAGGGGAGGATAGCAACAAGCAGGAGATCTACCTTGGCAGGCCAGCACACACGTTGTGGTTGGTCGGCGCTATGGATGAGTCTGTGCGTGTGTGACCTGAGTCGTCAAGGACAGCGAAGCACCATCGGTGAGTCGTCCCTCTAAGCTTCTCTTATTCGTTAACTTCTTCCACTGTAGAACTTGGGCTGGTTTTTAATGGTAGAAGTGGGTGATACGTCTCCAACGTATCTATAATTTTTGATTGTTACATGCTATTCTATTATCTGTTTTGAATGTTTTATAGGCATTAATATGCTGGTTTACATTATTTTTGGGACTAACCTATTAACCTAGAGCCCCGTGTCAGTTCCTGTTTTTCCTTGTTTTTGAGTTTCGCAGAAAAGGAATACCAAACGGAGTCCAAACGGAATGAAACCTTCGCAATGATTTTTCTTGGACCAGAAGACACCCATGAGACTTGGAGATGAAGTCGGAGGAGCCACGAGGCGGCCACAAGGACGGAGGGCGCGCCCAGGGGGTAGGGCGCGCTTCCCACCCTTGTGGGCCCCCCGTGCACCTCCTGACCTAATTCTTTCGCCTATATATTCCCAAATATCCCCAAACCATCAAAGGCATCCACGAAAACACTTTTCCACCGCCGCAACCTTTTGTACCCGTGAGATCCCATCTAGGGACCTTTTCCGGCACCCTGCCAAAGGGGCATTCGATCATGGAGGGCTTCTACATCAACTCTATTGCCCTTCTGATAAAGCGTGAGTAGTTTACCACAGACCTACGGGTCCATAGCTAGTAGCTAGGTGGCTTCTTCTCTCTCTTTGATTCTCAATACCATGTTCTCCTCGATGTTCTTGGAGATCTATCCGATGTAATACTTTTTTGTGGTGTGTTTGCCGAGATCCGATGAATTGTGGATTTATGATCAGCTTATCTATGAATATTATTTGAATCTTCTCTGAATTCTTTTATGCATGATTTGATATCTTTGTAATTCTCTTTGAACTATCGGTTTGGTTTTGGCCAACTAGATTGGTTTTTCTTGCAATGGGAGAAGTGCTTAGCTTTGGGTTCAATCTTGCGGTGTCCTTTCCTAGTGATAGTAGGGGCAGCAAGGCACGTATTGTATTGTTGCCATCGAGGATAAAAAGATGGGGTTTTCATCATATTGCTTGAGTTAATTCCTCTACATCATGTCATCTTGCTTAAAGCGTTACTCCGTTCTTTATGAACTTAATACTCTAGATGCATGCTGGATAGCGGTCGATGTGTGAAGTGATAGTAGTAGATGCAGAATCGTTTCGGTCTACTTGACACGGACGTGATGCCTATATTCATGATCATTGCCTTAGATATCGTCATAACTTTGTGCTTTTCTATCAATTGCCCGGTAGTAATTTGTTCACCCACCATATTATTTTCTTTCTTGAGAGAAGCCTCTAGTGAAACCTATGGCCCCCGGGTCTATTTTCCATCATATAAGTTTCCGATCTACTATTTTGCAATCTTTTACTTTCTTATCTATAAATCAAAAATACCAAAAATATTTACTTTACCGTTCCTTTACTTTCATCTATCTCTATCAGATCTCACTTTTGCAAGTAACCGTGAAGGGATTGATGATAACCCACAAGTATAGGGGATCAGTTGTAGCCTCTTTCGATAAGTAAGAGTGTCGAACCCAACGAGGAGCTAAAGGTAGAACAAATATTCCCTCAAGTTCTATCGACCACCGATACAACTCTACGCACGCTTTACCAAGAACAAGTATGAAACTAGAAGTACTTTGAAGGTGTTGTAGGATAGGTTTGCAAGATAATAAAGAGCATATAAATAAAAACTAGGGGCTGTTTAGATAAAGAAGCAACTAAGTTAGTTTTAGTAGAGATCTTTTTGTCACAAGAAAGTTATTTGTCCTTAGGCAATCGATAACTAGACCGGTAATTATTATTGCAATTTTATATGAGGGAGAGGCATAAGCTAACATACTTTCTCTCCTTGGATCATATGCACTTATGATTGGAACTCTAGAAAACATTCCTAACTACTAAAGATCATTAAGGTAAAACCCAACTACATCATTAAAGTATCAAGTCCTCTTTACTCCCATACGCAAACAACCTACTTACTCGGGTTTAAGCTTCTGTCACTCTAGCAACCCACCATAAGCAAATCATGAACATATTGCAAACCCTACAACGGGGATCCCTCACGCTTGCGCGACACGGAGAGCACCATAGGACAGCACCAATAATAAAACATACAACTCAAACCAATCACGATCATCAATTAACCCATAGGACAAAACGGATCTACTCAAACATCATAGGATAGCCATACATCATTGGGAAATAATATATAGCGTTGAGCACCATGTTTAAGTAGAGATTACAGCGGGGAGAAGAGGTGTTACACCGCTGCATAGAGGGGGAGAGAGTTGGTGATGACGGCGGTGAAGTTGTTGGTGTAGATCATCATCACGATGATGGTCCCAGCAGCGTTCCGGCGCCATCGGGAGAGAGGGGGAGAGAGCCCCCCTCCTTCCTCCTTTTCCTTGACCTTCCCCCTAGATGGGAGAAGGGTTTCCCCTCTGGTCCATGGCCTCCATGGCGGCGGAGGGGCGGGAGCCCCTCCGAGATTGGATCTCTCTCTGTTTTCTTCTGTTACTGCATTCCCAGATTCTGGCCTTTCACCGTTTCTTAAATTCTCGGAGATCCTTAACTCCGATTGGGCTGAAATTTTAACACGATTTTTATCCGGATATTAGCTTTCTTACGCCAGAAGAAGGGCATGAACCGCCTTACGGAGTAGCCACAAGGGCCCAGGGCGCGCCCCCTGCCTTGTGGACCCCTCGGGCATCGTCTCGCGTTGATTCTTTTTCCCAAAAATCACATATATTCCAAAAAAAATCTCCGTAAGTTTTTATCCCGTTTGGACTTCGTTTGATATGGATTTTCCGCGAAGCAAAAAACATGCAGCAAACAGGAACTGGCACTGGGCACTGGATCAATATGTTAGTCCAAGAAAAACAAATAAATTGTTGCCAAAAGTATATAAAAGTTGTAAAACATTGGCATGAAACAATCAAAAATTATAGATACGACGGAGACGTATCAGCATCCCCAAGCTTAATTCCTGCTCGTCCTCGAGTAGGTAAATAATAATAAAAATATAATTTTTGATGTGGAATATCCGAGAATGTTTTTGCCGAATCTCTGAAGGTGTCCGGTGTTGCACTGCGAGACTTATGCTGGAAACACACAAATAATTTAAAAGTCCCATAGACTTGGAAAACCAAAAAACTTCAGTAAAAACTTGACATCCGAACTAGATCAAGTGTTCGGTGCCAATCCGAAAATTGGAAAAAACGTTGTGCTTCTGTCGTGCTTTAACATGACACATCCGATCTCAAGACTTCAAGCGGGTCAGCCTACGGCTTCAAGCTCCTTATCCCAAAGGCGGAGTACTTCTCCGAGGCCAGTTTAGCGAACTAAACTTGAGTGACGTTTAGAGAGAAGATAGGCTATCCGTCTATTGACCATACACTCGAGTCGAAAAAGGAGCGGTAGAAAAATACTTTGCAACGACCAAGAAGAAAACACATTTACTATAAAATGGCTCATATAAATTTTAAGAGCCCCCAGTTAACGTTGGCAAAGGGAGTTTCTTTTAACAAACAACGTATGTGAGCATTGTCGAACTGAACACAATTTAAAATTTTAAAACTTTGAGCATGAAGCAACTTTGAGCATGAAAGCAACTTAGCTGGTTGCCTCGATGATGCGGTCCGAGCTTACGGCGGGACGATGTCCCAGCCCCTAAGCCGGTCCCGAGGTGGCGGAGCGAAGATCTCGGCACTCTAAAGTGGTGACATAACACGACCAATGTGGCGAGGTGGAACACCCAGTCCGTCCGAGGCGACAGATCAGGCCGGCAGTATGATGCCGAAGTTCCCGGCGTGGGTTAATGAAGTGGTGATGAAGCCCCCGGTCCAGCCAAAGTGACGTGGTATGTCAGTACGCCGAGATGACAGCGCTGCCCAACCCGGATAATTTACATGTGCACAGAAAATAGTGCAAAAGGAGATAATAGTAATAATAAGAAATTAAAAAAAGTAGCATAATAAATAATTTATGCAAAGTGAATAATTAAAGGAATATGGCCCGTGCGCCGAACACCTGACGAGGTGGAACCCTCCCGTTGATGCCGAAGTCATCGAGGCAACCGAACATGTCGGTATAGTAATTCGACCAACAAGGTGATCATGCGAGCCGATTTATGCCGATTGGGACGACGACGTCGGCTTGCCGAAGTGACTGCGTGACGCAGTTGAAGTCGATTACCTACACACATAAAATAGTACGGTCCAAAAAATAATAATTATATATATATATATATAATCCTTGCATAATTGCTTTACGCAAAAATAATTTATTTAAAGAGATGTGGCCTGGCGCCGAAGCCAATGTCGATGCAGGGCATCGGCGTGACGCAGTGAAGGCGTGACAAAGCCTGAATTTGCTGGGCGGTCCGAGTTCCGGATGCGGCATTCGCCGAACTGTATATGGAAACTGACCGAACTACCACGCGATCTTCGTTAATGCGGCCACCATTTGACAGACCTGTGTACAGATGATGGAACAAACCAGTGTAATAAATCCTCAGGAAAAATAAACCCAAGAAAGAAAAAATTACTAGGATTAATAGCACCTGGTTTATCTGTTGTAGCAATATGAAGAAAGGTTACTCCCAAAATTGGGACTCGATCCGCACACCCATTGCCTGATGGGCGATAAAGCGACGGCATGGCGATGCTGGCAAAGGTTGGCTCGCCGAGGCAAAGCCCCCGGTCCAGCTAACATGACGAAGCTGGTTGTCTGGTGACGCCGAAGTCTTCGGAGTAGGCTGATGAAGAGATGGTGGCGAAGCCCCCGGTCTAGGCCGAGGTGACGGAGTGGGTCGGTAAGGAGACGTTGCGGCTGCCATGTCAGTCGAGGTGCTAGAGCAGTTCGGCGTGATGGACATCAGCTTGAAGAAGCAACAGTGCAGCCATGCCGACGCTGGTCATAACTTGTGACGCGGTCAAAGCCAGATTGATGAAGTGACCGAGCGGCGATGTCGGCGCGCCTGACCCATGCAATCCGTCGGGCGATGGTGTTGGTGATAATTTAGTCTTCGCGATCCCGAACTCTTGTTCGGCTTGCCGAGCTGATGATCTGATAAGGTTGGGCTCGGCTCAATGAAGCGACGATCTGTCTAGCGCGGGTCGGCAGACGTGGAGTAAGGGAAAGGGATTCTTCCAAAAAGGTTGTCCAATATCCCGTTCATGAAGAAAGATGAACCCAGGTCGGATTCGTATTCACGCAGAAAACAGATCCGAAAAGGTATGCACTAATCGGAAGGTTCCCGAAGTTTGGATGGTCGGATCGAGCTGAAATTTTGGGATGTGGTAGATATAGGAACCCCGCCGCCGATCAACGGTTGGATCTTCCAAAGAACGTCCGCGCTAGATGCTGTACACCACGCTCCAAACTCGTCCAGATTCCCGTCCAGATTTGACAGGGCTCCGGTATATCGTAGATTGCCGGAGATTACTCCATCGGAACTCGACGAAATTTTGCATGGTTGTTGTAGACTTAATTCCGCACAATTCCATAGAAGCAATCGTTAAAACGACACTCGAGGAGGTGGTGGCGACGGATACAAGTTCGTTGTCCAGAAAAATAGCACGGTCGCTCAAGGGCAATGTTGACATTGAGCCCCCGGGCTTCATGAATTATTCCTCCATGATCTTGAGAGAGATCGGAGTTGATGTTGATGTAGGTCATCGTCTGAACATGACGATCTAACGTAGAGTGCAGTCCTCGGTCGAGCCAAAGTGACCAGTCGAGCCGGTGACGAAGATGTCGACGTTGCAGTTAATCTGCAGACGAGCCATCGATCCTTCATTGATCTCACAGCGGAACTCTCAATGAAAGCACCATTGTCGGTGTCAAAACCGGCAGATCTCGGGTAAGGGGTCCCGAGCTGTGTGTCATGGATCGATGGGTAACAGGTGACAGGGGACACGATGTTTACCCAGGTTCGGGCCCTCTTAATGGAGGTAATACCCTACTTCCTGCTTGATTGATCTTGATGAATATAGAGATTACAAGAGTTGATCTACCCCAAGATCATATGTTGTGGTCTAAACCCTAGGGGTATGATGATTAATGTCATAATGATCTATCGACTAGCCTGGCCTTGGCTTATATAATGCACCAGAGGCCTAGGATAGCAAGAGTCCTAGCCTAATACGTTGGTGGAGAGGGTCCTTGTCTTGATCATAAAGTCTTGTGGAATACTCCTGGTATGCGGCATGGGCTGCCCGAAGTGGCCCATGAGCGAACCGCCATGGGGGTCCTCGGCCCGATCCACCTGGTCGGGAGATGATGTGGTGAGTACCCCCTAGTCCAGGACACCGTCACCCATCAAATTGATGTCAATGCGAGGAGTAGGGATTGCCGTGCAACGGATGCACTAGAGCTATAAGTGTATGAAAGCTCAAAAATGAAACTAAGTGGGTGTGCATCCAACTTGCTTGCTCATGAAGACCTCGGGCATTTGAGGAAGCCCATCATCGGAATATACAAGCCAAGTTCTATAATGAAAATTCCCACTAGTATATGAAAGTGATAACTCAAGAGACTCTCTATATGAAAAGCATACTACTACTATGAAGCACAAGTGTGGAAAAAGGATAGTAGCATTTCCCCTTCTCTCTTTTCTCTCTTTTTTTCTTTTTTTTGCTCTCTCCTGTTTTGGCCTCTTCTTTATTTATTTTTTCGTCCGGAGTCTCATCCCGACTTGTGGGGGAATTATAGTCTCCATCATCCTTTCCTCACCTGGGACAATGCTCTAATAATGATGATCATCACAATTTTATTTACTTCCAACTCAATATGACAACTCGATATCTAGAACAAAGTATGACTCTATATGAATGCCTCTGGCAGTGTACCAGGATGTGCAATGATCTAGCATAGCAACGATATCAAAAAATGGACAGGCCATGGAAACATCATGCTAGCTATCTTACGATCATGCAAAGCAATATGACAATGAACACTCAAGTCATGTATATGATGATGATGGAAGTTGCATGGCAATATATCTCGAAACGGCTATGCAAATGCCATGATAGGTAGGTATGGTGGCTGTTCTGAGGAAGATATAAGGAGGCTTATGTGTGACAGAGCGTATCATATCACGGGATTTGGATGCACCAGCGAAGTTGACACCGACTCTCGAGGTGAGAAAGGACAATGCACGGTACCGAAGAGGCTAGCAATGATGGAAGGGTGAGAGTGCATATAATCCATGGATAGGTATGGTGGCTGTTTTGAGGAAGATATAAGGAGGCTTATGTGTGACAAAGCGTATCATATCACGGGATTTGGATGCACCGGCGAAGTTTACACCGACTCTCGAGGTGAGAAAGGGCAATGCACGGTACCAAAGAGGCTAGCAATGATGGAAGGGTGAGAGTGCATATAATCCATGGACTCAACATTAGTCGTAAAGAACTCACATACTTATTGCAAAAATTTATTAGCTATCGAAACAAAGTACTACACGTATGCTCCTAGGGGGATAGATTGGTAGGAAAAGACCATCGCTCGTCCCCGACCGCCACTCATAAGGAAGACAATAAAAAACAAATCATGCTCCAACTTCGTTACATAATGGTTCACCATACGCACATGCTACAGGAATCACAAACTTTAGCACAAGTATTTCTACCATCCACAATTACTCACTAGCATGACTCTAATTTTTTTTACCAATGCATGACTCTAATATCACCATCTTTATATCGAAAACTATTGCAAGGAATCAAACATATCATATTCAGTGATCTACAAGTTATGTAGGATTTTATGACTAACCATGTCAATGCCCAATTCCTGTTGACTCTCTAAATAGATATAAGTGAAGCAAGAGAGTTTAATCCTTTCTAGAAAAGATATGCCCATGCTCTAACAAATATAAGTGAAGCAAAAAAGCATTCAATGGCAGTTTTCTATGTGAAGAGAAACAGGCAATCCAAACTTCAAATGATATAAGTGAAGCACATGAAGCATTCTATAAAGCCATACTCAAAAGATATAAGTGAAGTGCATGAAGCATTCTATAAATCAACCAAGGACTATCTCATACCAGCATGGTACATTATTAAAAGAAAAAGAAAAAGCACACGACGCTCCAAGATTTACGCATATCATGTGACAAATAAAAATATAGCTCCAAGTAAAATTACCGATGATCATTAGAAGAAAGAGGGGATACCTTCCGGGGCATCCCCAAGCTTAGTTGCTTGGGAGTCCTTCAATATTACCTTGGGGTGCCTTGGGCATCCCCAAGCTTAGGCTCTTGCCACTCCTTATTCCTTCATCCATCGTGATCTCACCCAAAACTTGAAAACTTCAATCACACAAAACTTAACAAAACCCTCGTGAGATCCGTTAGTATAATAAAACAAATCACCACTTTAAGTACCGTTGCAAACTCATTCATATTTTATTTTTTCATTGTAGCTACTGTAATATAACTTTTCCATGGCTTATACCACCGATACAATCGATAGTTTCATTAAAACGAGCAAAAAAATGCATCAAAAAACAGAATCTGTCTTAAACAGGACAGACTGCAGTAATCTGAACATCAACCATACTTATGTAACTCCAAAAATTCTGAAAATTTAGGACAAAATAAAAAAATTGTATAGAAGTACTGTGCAAAAGGTTTCAGAAGCTTTTGACATTCCAGTAAAAAAATGTAAATTCACGCACTACAGCCAAAGTTTCTGTTTTCCACTGCACAAACCAAACAAGCAATCTAATCATCCTAAAGACAAATCTTGGCACATTATTTTTATAATACAATGGATTTGTACAAGGGGATAATTATTTTTGTTGAAAAGTTTCTATAATCAAGGTTTGCAAAGTTTCCATGGGCATGAACAAAGTTCAAGGAGCTCCCCCACTTCAACGGTGCTCGTCTTTCTTACTTTCACTTTTCTTTTTGAAAAAGTTTTAAGTTCCCCACTTTATTTTTTGTTTCTTAACTTTATAAAAGCACACAACAGAAATAAATGACTCTCTAAAACTTCCGGGTTGTCTCCCTGGCAGCACTTTCTTTAAAGCCATTAAGCTAGGCATATAGTGATCAAGTAATGGATCCACCAGGATCCCAAGGTATATCCAAGCCAATTTTAATTAACAATGATTTGCGATTTAGTAGTGAGCACAAAGTAACATATATCAAGTAACGACGAAGTCTAACTCTCTTCCTATGCATCGGCATGTCATAAAAGAACAATTCATGCACATCAAGTAAAGGTCGATGCATAGTATAAACAGTTTCTTGCAATTTTATCGTATTGGAAATATAGAGAGGTGGAGATGTAGTTCCTCTCTCATAATAATTGCAAGTAGGAGCAGCAAGGACATGCATATTATATTTATCAAAATCATCATGTGTAGTAGTAAAACACAACCCATCAATATAATCCTTAATAAGCGGAAACTTCTCTGATATAGTGTAGTTGCGAGAATTCAAAAAGATAATAGGACTATCATGCGCGGGTGCAATAGCAACAATTTTCATTCTTAACATAAGAAACCATAGCAAGTTCATCTCCGTAAGCATAATTCAAATTGGCATCATGGCCACAAGCATAACAAGCATCAAGTTCATTAAAAAGGGATATTCCAAACAAATCAAAGGGATCATAGCAATCATCCTTTGGTAAGCACGAAGGGAAATTAAACAGTGTATGAATTGAAGAGTTACTCTCATTAGAAGGTGGGCACGGGTGATCAATCCGCTCTTCCTCCTTTTGTTCTTCGCTCTCATCATCATCTTTTCCATCCAATGAGCTCACAGTGCCATCAGTTTTGTCACGGGAAACCACAGCCACCTATGGGACGAGGAGGCCCCTTGCTGGTTCGGCAGGGGGGCGACGCGTTGCACAAAGAGCAGACGAGCATGGGGCAGCACGACAGAGATCACATAGGCAATTTTACCTAGGTTTGGGCCACCGTGAGGCGTAAAACCCTACTCCTGCTTTGGTGGATTGATGGTGGAAAGGTGGTGGCGGAGCGTAGTACACTTGCCTGGCAGGGGTTGCCTCAAGGCAGCAGCGACTACGCGCGTATGGGAGTGTGAGTTATCCAACCTTCTAACCCTTTCTATGGTTGCCATGGGCCTCCTTTTATAGATCAAGGGGTTACCACAGTGGCATAGTAGTCATTACGCACTGATAAGATAGCAAACAGTGCTATCATACCTAACTCTGCGGGCTGCCAGGGCGCATTAAATGCACCGCTCAATGTCACATCGTTGGTTGCCCGACAAGGCTTGCTGGGCTATCTTGCCAGCTCCGCGCCTGCTCGCTTGACACGTCGTAGGACGGGTGTCGTCTATGGGTTTCTCTAGTAGAAATGGCTGACATGTGGCGAATGGTTGCCACTTAATCACTTCGCGGCTTGACACCGCATTGATCGACGACGTGGGTCGTGGTAGAGTGGTTGGTGAGGTGGTTTTGCTTCTGTGAGCCCCGGTAGGCCCTGCCGGTGCGCTTTGGTTGTCTATTCCTGGGGGTGGCCTCGCCCCTTGCCGGGCTCGCCTGCCCGACAAGGGAGGCTTTTCTCTTGACGATATCCTGCTTCTCTGGTTTGATCTTGGTCCCTCTGATCTGCATGTTGGTCCTTTGAATCTCTGGGGTTCTCGCACTCTGATCTAGGCTGGTGCCTCAATCTTGTTCCCGTGCCTGTGCACAGTCTGGGCAACAGACCCAGGGTTTGTTGCACCAACAGAAGCCCCCGGGCCTACCCCGAACGCGCCGCCGAGCGTCGTCGGGGTAGGGCCTAATAAGTGCACAGGCGAGGGTTGCTGAAGAGGCTGGTCTCTTGAGGTCTTCTTTGCTTCTTCATTAGCCTTGATTTCGGGCCAGTTTCTGGTTTCCCCGCGTGTTGTGTAAAGCCAATAGTGGTGGGGCCGCTCCAGTAATGGCCCGTGAATGACTTTAACGCACGGGTAGAAATGGACAATTCACTCTTCCCACCACGCCCTTATCCTTGGCCACATATGTTGCATGCATCGCGTGGGGTAGGTAACGGAGGCGCGTGGCGCGGGAGAGCATCAAGGTGAGGGCCCGGTCGTCTTGAGTTGGCGGAGGAGGACGGTGGTCACCCGTTGATGGAGCAGCTCCCTTCCTCGCTCCGCCTATAAAAGGGAGAGGCGGAGGAGGACAGAGTCACTTATCTTCACTTCCGCCTCTTCTTATCTTCTGCTTTCGCTAGTTATGTCGAAGGTAAGAGCCTGGGGCTAGCCCCCGGGCTCTTGGTCAGGGCTAATGTCGCCACATGCTGGTGTTGATGCTCGGGGAGTGAGCCTGGTCCTTGGCGTGGCGATCCTCTTGGATCCTTCGAGGCTCGGCCGGGAGGCGAGGCTGGAGATCGTTGGTAATCCCAACACTGCCCCTCCTGGAAGTCTTGGGGCTGATGTTGACAAGAGGGACGCCTTCCTGCCCGCCAAGGTGGGGGGCGGCGTGCCTCAAGCCCCTGGCCGTCTTGGCCGCTCGCCGTCTTCCCGAGGGAGGTGCCGGACTGGAGTCTCGGCCTTCCCCTGGAACGGTGTTGATGAAGACGAAGCCAGTGGAGAAGGAGAAGATGGGAGGTAGGTCATCCAGTAGGAGCACGACTACATCGACGCCTTCGTCTCGTACTGGCGACCTGCTACCCGTCTGTCTGGCTCTTCCTCCCTTTTCCCGGCGCCGTCATCACCATTTCTTCTGGCTGCCGGGAAAAGGCTTGTCTCCCTAGTGCTTCCGCCTCCCTAAGGGGTCTGCTGGCTGGGCTCCGGCGTCCTCCTCTGCCGGTGCATGTGCTGGAGCTCCCCGTTTAGCCCTGGAGGCGATGACCAGGGGGTCGTCGAGGTGCTCTGCACGTCTTCCTCCTTTGCAGCCTGGCCACTCCCGATCTTGTCAGGCTATGCCTATCAGTTCCTGACAAGGATCGGGGTGGCGTTGAGCCGGCACGTCGCCCGTCCTCTTCTCTTCCCACCGCACTACCCGGGGCAAGAGGGACAGGGAGAGGAGTTTACAGAGCACTTCTATTTTTTTAATCTTAAACTTGTAGGCAATTGCCAAATCTTAATTCAAATAATGTAATCTCTCGAGTTCATGTTTGTGTTTTGTAATGCTTGTACTTGTATTAGCATATTAATGGAAAAGATGAACCTTGTCGGGAACCCGTGCATGTGTATGTCCATGCAGAGGCGAGATGCCTCTTTAATATAAATAAACAAGTTTTTCTTGGCAGGCTATCCTGCCGGTACCCTTTTTGTCTGCCAGAGTTGCGTAGTACGCGTCGGTGCTATACAAACGGTTTTTAACCCCTTTCCGCGACGACATTTGGAACTTTCGCCTAGTGAGTGTGGGCGATAGGGGGGGTCCTTCCCACATGACCCAGAAACTGTCGGGGATATGCCCTCCTGGCACACACGCTCGGCAAAATGAGGTCGTGTGCGACCGGCGAGCGCTCAAATACGGAAATACTTATAGTAGAGCTAAAAAATACAATTATACAGGCGAAATTGTTTCCAGTCGCAAGTACATCCCACATAGTTAATCCCCGCTAAACGTTTCCGTTTGTATGAACATCCCACACAGTCGCCCCAAGGAAAATGTTTCCGTTCACAGGTACATCACACACAATTTTTCGCGTTAAATCGTTTGCGTTATTGAATGTATCACACACGGTCCGTAGAAGAAACTGTGTGGCAAAGGCTGTCCATCACACACAGTTTTTATGTGGTAAACGTTTGTGCAAGGTGGCCTAATGCAAACAGTTTTCAAGAGAAAGTCGTGTGTGATTGATCATTGATCCAACACGGTTTATTCCTAGAAACTGTGTGCGTTTCCTGAGGTCATCGCCCATGGTATTTTTTCAATAACCGTTAGCAATAGCAAAATCCAATTAGCAGGCTAATTCGCCATTAGCAGGCTAATTACCTTGTTATTAATAATCCATTTATCAATCTAATTGACATTCATATTAAGCACATAATATATTTCATTTCCATATTAAGGAAGCATAATTTCATAATTGAAATACATCAGAGTACAACATGATATAGCTTCAACACTCAACTACCCCATTACACAACTGCACCAGCACCAAGTTTCACATGCAACATGTAGAACCTTTCGAAATTAGCATCATAGACGGTATATAGACAGATGCATCTCATCTGGAAAACTGCTGAAGCGGAAGGCGAATATTGAGCCTTCATTCATGTTGAAGGTCTTTGCAACTTTAGGCCAGTGCCTGTGGATGATTGACCGTCCGTCCTTCGTCCTCTTCAGGAACACTTCAATATTGAACCATGGGTGTTGTATGAAAACCTTCCTCGCCTCCTAACCATAGAGGTGGTTTGAGAGGTAATCATCAGTGAACTGCTTTGGAAAGGCCTGAAAACAAGGATGTGCATAAATATCTTCTCTATTGGAAATGGGGCAAAGGAATAAAAAAGGCAAGGTATAATAGTTAGTACCATCTTGTAGTGAACTGATGTCTTCTTCATTGTGCAGACAAAGATCTTGTTGTTTTTGTTGCTAATTTCTTTATCCTAACAATCTTTCTGAGTTTCTTGATTTGATTGATATTCATGGACAACTCATTTACCCATATGCAAGAAGGGTCGAACAGTGGGTCAATACCTGTGACAGCAGGACCTACATGTGCAAGACCAAATTGTTAAAAACCAAAATATTAGAATGGTTACTGCAATTGCACAATAATGTGCTATTAGACAATGGACCATGCACGTGCTAACCTCGATTGTAAACCTCAGTGCTTTCCATTGTTTCCCTGCAACACATATAAGGTAGTTAGTCATTAGGTGAAGTAAGGGTTCGCATGCTATCAGTAAAATATGTTTATGAAAAATAAGCACATTGCAGATTCATCGATTAATTCAAGCCACATGGAAAACTCATTTATCCAAACGAAGCATGATTAAGAACTAGGAAATATAGCACTTGTATATGTTTCTCATGTATTATGTGCATCCAAATTTGATTTATTCCTCACATGCACAACAATATACAAAATTCTACCCACGACAATTGGACATTGCATTGCAGAATTGAACCAAGCAGTTAACTAAACACAACAACAAATGAACCAATCATTAACTGAGCATAGTCCTGGCCATGGGAAGCCCAGCCCGAAAAAGCCCGACCCGGCCCGGCTCGACGCTGCTCCCGGGCCGGGCTCGGGCCTAGATTTTGAGCCCGAAGGCCGGGCCGGGCCGGGCCCGTCATTTTTGCAATTTCCTGAAGAGGCCCGGCCCAAGGCCCGTCGGGCTTTTATATGTTCGGGCCGGGCTCGGGCCTAGAAACCAGGCCCGATGGCCGGGCCGGGCTCGGGCCTGGGGTTTTTTACTCGGGCTTGGCTAGGCCCGGCCCGAAGCTCGGCCAGGCCTGAGTTTTGGCCAGGTATAATTGAGCACCACATTGCACAATATAACATACTCCTAATAGAAGATTAGACAGTTAACCAAACAGTTAACTACAACCAATTGTAGCAATTGTATTTGTTTCTCATGTATTTGCTACAGCCAAATTCAATTTATTCCTCACATGGTATACAATAACAGAATGCACTCACAACTATTGAACATCGCATTGCAGAATTGAACCCAAACAGTAACTAAACACCACAACACAAATGAACCAAACATTAACTGAGCACCACATTGCACAATGTATAAGCAAACCAAGCATGCTTGACAACTTGGAAATATAGCAATTGTATTCGTTTCTCATGTATTTTGTAACGATAAATTCGATTTATTTCTCACATGGAAGACAATACAAAATTGCAGCCTGAAGAATTGAACATCACATTTGCAGAATTGAACCAAACAGTTAACTGAAGATGACAACTAATTAACAAAACAGTTAATAAGTGAGCACCACACTGCACGACATATAGAACATATACACTAGAGCAACAGATTGCATGGTAAAATTAGATAGCACAATTCACTAGAATTTGTGAAGGAAAGGCAGGAGCAGCACACGCAACGGGTAAACCGAGCATGCTTAACCGGCGTAGCTAGCAAATGGCAAGGTGCTCCTCCAAGATCTGGGGGTCAGCACGAATGACAGCCATCGCGACCTCATCCACGCGTGCGGCCGCTGCCAAATGCTCCTTGAGATCCTGGCTATATTGCGTGCACCATGGCTTAGGGCGGCGCTTATTTGGTGGAGGGGTCAGTGATTTGGGTGGAAGGTGTCGCGCTCGCGCCGGCGGTCGGTGTCGGTGTCAAAACCGGCGGATCTCGGGTAGGGGGTCCCGAACTGTGCGTCTAGGATCGATGGTAACAGGAGACGGGGGACACGATGTTTACCCAGGTTCGGGCCCTCTCTATGGAGGTAATACCCTACTTCCTGCTTGATTGATCTTGATGAATATGAGTGTTACAAGAGTTGATCTACCACGAGATCGTAATGGCTAAACCCTAGAAGCCTAGCCTGTATGACTATGGTAATGTGTATCTGTCTATCCGGACTACACTCTCCGGTTTATATAGACACCAGAGAGATCTAGGGTTACATGGGGTCGATTACATAAGAAGGAATATTCATAGTTTGTCGCCTAGCTTGCCTTCCACGCCAAGGAAAGTCCAATCCGGACACGGGTATAGTCTTCGGCCTTCATATCTTCACAGCCCATCAGTCCGGCCCAATGAATAACAGGCCGGACGCCCGAGGACCCCTTAGTCCAGGACTCCCTCAGTAGCCCCTGAACCTGGCTTCAATGACGAGGAGTCCGGCGCGCAGATTGTCTTCGGCATTGCAAGGAGGGTTCCCCTTTTTCCGAACTCCACGATAGTCTTCGGATGCGATGATTGTATCCGGACCTGTAACGCATACCACACACAACCGCAGAGAGAATATAATATTTGCACGAATCTAATCTGTTGACAGCTTTTTTACAACACGACAGCACGTCTGTCCGGTCATAATTTCGAACCGTTTTTCATCTGCCATCCCACGTTTCGAGACGCGGTTGTAATTGGCACGTCCTGTCAAAGCAGAGATCGTGTCCCCTTATTGCGGGATCCTCATCAATGCGGGCGTGGGTAACCCAACCGTGCCATTTGCACGGCCCTTGGGAACAGGCGAGTTTAAGGCGAGTGGGGAGGCGTTCGATATTCGCGGCCTCTATAAAGGGGGTAAGGATTCCCCTTTCTCACCCACGCCCTTTCTTTCCCTCAGCCCTTCCGTCCTTGAGCTCCAGCGCCCAAGCTTTAGCTTTTCTTCGTCCAAGAAAGCACTCCAAACATGTCCGGATCCGGAGCTGGAGGCAAGTGGATGGCCTCCTCCGTTAAGAAGAAGGACATCAAGGAGCTCCGGGAGGCCGGATACCTAGCCAAGGAGATCGTTCACCGACTCCCGGCCAAGGGGCAGATTGTCCCTACTCCAGAGCCCCATGAGAGGGTTGTGTTTCTCACACATTTTGTCCGCGGACTGGGATTCCCTCTCCATCCATTTGTCCGTGGACTGATGTTTTACTATGGGCTGGATTTTCATGACCTAGCCCCCAACTTCATCCTCAACATTTTGGCATTTATCGTTGTTTGTGAGGCTTTTCTCCACATCCCACCTCACTTCGGCCTGTGGCTGAAGACCTTCAATGTGAGGCCAAAAGTAGTGAGCGGTCAACAAGCGGAGTGCGGAGGCGCTATGGTGGGCAAGATGCCCAATGTCACCTGGCCCGAAGGCTCATTCACAGAGATGGTGAAGGGGTGGCAATAGGGGTGGTTCTACATCACCGAGCCGCGCGACACCAACTGGGCGGCGGCCCCCGAATTCCGATCCAGAATCCCGATGCGGCTCACCTCCTGGCAAGAGAGGGGCCTAACCTGGGGTCCTTCGGACGAGCTGACTGGGCTCCATACGTGCGTCCAGAACATGATAGACAGGAAAATCAAGCTTGTCAACGTGGTCCAGGTCATGCTCATTCGTCGGGTCCTTCCGTGCCAATGCCGGACTTGCTATCTATGGGAGTATGATCCGGCCAAGCACCAGACGCTGCAAGAGCTCTTTGGCATGACGCACGAAGACATCTGGAGAGTGCTTTTCAAGGCCGGCGAGACGCCGCTGCCTATGACCGAGGATCACGGACTTAGCTTAAGGCGCCAAGCCAATTCGGTAAGTTATTTCATGTTTTCAAGGCATACCTTTTACTGGCATATTTTGAGGTAATGCCTAAGCTTTCCCATCCATGTTTTCAGGCCTGCATCGAGGTAGTAGAGGGGGTTAACTGTCCGGCTCCGCTGCCCGAAGACCAAGAATTTCCATTACTGACGAAAATGCTTTTTCCCACACCTTATGAGGTGCCAGTGAAGACGACCAGGAAAGCGGCCAAAGGGGCCAAGAAGGGCCCTCGCCGAAAAGGCGCTCCGGACATGACGTCCGAAGAGGAAACTTCTTCTTCGTCCACCGACAACGACGACGAAGAGGAGGAAGAAGATGACTCCCCACCTGAGGTGGGGAAGAAGAAAAGAGCGGTCCCCACGAGTCCGGAAGCGAAAGCGCCTAAGAGGGTTAAAGGCTCCCTCGCGGATAACTCCGCGTGGGATGTTGACAGCAGTCCGGAGCGACCTCGCCGGACCAAGCCTCGGGCCGCTTCGTAAGTACCAGAATCCGCAAACGTCTGGCCTTCCTGGTTTGTAATATTGACATATTGTAAACTTTGTCACTGCAGTCCGGCACGCGATGGCTCCCCGCGATCCTCGACAGAGGATTCGCTGGACTCGAAGGAGATGGCTAGCATGTCTCCGCCACCTGCTCATTCCGTCTCACCCAAGGGTGATGACGAGGTGGTGTCCAAAAAGACTTTCCCAGGCCGGGGGGAGATTCCGGAGATCATCGGGGTGACGCCCCAGGATGACTCCTCGGCCGCCGGACATACGGGGGAAAAAGTCCCCACGGGGACTGGTGACGGGGCCCGAGTTCCCTTCGGACCTCAGCCGGATACCATTCCGGAGATCTACACGGCTCCGGGGTCCAGCGAACGGCATTCCCCACAAGGAGGGAATGTGCCTGTTCCACCGGTGACCTCTGTCCAACCAGAGGCACCGGATAATCTGCTGGAGGCGCTACGAGGCGCCTCTATCGTGGATGAACATCGTGTCCTTATGGACACGGTAATAGAGAAGGTTCAGTTCGTCAAAAGCGGACTGACCGAAGCCTGCACTAGCCTTCTAACGGGCTTTGAGGTAAGTAATGTGATTGTAGGAAAAATATCACAGTATAGACAGTAGCCCCTGATGCTCTGTTTGGTGTTCGGGAAGAAAAGCCGAACAGAGGATCAAGAATAAATATCGCAGGAGTCTAACATGAGTTGTCTATGTGAATAAGCAGGTATCGCTGCAGGCTGCCACTGCTCATGCTGCGGAGGTCTCCGGACTGAAGCAGAAACTGGAGCGGGCCGAGGAGGAGCTCGGCCTCGTGAAGAAGCAGCTGGAGGATAGCCAAGGTATGCAGTAACCTGTGGGTACATTTCAAAAAAATGAATAGTCCGACCGGACTAAAGTGTCATAAACTTCATTAGGGGCCACGACCGAGGTGGCAGCCCTTAAGAAGGCGCTAGCCGAGGCCGAGGACAAAGCGGCCAAGGAACGCGCCTCGCGCGAGAAGCACGAGGCCCGGGTTGGCGAGGCGCAGCAACAGCTCCAGGGCGCGATAGAGAGATTTGAGTCCTTGGAGCGCGATTGTAAGGCGCAAGAGTCTGAATTGGCGAAGGCCCGCCAGAGCGCGCAGGATGCACGAGCCGAAGCCCAGAGCGCCCTCCAGGAAATTCAGGCGGCCAAGAAGATTACGGCGGGTAAGTCTTTCACCATGCATAGCAAGTATGTAGAAGAAACGTTCCTTGTACTTATCCTGAATTTGGATTTTCCAGGGGCGTTTACAGATCTGCCGCACAGTGTATCAGATGCTGCCGAGCATTATAGAGCCGAAGAAGGGATGTCTACGGAGAAGCTATTCTGGTCCCAATATCTGGGATCCGAACATCCGGTGCCCTTGAGCGACCAGCTAAAGCAGTTGGTCGAGCTGCACAGGTTGGCAGAGCTAGCCATGAAGGACCTGATAGTCCGGCTGTGGCCTGCCGATCCTATACCTAGCAGCTACTTCGGACTTGTGCAGCGGCTTGTGAGTGCCTGTCCGCGGCTCGAAGCCGTGAAGCGGTCGGTCTGTATTGAAGGTGCGCGTATGGCCTTTGCCCGCGTCAAGACGCATTGGGCAAAGCTGGATGCCAAGAAGCTAATGACCGAGGGGCCGCCGGAGGGCAAGGAGCATCGTCGGCCCGAGCTCTATTTTGATGGTGTCCTGGAGGGGTCCCGCCTTGTGGCGGAGCAATGTTCGAAGGATATCATATTCCCATGAGAACATGTGTATTACCTTGCCCTGTAATATGGAACAATGATGTTATGTAGTATAATGCTTATGATTTAAATTTTACCTCCTGTGCGGCCGTTTATTAAATCTGAGGGTTGACCAGTCGTCGGCTTCTGCCCCCACGTAGATAGTACGGGGGTGTTCGGGATAAATCTAAACACTCTTTACTCCACATTCTGGTCCTTAAAGGAGGTGTTTAGCGCAACGAACAAGGCAATCAGACTATGCGGCCTTTACCGCCCTCACTTAGCCATAGGAGTTTGACAATTAAGAAAGTTGGCGAAGCCCCTGGTATTCGGAAGACCGAACTAGGGGCGCTATACACGCCTAATCGGAGGAACCGATTCTTCGCAAGAAGCGGAAAAAATCTCTAACAATTTGGAACCTCTCGAACAGCTGACCGGCTCTCGCCGCATCATGACAGTCAGTTTTCGGCTTTCTCTACTGAGGTGCTCGTCCGGAAGAACCGGGACACAATCGCAGTAGTTCTCCCTTTACTACCCTAGCCGATATAGCGGAACGTAAGGTAGTAAGCACAGGAGCCGGGCAACCCAACTATTGACCAAAGACATGATTCGGAGCCGATGCATATAATGCTATAAGTTCGGGGTGCCGAACTATACTATAAAAGTGTTCGGACTTTTTATTGCCGTAGTGTTGGGTGTAATGAAGCCCCTGGCGTAGTACTACGTACCATGGTGTACGTGTGCAATGAGTAATTAATAGCGAGGTGAGGAAACGGAAAAATGAAATAATAAGCTGACGCTACCGTGTATTCACCATTGTGATGTAACTAGTATGTCGAGGCGTAATTTGTACAAGTAATGCGATAAGCAAGTAAGGCTATTTAACATGCCGCAACCAAGGGCGAGCTACATGCGGGTATGAAAAGCAAGTATGGCAATCGTTTAGTAGAGACCACCTGGGGATTCCCTTGTAAGCCAGAGCTCCTTGCCTCCTTGGTGTGTTCTGCAAGCGGGTTGTCCGTATAGACCTCGAAAAGAGAAGAAAACCTATAAAAAAGTAAAAGCGTGCGAATCCCAGGGTCGGTCAAGCCGTACTGTGGGTTGCGAACGAGTTATGCCTCCGTCAATACCCATGGGGTTTTGAGTGCGTAGTTTATGTACGCGCGGTATTAATGCCATTGCCTCATCGGGGCTGGGACGGAGGCCAATTGCTAATTCGACTCATGACGAGCCGAGCTGTTCTGTTTCAGTGTCGTCCGGACCCTCTTAATGATGTCCAGGGGCTCGGCAACCGAATTATAATGCTGCTTGAGAAGTTCGCGCTGTACTTCTACTGCTAGGGCGGCGGTGTGCTCCTCTGTATGGAGGGAGCGTTCCGTGTTTCCATTTTCTGTAATGACGCCACGTGGACCGGGCATCTTGAGCTTGAGATAAGCGTAATAAGGCACCGCGTTGAATCTAGCGAATGCGGTTCGTCCAAGCAGGGCGTGATAGCCGCTGCGAATTGGGACGATATCGAAGATTAGTTCTTCGCTTCGGAAGTTATCCGGGGAACCGAATACTACCTCCAGCGTTATTGAGCCCATACAACGGGCCTCTACGCCTGGTATGACTCCTTTAAAGGTAGTCTTCGTGGGCTTGACTCGTGAGGGGTCGATGCTCATTTTGCGTACTGTATCCTGATAGAGCAGGTTGAGGCTGCTAACACCGTCCATTAGGACTCGTGTCAGGTGAAATCCGTCGATGATTGGGTCGAGGACCAGTGCGGCTGAACCGCCATGGTGGATGCTGGTTGGATGATCTCGGCGGTCAAAGGTGATCGGGAATGACGACCACGGATTGAATTTCGGGGCGACTGGCTCTAACGCATAGACGTCCCTAAGTGCGCGCTTGCGCTCCCTTTTGGGGATGTGTGTAGCGTATATCATGTTCACCGTTTTGACTTGAGGGGGAAATATCTTTTGCCCCCAGTGGTCGGCTACCGGGGCTCCTCGTCATCATCCTTGCTCTGTGATTCCCCTTCCTTGTTTCTGCTGTTTGCCTTGCTGGCTTGTTTAAAGACCCGGCAATCTCTGTTAGTATGGTTGGCCGGTTTGTCTGGGGTGCCATGTATCTGGCAAGGACGATCGAGTATGCGGTCCAAGCTGGATGGTCCTCCGCTGCTCCTTTTATAGGGCTTCTTTCGCTGGCCGGACTTGGAGCCACTGAATCCGGCGTGAACTGCAGTGTCATTGGTGTTATCGCCATTGCTTCGGCGTTTGTGTCTGTTGCGCCGGAGCTTGCCAGTGCTGTTTTTGGCCTCGGAGGGGCCTGTTTCGTTGGCTGTGTTTGTACTGCGAGCCAGCCAACTATCCTCTCCCGCGCAGAAGCGGGTCATAAGTGCCGTGAGGGCTGCCATGGACCTCGGCTTTTCCTGGCCGAGGTGGCGGGCGAGCCATTCGTCCCGGATGCTATGCTTAAAGGCCGCTAGGGCTTCGGCATCCGGACAGTCGACGATCTGGTTCTTTTTGGTTAGGAACCTAGTCCAGAATTTTCTGGCTGATTCTCCGGGTTGTTGAACTATGTGGCTTAAGTCATCGGCATCTGGTGGCCGGACATAAGTTCCTTGGAAGTTATCAAGGAAAGCCTCTTCCAAGTCCTCCCAGCTGCCGATGGAGTTCTCAGGCAGACTATTTAGCCAGTGTCGGGCTGGTCCTTTAAGCTTTAGTGGGAGGTATTTAATGGCGTGGAGGTCATCTCCTCGAGCCATATGGATATGGAGAATAAAATCCTCGATCCATACTGCGGGATCGGTTGTGCCGTCGTATGATTCGATATTGACGGGTTTGAACCCCTCGGGGAATTCATGATCCAGTACTTCATCTATTAAGCAGAGAGGGTGTGCGGCACCTCTGTATCGGGCCGCATCGCGGCGTAGCTCTAATGGAGTCCGTCTGCGGCATTCAGCCCGGGCGTGGTTAGGTTTGTCATGTCCGAATAGGTAGCCGTCGTCGTGCCTCGAGGCGCGCCCTCGCGATCCGTAGATCTATCTTGTATGTCCTGCTCTACTGTCCAGGGTCTGCCAGAGGTCGTACGTGTGACCCCGAACTCTTCCGTCTCTATTTTTACGGGGCGGTGGGGCAGGCTGCTGTTCGGCCTGAGTTGCCGCTTTATCCCGACCGTGGGGTGGCCGGTTGGCCGCCCTGTCTCGACCACGCGGTGGTCGTTCCGCATTACGTGAGGGAGATATGTGCTCCGGTGCCTCCTCATCGAATTGAGATAGCAGTCTGCATTTCGGGTAGCTCTTGGCTGGGCGCTTGAGGCCGTATTCCTCGGCTGTCAGGATATCAGTCCATCTGTCGATGAGCAGATCTTGTTCAGCTCGAAGCTGCTACTGTTTCTTTTTCAGGCTCCTTGCAGTGGCTATGAGCTGAAGCTTAAAGCGCTCATGCTCCAGAGGATCCTTAGGCATGATAAAGTCTTCGTTGTCAAGGCTTGTCTCCTCGGAGGGTGGACGGAACTATCGTCCTCCGAGTCATCTTCTATGGCCTGTTCATCAGGGTTGTCTTGCCTGTTGTCATGTGCCTCCTGTTCGGATGTAGCCCCGACAGGGTCTTCATTGTTTTCGGCGTCGCCTGGAGTACTATTTTCTCCGGTGCCAGTGTTGCCATCTTTTGAGCGGCGAGGCTTAGAACAGCGTTTGGGGCGCCGGCGCTTGGACTGCGTCTCGGAGGGTTTATTCACATCTGGCTCTTCTTTGTCGTCGCCGGATCCTTTGGGTGTATCAACCATGTACACGTCGTACGAAGAGGTGGCCGTCCAACGTCCAGTAAATGGCGGGTATTGGCCTTGCTCCTTGTCGGCATCGTCGTCCATACCGTCGAAGTCTTCGGAGCCATAGTCAAGCACGTCGGTTAAGTCATCGACAGTGGCTATGAAGTGGGTGGCAGGTGGGAAGCAAAATTCCTCGTCATCCGCCTCTAACTCGAACCGAACATAGTTTGGCTGTGAGTCCTCCTCCAAGGACAAGTTCTTTAAAGAGTTTAGCACGTCACCCAAAGGTGAATGCTGGAAGATGTTTGCGGTGCTAAATTTGAAAATCGATAACCGATCCAGCTCGGTGTCCTCAGGCATACCTGGTCCGGAACATATGGCCGGAGACAAGTCCGGAGTTCCATTGACGCAAAAATTGCAGGATGTCGAGTCCGTGTGCGGCTCCACCGCCGCGGACTTTGTGGCCTCGGATGGCACGATCTGCTTCGGTTCTAAGGCTGTTGCAGCAATAGGAGCCATCTCCTGGATGTAATCTGATGACAGATTTAAGTCATGTTCATCAGAGCAAGGGGGAGCGATCGCTGCGGTCTCAAACCCATTGAAGATCAAGTCTCCACGGGTATCCGCGACGTAGTTCAAGCTTCCAAATCTGACCTGGTGGCCAGGGGCGTAGCTGTCGTTCTGCTCCAGACGGCCAAGCGAGTTGGCCCGCAGTACGAAGCCGCCGAACACAAAAATCTGTCCGGGGAGGAAGGTTCCTCCTTGGACAGCGTCATTATCGATGATTGAAGGGGCCATCGAACCTCTTGTCGACGACACAGTGGAACTCTCAATGAAAGCACCAATGTCGGTGTCAAAACCGGTGGATCTCGGGTAGGGGGTCCCGAACTGTGCGTCTAGGATCGATGGTAACAAGAGACGGGGGACACGATGTTTACCTAGGTTCGGGCCCTCTCTATGGAGGTAATACCCTACTTCCTGCTTGATTGATCTTGATGAATATGAGTATTACAAGAGTTGATCTACCACGAGATCGTAATGGCTAAACCCTCGAAGTCTAGCCTGTATGACTATGGTAATGTATCTCTCCCTATCCGGACTACGCTCTCTAGTTTATATAGACACCGGAGAAATCTAGGGTTACATGGGGTCGGTTACATAAGAAGGAATCTTCATAGTTGGTCGCCTAGCTTGCCTTCCATGCCAAGGAGAGTCCAATCCGGACACGGGTATAGTGTTCGGCCTTCATATCTTCACAGCCCATCAGTCCGGCCCAATGAATAACAGGCCAGACGCCCGAGGACCCCTTAGTCCAGGACTCCCTCAGTCGGGGCATGTGGGATGTGGAAGGAGGAGGAGGATAGGGGTCGGGTGTGGATTACCTGCCTGGATAGACGAGGCCGAGCAGCGTGAAGGAGGGCCGCTGACGAGGAGGCGGCGCTGCAAGAAAGGAGTGAAGGTTTCAACTTGGAAAGGAAGGCGGAAACATGGAAAATGTGGCTTTTGGTAAGGGGGAGGGGCGGGGAGGTAGATATTTCCGCGGAAGCCGAAAGTTTGGAGTCGATTCAGCGAAAAACTGGCGCGCAAAGTGTCATCAGACATGGTCCCTTATTCAGAACTATGTACGATATGTGAACATCACAAATGATTCAGATAGCTTAACCCGTGTGTGTTGAGTTTGAACGTCAAAAATTTTGGTTCGAATTTCCATGGTTACAGTGGTCATCCACGTCATTGCATAATTTGGGTACACAAAGGAGACTACAGCACACCCACACTTCTTAATCGAGCAAGTTCAGCAATTAAACAGAGCTAGCTGACCTAAACATTACTCTAACAAATTAAAGACCGGCGCTCTTAATTAAACAAAACAAAAAGTACTACTACGGCTGGTGCTCGTCGATCTCTGCCGCCGCCTCCATGTCCAGCTTGCGCCCGACGGTCTCCTGGGGAAGGGGCTCCATGACATCCATCGCACCATACTCGGCAAGCATCTCACCATCCGCGTCCGCCATATCTTTGGAAAAGGCCGCCACGAGCTGGGCGTGGGCGGACGCGATCTGGGCTTGGACGGGCTCCGTCATTGCAAGGTATGTGGCAGAGGAACGGGCAGCTGCTCGAACGCTCTCGGCGATTGCCAGCTCTTCGGCCATGGGTTGCCGACCGTTGTCGGAGAAGCTTCGTTCGATTTGTGCGGTGATGGCCAGGAGCTGGGCGTGGTCAGCCTCAACATGGTCGTGGGCGGCCTCCATCAGGGCTAAGGCTGCCGCTGCGGAACGGACAGCTGCGGTGCCGCTCTTTCCAGTTGCTATCTCCGAGGCAGATGTTGCTGCCGCCACCTGAGAAGCAACAACGGCCGTTTGGGCTGCCTTTGCTGCCCGGTCGCAGATTGCGGCTGCGCTCATGCACCTTGTTAGCATGCGCATGGCGGCTGCGGCCGCGCTCTCGCTGGAGTGGGCCACCAAAGTTGCCCTCACGACGCGGGTCCTCGTGCCCATCTTTCACCGGCGACAATTGAACGGTGAAATGATAATTGGGGAGCGAGCTAGTGTGCTTGAGACGCCGGCTGTGGACTGTAGCCAACGCACTTTCTCGCGTAAGCCATAGGCGTACTATACACCTACGGTGCTTCATGATATTTTGTGCTGCATCTCACACGGTTGGTGATAATAAACTATGTGTGATCTACTTGATTTTTCATCTTGATTTGAATTACATAATGGGGTCACAGCGACAATGGACGGTGTTTGAATTGCGAGACCTTCTATCTGGAGTGAACATGCAACTATATGTGTGTAGTAAAAGAATTGGAATTATTCAGGGTTCGTTTGAGCATTTTACACATTAAATTGATTTTCTAGCCATTTCAGGTGCACAATTCAAAATTAAACTACATGCACATGTTCTGGTGCACCAACATGGGTTGTAAAATCATATATGTGACCATGGGTTTATGCTTATCTCCCATGCAAGAAATGGGGATGAAATTCGAACACCACGGCACCGTGGCTCTCCGGCAAACATCGACGTACTTGCTTTTGTAATTCTATTAAATCCAAAATTCGTCCGAAATTCATGAAACTTGGCATGCTATCATGGAGCGGCATCAACATGCACTGGTACGCGTTGGTCCTAAACAAATGGTTTTTAACCCCTTTCCGCGACGACATTCGGAACCGCCACCAAGTGAGTGTGGGCGATAGGGGGGTCCTAACCACACGACCCAGAAACCATTGGGGATATGCCCTCCTGGCACACACGTTCGGCAAAATGAGGTCGTGTGCAACCGGCGAGCACTCAAATACATAAATACGTACAATAGTGCTAAAAAATACAATTATACAGGCGGAATCATTTCCGGTCGTAAGTACATCCCACACAGTCAGTCACCACTAAACATTTCCGTTCGTATATACATCCCACACAGTCACTACAAGGAAAACGTTTGCGCAAGGTGGCGTAACGCAAACAGTTTTGAAGAGAATGTTGTGTGTGATTGTTCATTGATCCAACACGGTTTATTCCTAGAAATTGTGTGCGTTGCCTAAGGTCATCACCCACGGTGTTTTCTCATTAACCTTTTGCAATAGAAAAACCCAATTAGCAAGCTAATTGGCCAATTAGCAGGCTAATTACCCTATTATTAATAATCCATTTACTAATCTAATTGACATTCATATTAAGCACATAATATATTCCATTTCCATATTAAGGAAGCAGGATTTCATGATTGAAATACATCGGAGTACAACATGATATAGCTTCAGCACTCAGCTACGCCATTACACAACTGCACCAGCAGCTAGTTTCACATGCAACATCTAGAACCTTTTGAAATTAGCATCATAGATGGTACATAGAGAGATGCATCTCATCTGGAAAACTGCTGAAGCGGAAGGCGAATATTGAGCCTTCATTCATGTTGAAGGTCTTTGTAACTTTAGGCCAGTGCCTGTGGATGATTGACCGTCCATCCTTCGACCTCTTCAGGAACACTTCAATATTGAACCGTGAGTGTTGTATGAAAACTTACCTCGCCTCCTGACCACAGAGGTGGTTTGAGAGGTAATCACCAGTGAACCCTGAAAACAAGGATGTGCATAAATATCTTCTCTATATTGGAAACGGGGCCAAGGAATAAAAAAAGGCAAGGTATAATAGTTAGTACCATCTTGTAAACCTCAGTGCTTCCCATTGTTTCCCTGCAACACATATAAGGTAGTTAGTCAACAGGTTAAGTAAGGGTTCGCATGCTATTAGTAAAATATGTTGATGAAAAATAAGCACATTGCAGATTCATCAAATTAATTCAAGCCACATGGAAAACCCATTTATCCAAACCAAGCATGGTTAAGAACCAGGAATATAGCACTTGTATATGTTTCTCATGTATTAAGTGTAGCCAAAATCGATTTATTCCTCACATGGTATACAATAACAGAATGCAGCCACAACAATTGAACATCGCATTGCAGAATTGAACCAAGCAGTTAACTAAACACCACAACAAATGAACCAAACATTAACTGAGCACCACATTGCACAATATAACATACTCCTAATAGAAGATCAGACAGTTAACCAAACCAAGCATGCTTAACAACTTGGAAATATAGAAATTGTATTTGTTTCTCATGTATTTGGTACAGCCAAATTTGATTTATTCCTCACATGGTATACAATAACAGAATGCAACCACATCAATTGAACATCACATTGCAGAATTGAACCAAGCAGTTAACTAAACACCACAACAAATGAACCAAACGTTAACTGAGCACCACATTGCACAATATAACATACTCCTAATAGAAGATCAGACAGTTAACCAAACCAAGCATGCTTAACAACTTGGAACTATAGCAATTGTATTTGTTTCTCATGTATTTAGTACAGCCAAATTCGATTTATTCCTCACATGGTATACAATAACAGAATGCAGCCACAACAATTGAACATCGCATTGCAGAATTGAACCAAGCAGATAACTAAACACCACAAAAAGTGAACCAAGCCACAACAAATGAACCAAGTAGTTAACTAAACACCAATTGAACAATATAACATACTCCTAATAGAAGATCAGACAGTTAACCAAACCAAGCATGCTTAACAACTTGGAAATATTGCACCCTGAAGAATTGAACATCACATTTGCAGAATTGAACCAAGCAGTTAATTGAACACCACATTGCACGACATATAGAACATATACACTATAGTAGAAGATTGCATGGTAAAAGTAGATAGCACAATTCACTAGAATTTGTTAAGGAAAGGCAGTAGCTAGCAAACTGAACATGGGTCCTTATAGTGAGCTAATAAGACAAGCTACTCCTCATTGTCGGAGATATCGATGACGATTGGCTCCTTGGACATGGAAGAGGGCGAGGCCTCCGCATCATGGGTGCCATCGTTGTAATGGTGATTTGCCTGAGCCGCTCCGGGCACCAACCCGCTGGCTCTCGAGATGAGGTAAGCACGTGCACGCTGAGCAAACACCTTGTAGTCTTCATCGAAGGCACAGACGGTGGCCTCGAGAAAACACCACGAACTGTCATTCAAAGCAACTAACCGCGTTGCAGCGTCGGCGTGCGAGGCGCCAACGGTTGCCTCGACGGCAAGGTGCTCCTCCAAGATCTGGGGGTCTGCATGAATGGCAGCATCGCGACCTCATCCGCGTGCAGCCGCGATTTGCTTCTCCGCTGTCAAATGCTCCTTGAGGTCCTGGCTATACTGCGTGCACCATGGCTTAGGTCGGCACTTATTTGGTGGAGGGGTTGGTGATTTGGGTGGAAGGTGTCGCGCTCGCGCCGGCGGTCAGGGCATGTGGGATGTGGAAGGAGGAGGAGGAGGGGGTCGGGTGTGGATTACGTGCCTGGATAGGCGAGGCCGAGCAGCGTGAAGGAGGGTCGCCGGCGAGGAGGCGGCGTGCTGCAAGCAAGGAGTGAAGGTTTCAACTTGGAAAGGAAGGCGTAAAGAGGGGAAATGTGGGTTTTGGTAAGGGGGAGGGGCGGGGAGGTAGATATTTCCGCGAAAGCCGAAAACTGGAATTGCTTCAGCCAAAAAACTGGCGCGCAAAGTGTCATCAGACACGGTCCCTTATTCAGACACGGTCCAAAGATATTTCGTGCTGCATCTCACACGGTTGATTATAATAATCTGTGTGGGATCTACTTGATTTTTCGCCTTGATTTGAATTACATAATGGGGTCACAGCGGCCATGGACGGTGTTTGAATTGCTAGACCTTTTATCTGCAGTGATCATAAAAAGAATTGGAATTATTCAGGGTTCATTTGGACATTTTTATGCATTAAGTGAGTTTTCAATGCATTTATGTGCATAATTCAAATTTGAACTGCATGCACATGCTCCAATGCATATAAATTCGTTGAAAAATCAAATCTTTGTCCTTGGGTGCATGCTTAGGTCCCATGCAAGAAATGGGAATGAATTTCAAACACCATGGCACCATTGATTGCCGGCAAAACATTGAGATGCCTGGTTTTAAATTCTAGTAAATCCATAACTCGTCTGAAATTCATGAAACTTGGCATGCTATCATGGAGCGGCATCAACATGCCGTGGTAAATTTTTTGTCCCATTTGGGGCATGGTTTGGGTATATGCTTCTCACAAACCAGAACTTCTCACAACAAGCATCATGGTTTCAGTAGGGAACACCCCACCTTTGGGGACGGAACGATATCCATTGCCTCTTATTGCTTTCAAAAAATTTCTCGTGTCAACATAGAACAACAGGAGTGTTGTGTTATTTTTTGGGGTTCGGTTGGACATTTTTATGCATTAACTAAGTTTTTAATACATTTATGTGCATAATTCAAATTTGAACTACATACACATGCTCCAGTGCATATAAGTTGGTTGAAAAATCAAATATGTGTCCTTGGGTGCATGCTTAGGTCCCATGCAAGAAATGGGAATGAATTTCAAACACCAGGGCACCGTTGATTGCCGGGAAAACATTGAGATGCCTGGTTTTTAAATTCTAGTAAATCCAAAACTCGGCTAAAATTCATGAAACTTGGCATGCTATCATGGAGCGGCATCAACATGCCGTGGTAAATATTTTGTCCCATTTGGGGCAGGTTTGGGTATATGCTTCTCACAAACCAGAGCTTCTCACAACAAGCATGATGGTTTCGGTCCGGAACGCCCCACCTTTGGGGACGAAACGATATCCATTGCCTCTTATTGCTTTCAAAACTTTTCTCGTGTCAACATAGAACAACAGGAGTGTTGTATTATTTTTTGTGATTTTTCGGGGTTCATTTCGACATTTTTATGCATTAACTGAGTTTTCAATGCATTTATGTGCATAATTCAAATTTGAACTACATGCACATGCTCCAGTGCATATAAATTGGTTGAAAAATCAAATCTATGTCCTTGGGTGCATGCTTAGGTCCTACGCAAGAAATGGGAATGAATTTCAAACACCAGGGCACCGTTGATTACCGGCAAAACATTGAGATGCCTGGTTTTTAAATTCTAGTAAATCCAAAACTCATCTGAAATTCATGAAACTCGGCATGCTATCATGGAGCGGCATCAACATGCCGTGGTAAATTTTTTATCCCATTCGGGGCTGGTTTGGGTATATGCTTCTCACAAACCAGAGCTTCTCACAACAAGCATGATGGTTTCGGTACGGAACGCCCCACCTTTGGGGACGAAACGATATCCATTGCCTCTTATTGCTTTCAAAAAATTTCTCGTGTCAACATAGAACAACAGGAGTGTTGTGTTATTTTTTGTGATTTTTCAGGTTCGTTTGGACATTTTTATGCATTAACTGAGTTTTAAATGCATTTATGTGCACAATTCAAGTTTGAACTACATGCACATGCTCCAGTGCATATAAATTGGTTGAAAAATCAAATATGTGTCCTTGGGTGCATGCTTAGGTCCCATGCAAGAAATGGGAATGAATTTCAAACACCATGGCACCGTTGATTGCCGGCAAAACATTGAGATGTCTGGTTTTAAATTCTAGTAAATCCAAAACTCGTCTGAAATTCATGAAACTTGGCATGCTATCATGGAGCGGCATCAACATGTCGTGGTATTTTTTTGTCCTATTTGGGGCAGGTTTGGGTATATGCTTCTCACAAACTAGAGCTTCTCACTACAAACATGATGGTTTCGGTAGGGAACGCCCCACCTTTGGGGATGAAACAATATCCATTGCCTCTTTTTGCTTTCAAAAAAAAATCTCGTGTCAACATAGGACAACAGGAGTGTTGTGTTATTTTTTGTGAGTTTTCGGCGTTCGTTTGGACATTTTATGCATTAAATGAGTTTTCAATGCATTTATGTGTATAATTCAAATTTGAACTACATGCACATGCTCCAATGCATATAAATTGGTTGAAAAATCAAATATGTGCCCTTGGGTGCATGCTTAGGTCCCATGCAAGAAATGGGAATGAATTTCAAACACCATGGCACCGTTGATTCCCGGCAAAACATTGAGATGCCTGGTTTTTAAATTCTAGTAAATCGAAAACTCGTCTGAAATTCATGAAACTTGGCATGCTATCATGGAGCGGCATCAACATGCCGTGGTAAATTTTTTGTCCCATTTGGGGCAGGTTTGGGTATATGCTTCTCACAAACCAGAGCTTCTCACAACAAGCATGATGGTTTCGGTAGGGAACACCCCACCTTTGGGGACGAAATGATATCCATTGCCTCTTATTGCTTTCAAAAAAATTCTCGTGTCAACATAGAACAACAGGAGTGTTGTGTTATTTTTTGTGATTTTTTGGGGTTCGATTGGACAGTTTTATGCATTAAGTGAGTTTTCAATGCATTTATGTGCATAATTCAAATTTGAACTACATGCACATGCTCCGGTGCATATAAATTGGTTGAAAAATCAAATCTGTGTCCTTGGGTGCATGCTTAGGTCCCATGCAAGAAATGGGAATGAATTTCAAACATCATGGCACCGTTGATTGCCGAAAAAACATTGAGATGCCTGGTTTTTAAATTCTGGTAAATACAAAACTCGTCTGAAATTGAAGAAACTTGGCATGCTATCATGGAGTGGCATCAACATGTCGTTGTAAATTTTTTGTCCCATTTGGGGCAGGTTTGGGTATATGCTTCTCACAAACCAGAGCTTCTCACAACAAGCATGATGATTTCGGTAGGGAACGCCCCACCTTTGGGGGCGAAACGATATCCATTGCCTCTTATTGCTTTCAATTTTTTTCTCATGTCAACATAGAACAACATGAGTGTCGTTGTGACAGCCTGGTTTTTGCCCTCTTCTCTTGGCCTTACTTTCTGTTGGTTTGATTTTGAATTTGGTGTTTTGAATCATTTCAGATGGACTTAAACACTTGGCTACCCCTTGACTTTCACCCAAGTGCCTCATTTCCCTCTCTAACTATCATTTTCTCTCTGGTTCACCTCAAAATAATATTTTGAATATTTTTCTTAAATGAAAAATATTCATTTCCCTCTCTTAAACCCTAGCTAGCTCAATGTGCTCCAAAGCAACCTCAATTTTCCTTGCCCACAAAAATCTGAGAAAATTCACAAATATTCTTTGAACCCTAGGGCACCTTTCTGAGCAAAACTATTTCACCACTTTTTGGATTATTTTTGCTACAGAAAATATTTTCTGTTCAGGACAGAAATGGTGGTTTCTACAGCAACTACCATCTTACTTGATCCATTGTTGCTGATTTTTCTTGTGCATCATCACCTTAGTAGATGATTGCTAACCTCCAAAGCCCAGCCCCCAACTCCTAGTAGTTTGACCTCAGTAAGCTCTCAAAGTTACTGACCAGAAACTTACCAGGTAGTTGAAATCTATTCTACTGCGTCTGAGTTCAAACCCAAGTGTGGTAACCTCTAAAACTACCACAGACTACATGCCAGACATGAGGTTTTGGCTTAGGTCGGCCTGAGGTCAGAGTTCACACGGTGACCACGTTCGTCCAGGCGTGCTCGCATACGGCCGACGCGCTCTGTGTCACGCTCTCGCTTCTGTTGATCGCGTGCTCGCTTCCCCGCCTGCCTAACCTTGCCAAACCTCGCCACAATCATCGTCCCGACCCTCTTAACTCCCTCCTTGCGCTCGCCAATGCTGGAGCACGCCGCAGCGAGCACGGGCGCGGTCCGGCCAACGCCACAGTGCGCTGTGCACTGCGCTCGTCGTCACCCTCTCGCTCCTGTGCTCGTCTCCGCTCGCCCACAGTTCCCGCCTGAGCTGCGTCGCCTTCGCCCTCGCTCACTGATGCTGTTCGTCGCCGGGCGCTGTGTCTAGGTGTCCTCCGGCGGAGCCCGATCCCCTCTCGATGCTCGGCTATAAATAGAGCCGTCCCCAGCCTCCTCGAGCATCATCCACTCCTCCCACACACTCCACAATCTTGTAGAAAGCCGTAGACCGGCTGGCGCTTATATTGTGGAGGGGTCGGTGATTTGGGTGGAAGGTGTCGCGCTCGCGCCGGTGGTCGGGGCATGTGGGATGTGGAAGGAGGAGGAGGATGGGGGTCGGGTGTGGATTACTTTCCTAGATAGGCGAGGCCGAGCAACGTGAAGGAGGGTCGCCGGCGAGGAGGCGGCGACGTTGCAAGCAAGGAGTGAAGGTTTCAACTTGGAAAGGAAGGCGAAAAGAGGGGAAATGTGGGTTTTGGTAAGGGGGAGGGGGCGGGGAGGTAGATATTTGCGCGGAAGCCGAAAATTGGAATTGCTTCAGCCAAAAAACTGGCACGCAAAGGGTCATCAAACACGGTCCCTTATTCAGACACGGTCCAAAGATATTTTGTGCTGCATCTCACACGGTTGGTTATAATAATCTGTGTGGGATCTACTTGATTTTTTGTCTTGATTTGAATTACATAATGGGGTCACAGCGGCCATGGACGGTGTTTGAATTGCTAGACCTTTTATCTGCTGTGATCATAAAAGAGTTGGAATTATTCAGGGTTCGTTTGGACATTTTTATGCATTAAGTGAGTTTTCAATGCATTTATGTGCATAATCAAAATTTGAACTACATGCACATGCTCCAATGCATATGAATTCGTTGAAAAAACAAATCTTTGTCCTTGGGTGCATGCTTAGGTCCCATGCAAGATATGGGAATGAATTTCAAACACCATGGCACCATTGATAGCCAGCAAAACATTGAGATGCCTGGTTTTAAATTCTAGTAAATCCACAACTCATCTGAAATTCATGAAACTTGGCATGCTCTCATGGAGCGGCATCAACATGCCGTGGTAATTTTTTTGTCCCATTTGGGGCAGGTTTGGGTATATGCTTCTCACAAACCAGAACTTCTCACAACAAGCATGATGGTTTCGGTAGGGAACACCCCACCTTTGGGGACGAAACGATATCCATTGCCTCTTATTGCTTTCAAAAAATTTCTCGTGTCAACATAGAACAACAGGAGTGTTGTGTTATTTTTTGTGATTTTTGGGGTTCGTTTGGACATTTTTATGTATTAAATAAGTTTTCAATACATTTATGTGCATAATTGAAATTTAAACTACATGCACATGCTCCAGTGCATATAAGTTGGTTGAAAAATCAAATATGTGTCCTTAGGGTGCATGCTTAGATCATGTAAGAAATGGGAATGAATTTCAAACACCAGGGCACCGTTGATTGCCGGCAAAACATTGAGATGCCTGGTTTTTAAATTCTAGTAAATCCAAAACCCGTCTGAAATTCATTAAACTTGGCATGCTATCATGGAGCGGCATCAACATGTCGTGGTAAATTTTTTGTCCCATTTGGGGCAGGTTTGGGTATATGCTTCTCACAAACCAGAGCTTCTCACAACAAGCATGATGGTTTCGGTCCGGAATGCCCCACCTTTGGGGACGAAACGATATCCATTGCCTCTTATTGCTTTCAAAACTTTTCTCGTGTCAACATAGAACAACAAGAGTGTTGAGTTATTTTTTGTGATTTTTCGGGGTTCGTTTGGAAATTTTTATGCATTAAGTGAGTTTTCAATGCATTTATGTGCATAATTCAAATTTGAACTACATGCACATGCTACAGTGCATATAAATTGGTTGAAAAATCAAATATGTGTCCTTGGGTGCATGCTTAGGTCCTACGCAAGAAATGGGAATGAATTTCAAACACTAGGGCACCGTTGATTGCTAGCAAAACATTGAGATGCCTGGGTTTTAAATTCTAGTAAATCCAAAACTCATCTGAAATTCATGAAACTTGGCATGCTATCATGGAGCGACATCAACATGCCGTGGTAAATTTTTTGTCCCATTCGGGGCAGGTTTGGGTATATGCTTCTCACAAACCAGAGCTTCTCACAACAAGCATGATGGTTTCGGTACGGAACGCCCCACCTTTGGGGACGAAACAATATCCATTGCCTCTTATTTCTTTCAAAAAATTTCTCATGTCAACATAGAACAACAGGAGCGTTGTGTTATTTTTTGTGATTTATCGGGTTCATTTGGACATTTTTATGCATTAACTGAGTTTTCAATGCATTTATGTGCATAATTCAAATTTGAACTACATGCACATGCTCCAGTGCATATAAATTGGTTGAAAAATCAAACATGTGTCCTTGGGTGCATGCTTAGGTCCCATGCAAGAAATGGGAATGACTTTCAAACACCATGGCACCGTTGATTGCCGGCAAAACATTGAGATGCCTGGTTTTAAATTCTAGTAAATCCAAAACTCGTCTGAAATTCATGAAACTTGGCATGCTATCATGGAGCGGCATCAACATGTCGTGGTAATTTGTTTGTCCTCTTTGGGGCAGGTTTGGGTATATGCTTCTCACAAACCAGAGCTTCTCACAACAAGCATGATGGTTTCGGTAGGGAACGCCCCACCTTTGGGGACGAAACGATATCCATTGCCTCTTATTGCTTTCAAATGTTTTCTCATGTCAACATAGAACAACAGGAGTGTTGTTGTGACAGCCTGGTTTTTGCCCTCTTCTCTTTGCCTGACTTTCTGTTGGTTTGATTTTGAATTTGGAGTTTTGAATCATTTCAGATGGACTTAAATACTTGGGTACCCCTTGACTTTCACCCAAGTGCCTCATTTCCCTCTCTAACTATCATTTTTTCTCTGGTTCACCTCAAAATAATATTTTGAATATTTTTCTTAAATGAAAAATATTCATTTCCCTATCTTAAACCCTAGCTAGCTCAATGTTCTCCAAAGCATCCTCAATTTTTCTTGCCCACAAAAATCTGAGAAAATTCACAAATATTCTTTGAACCCTAGGGCACCTTTCTGAGCAAAACTATTTCACCACTTTTTGGATTATTTTTGCTACAGAAAATGTTTCCTGTTCTGCACAGAAATGGTGGTTTCTACAGCAACTACTATTTTACTTGATCCATTGTTGCTGATTTTTCTTGTGCATTATCACCTTAGTAGATGATTGCTAGCCTCCAAAGCCCAGCCCCCAACTCCCAGTAGTTTGACCTCAGTAAGCTCTCAAAGTTACTGACCAGAAACTTACCAGGCAGTTGAAATCTTTTCTACTGCGTCTGAGTTCAAACCCAAGTGTGGTCACCTCTAAAACTACCACGGACTACATGCCAGACATGAGGTTTTGGCTTAGGTCGGCCTGAGGTCAGAGTTCACGCGGTGACCATGTTCGTCCAGGCGTGCTCGAATACGGCCGACGTGCTCTGTGTCGCGCTCTCGCTTCTGTTGATCGCGTGCTCGCTTCCCCGCCTGCCTAACCTTGCCAAACATCGCCAGAATCATCGTCCCGATCCTCTTAAATCCCTCGTGGCGTTCGCCGACGCTGGAGCACGCTGCAGCGAGCACGGGCACGGTCCGGCCAACGCCATAGTGCGCTGCACACTGCGCTCGTCATCACCCTCTCGCTCCTGTGCTCGTCTCCGCTCGCCCACAGTTCCTGCCTGAGCTGCATCGCCTTCCCCTCGCTCACTGACGTCGTTCGTCGCTGGGCGCCGTGTTTAGGTGTCCTCCGGCGGAGCCCGATCCCCTCTGGACGCTCGGCCATAAATAGAGTCGTCCCCAGCCTCCTCGAGCATCATCCACTCCTCCCACACACTCCACAATCTCATAGAAAGCCGTAGACCGGCCGACGCTTATTTGGTGGAGGGGTCGGTGATTTGGGTGGAAGGTGTCGCGCTTGCGCCGGCGGTCGGGGCATGTGGGATGTGGAAGGAGGAGGAGGATGGGGGTCGGGTGTGGATTACCTGCCTGCATAGGCAAGACCGAGCCACGTGAAGGAGGGTCACTGGCGAGGAGGCGGCGGCGCTGCAAGCAAGGAGTGAAGGTTTCAACTTGGAAAGGAAGGCGGAAAGAGGGGAAATGTGGGTTTTGGTAAGGGGGAGGGGGCGGGGAGGTAGATATTTCCGCGGAAGCCAAAAATTGGAATTGCTTCAGCCAAAAAACTGGCGCGCAAAGTGTCATCAGACACGGTCCAAAGATATTTTGTGCTGCATCTCACACGGTTGGTTATAATAATCTGTGTGGGATCTACTTGATTTTTCGTCTTGATTTGAATTACATAATGGGGTCATAGCAGCCATGGACGGTGATTGCATTGCTAGACCTTTTATCTGCAATGATCATAAAAGAATTGGAATTATTCAGGGTTCGTTTGGACATTTTTATGCATTAAGTGAGTTTTCAATGCATTTATGTGCATAATCCAAATTTGAAATGCATGCACATGCTCCAATGAATATAAATTCGTTGAAAAATCAAATCTTTGTCCTTGGGTGCATGCTTAGGTCCCATGCAAGAAATGGGAATGAATTTCAAACACCATGGCACCATTGATTGCCGGCAAAACATTGAGATGCCTGGTTTTAAATTCTAGTAAATCCACAACTCATCTGAAATTCATGAAACTTGGCATGCTATCATGGAGCGGCATCAACCAGCCCTGGTAAATTTTTTGTCCCATTTGGGGCAGGTTTGGGTATATGCTTCTCACAAACAAGAACTTCTCACAACAAGCATGATGGTTTCGGTAGGGAATGCCCCACCTTTGGGGACGAAACGATATCCATTGCCTCTTATTGCTTTCAAAAAATTTCTCGCGTCAACATAGAACAATATGAGTGTTGTGTTATTTTTTGTGATTTTTCGGGGTTCGTTTTGACATTTTTATGCATTAAATAAGTTTTCAAAACATTTATGTGCATAATTCAAATTTGAACTCATGCACATGCTCCAGTGCATATATGTTGGTTGAAAAATCAAATATGTGTCCTTAGGGTGCATGCTTAGGTCCCACGCAAGAAATGGGAATGAATTTCAAACAGCATGGCACCGTTGATTGCCGGCAAAACATTGAGATGCCTGGTTTTTAAATTCTAGTAAATCCAAAACTCGTCTGAAATTCATGAAACTTGGCATGCTATCATGGAGCGACATCAACATGCCGTGGTAATTTTTTGTACCATTTGGGGCAGGTTTGGGTATATGCTTCTCACAAACCAGAGCTTCTCACAACAAGCATGATGGTTTCGGTCCGGAATGCCTCACCTTTGGGGACGAAACGATATCCATTGCCTCATATTGCTTTCAAAACTTTTCTCGTGTCAACATAGAACAACAAGAGTGTTGTGTTATTTTTTGTGATTTTTCAGGGTTCGTTTCGACATTTTTATGTTTTTGTGATTTTTCAGGGTTCGTTTCGACATTTTTATGCATTAACTGAGTTTTCAATGCATTTATGTGCATAATTCAAATTTGAACTACATGCACATGCTCCAGTGCATATAAATTGGTTGAAAAATCAAATATGTGTCCTTGGGTGCATGCATAGGTCCTACGCAAGAAATGGGAATGAATTTCAAACACCAGGGCGCCGTTGATTGCCGGCAAAACATTGAGATGCCTGGTTTTTAAATTCTAGTAAATCCAAAACTCATCTGAAATTCATGAAACTTGGCATGCTATCATGGAGCGGCATCAACATGCCGTGGTAAATGTTTTGTCCAATTCGGGGCAGGTTTGGGTATATGCTTCTCACAAACCAGAGCTTCTCACAACAAGCATGATGGTTTCGGTACGGAACGATATCCATTGCCTCTTATTTCTTTCAAGAAATTTCTCGTGTCAACATAGAACAACAGGAGTGTTGTGTTATTTTTTGTGATTTATCGGGTTCGTTTGGACATTTTTATGCATTAACTGAGTTTTCAATGCATTTATGTGCATAATTCAAATTTGAACTACATGCACATGCTCCAGTGCATATAAATTGGTTGAAAAATCAAACATGTGTCCTTGGGTGCATGCTTAGGTCCCATGCAAGAAATGTGAATGAATTTCAAACACCATGGCACCGTTGATTGCCGGCAAAACATTGAGATGCCTGGTTTTAAATTCTAGTAAATCCAAAACTCGTCTGAAATTCATGAAACTTGGCATGCTATCATGGAGCGGCATCAACATGTCGTGGTAATGTTTTTGTCCTATTTGGGGCAGGTTTGGGTATATGCTTCTCACAAGCTAGAGCTTCTCACAACAAACATGATGGTTTCGGTAGGGAACGCCCCACCTTTGTGTACGAAATGATATCCATTGCCTCGTATTGCTTTCAAAAAAATTCTCGTGTCAACTAGAACAATAGGAGTGTTGTGTTATTTTTTGTGATTTTTCGGGGTTCGTTTTGACATTTTTATGCACTAACTGAGTTTTCAATGCATTTATGTGCATAATTCAAATTTGAACTACATGCACATGCTCCAATGCATATAAATTGGTTGAAAAATAAAATCTGTGCCCTTGGGTGCATGCTTAGGTCCCATGCAAGAAATGGGAATGAATTTCAAACACCATGGCACCGTTGATTGCCGGCAAAACATTGAGATGCCTTGTTTTTAAATTCTAGTAAATCGAAAACTCGTCTAAAATTCATGAAACTTGGCATGCTATCATGGAGCGGCATCAACACGCCGTGGTAAATTTTTTGTAACATTTGGGGCAGGTTTGGGTATATGCTTCTCACAAACCGGAGCTTCTCAGAAACCGGAGCTTCTAACAACAAGCATGGTGGTTTCGGTAGGGAACGCCCCACCTTTGGGGACGAAATGATATCCATTGCCTCTTATTGCTTTCATATTTTTTCTCGTGTCAACATAGAACAACAGGAGTGTTGTGTTATTTTTGTGATTTTTCGGGGTTTGTTTTGACAGTTTTACGCATTAAGTGAGTTTTCAATGCATTTATGTGCATTATTCAAATTGGAACTACATGCACATGCTCCGGTGCATATAAATTGGTTGAGAAATCAAATCTGTGTCCTTGGGTGCATGCTTAGGTCCAATGCAAGAAATGGGAATGAATTTCAAATACCATGCCACCGTTGATTGCCGGAAAAACATTGAGATGCCTGGTTTTTAAATTCTGGTAAATCCAAAACTCGTCTGAAATTCAAGAAAATTGGCATGCTATCATGGAGTGGCATCAACATGTCGTGGTAAATTTTGTCCCATTTGGGGCAGGTTTGGGTATATGCTTCTCACAAACCAGAGCTTCTCACAACAAGCATGATGATTTCGGTAGGGAATGCCCTACCTTTGGGTGCGAAACGATATCCATTGCCTCTTATTGCTTTCAAATTTTTTCTCATGTCAACATAGAACAACAGGAGTGTTGTTGCGACAGCCTGGTTTTTGCCCTCTTCTGTTTGCCTGACTTTCTGTTGGTTTGATTTTGGGAGTTTTGAATCATTTCAGATGGACTTAAACACTTGGCTACCCCTTGACTTTCACCCAAGTGCCTCATTTCCCTCTCTAACTATCATTTTCTCTCTGGTTCACCTCAAAATAATATTTTGAATATTTTTCTTAAATGAAAAATATTCATTTCCCTCTCTTAAACCCTAGCTAGCTCAATGTGCTCCAAAGCAACCTCAATTTTCCTTGCCCACAAAAATCTGAGAAAATTCACAAATATTCTTTGAACCCTAGGGCACCTTTCTGAGCAAAACTATTTCACCACTTTTTGGATTATTTTTGCTACAGAAAATATTTTCTGTTCTGGACAGAAATGGTGGTTTCTACAGCAACTACTATTTTACTTGATCCATTGTGGCTGATTTTTCTTGTGCATCATCACCTTAGTAGATGATTGCTAACCTCCAAAGCCCAGCCCCGAACTCCCAGTAGTTTGACCTCAGTAAGCTCTCAAAGTTACTGACCAGAAACTTACCAGGCAATTGAAATCTATTCGACCGCGTCTGAGTTCAAACCCAAGTGTGGTAACCTCTAAAACTACCATGGACTACATGCCAGACATGAGGTTTTGGCTTAGGTCGGCCTGAGGTCAGAGTTCACGCGGTGACCACGTTCGTCCAGGCGTGCTCGCAGACGGCCGACGCGCTCTGTGTCGCGCTCTCGCTTCTGTTGATCGCGTGCTCGCTTTCCCGCCTGCCTAACCTTGCCAAACCTCGCCACAATCATCATCCCGACCCTCTTAACTCCCTCCTGGCGCTCGCCGATGCTGGAGCACGCCGCAGTGAGCACGGGCGCGGTCCGGCCAACGCCACAGTCCCCTGCACACTGCGCTCGTCGTCACCCTCTCGCTCATGTGCTCGTCTCCGCTCGCCCACAGTTCCCGCCTGAGCTGCGTCGCCTTCCCCCTTGCTCACTGACGCCGTTCTTCGCCGGGCGCCGTTTCCAGGTGTCCTCCGGCGGAGCCCGATCCCCTCTCGACGCTCGGCTATAAATAGAGCCCTCCCCAGCCTCCTCGAGCATCATCCACTCCTCCCACACACTCCACAATATCGTAGAAAGCCGTAGACCGGCCGGGCAGGCCGCAGGCCGCCGTCCCCGAGCTCGAGCTCGCCGGCGATCCCCTCGGGTCGTCTCCGCGGCTCCAGCCCCTCCCAAGCTCGGGCAACCCTTCCAGGGCTTCCGCCATGCCTCGGTGGTGCCGTCCCACCCGGTTGGAGCCCCTGGTGTCGCCTCTGGTCGCGGTCATCTTCGTCTTCGGCGATCTCTGCTTCCTGTCTCCAGAGAGGCTGATTCTGACGCCGTCCGACCACCCCTAGCTAACCTACGGGTACGGGCAGGTGCGCCTCCATCTTCTCTTTCGATCCCTCCCTCTCGTTCTGGCCAAGGAGCTCTCCTCGCCGGCGTGTGCTCTGGCGAAGCAGCGCCGTCCTCTGTTTCTCTTTCCCCTCCCTCTCACCTGACTAGCGGGGCCCGCTAGTCAGCCACTCTGTACGCACGCGAAGCGGTGCGAGTTGTGGCGCCCGCAAGGTTTACGGCTTCGACGTCACCCCCCGGTTCTGTTTTTATTTAAATTCAAATTCAATTATTTCCAGAGAGCTTCAAACGGCCAAAACAATTTAACCATAAGTCCAAATGAATTGATTCTTTTTGCATTATGTTCTTTGTGAAGAAATCTAGCAGCTCACCAAAAATGAGATTTTTCTCTGCTGTCTAGATTTACTGGTGAATTTCAGAAGGGTTCTTGATGTTTTCTTTTGGTGTTTATAGTTATTTTCAGAGAGTGAAGCTTGTCTTGAGGATCACCAGGAGGTTTGTGAACCTCATCTGCACTAAGGCAAGCCACAACAACATTTTCATGGTGCCATTACAATATTTGTGATTTTTTTCAACTTGAATTAATGATTTAATCCATGAATTTAAATCACTAGTATATTATTTATATTCTGTTTGCTTGCTTGTTTAAGTTGATATGCTTAGTTTACAGAAAGTTTAAAGCTAACTAAGTTGGTTGAGTAACTAGAAGTAATATTTGTTATGAAGAAGTAATATGGTTATGGATATAAGTAATTATTTTGAGTTATTTTTCTTAGAGGAGAAAAATGATAAATTTGCTAAGTAAAGATTCTGTTTAAAGTGATGCTTAATCATAACCAGTGAAGTGTTATGAGTTGTGATGTTTATGCTTAGTGTGGATATAGTTGACCCAGTTCTTTCCGATGTTATATGATGCATATATTTGTGTTGCATTTTCATGGCATATTATGACACCGGTTACCTTCACATTAAGTTGAACCTGATAATAACTCAACTTGAATATATCGTTGACCGGGTCATGGTGCCACTGAATCGAGTTTTTCCCAGTGCAACCACATTTGCCTTTATGGGAAGGCCTTTATTCGGTCCGTTGTCATGCCTCTGGTCGGTGCCTCCAACGAGGGAAGGTTATGGGCGTGTGGTACCCTGGCCCGGTAAGCAGACATAACCTTGTGTGCCCGTTGTTGATATGGTACCTTGTCCCCGTTTGGGACCATTTATGTTTTGCCACGACGGTGGCCATTGGTGTCTTTGGTATACACGGGGCCACCCAGGACTAGCACTATGGGGAGTGAGTCGGAGTGGCTGGGAGAGTGTCATGGCAATGGAGGGGTTTCGTCGGAATGCCGTTGGTCCACCCGAATGGGAGTGCGAGGCCATGGGTTCCGTGGTGTGGGTACAGTGCGCTACCTTTGCAGAGTGTATTAAATCTATCGATAGCCGAGTCCACGGTTACGGACATGCTCAAAAGTAGGTCACACCATGGGTCAACGTTTAATAAATTTGGCACACTAAGTTATGAACTTTGGACTATTGAAGATGGTGGGTAGACCATTTTGATGTTGGAGACCAAGTGTTGGTCATGGTTGTGATCACCGGAAAGATCACCGTTTGGTTACAAGGTAACCCGATACAAGACCATGAGGTTGGTCCGTTTGTGATCCGAGAGCGATCACCGTTGGTAAGCAAGTCCGGGGAAATTTTATCACGAGATCACAATCACAGCATGTTGCATATATGTTGTTGCATTATTAAGCAATTGTTTAAATATCATGATATTGTTTGTCATTATGTTTATGCTTGTTGTGAGCTTGCAAGTACATTCAATATACTGACCTGGCGTGTCATGCCAGATTTCAGGAAAGTCTCGTTGGAAAGGAGTGCTGTCCGAGTCTAGATCGTGTCCACATCGGTGTCCCTGTGCTATGGAGTTCCGCTGCCACGTAGTTGTTCTGATCGAGGCCCCTTTATGTTCACTAAATAATGTACATATTGTTCAGCCGCACCGTGTGTGCTGCTTGGCCTCCCACCTGTTATAATATAAACTATGATCCGCTAGCATCAATAAAGCGGTTGTTTTCTGTACCAAGATGTCATGTGTTGCCAGAAGACATGATCTCTGGGCTGGCAATGCATGGTAAACCGGTTGCTCTGAGCCGGGGTGCCACAGTTGTGTTATTTTTTGTGATTTTTCAGGGTTCGTTTGGACATTTTTATGCATTAAGTGAGTTTTCAATGCATTTATGTGCATAATTCAAATTTGAACTACATGCACATGCTCCGATGCATATAAATTGGTTGAAAAATCAAATATTTTGTCCTTGGGTGCATGCTTAGGTCCCATGCAAGAAATGGGAATGAATGTCAAACACCGTGCCACCGTCACTCGGCCGCAAACATTGAGATACCTGGTTTTTAAATTCTATTAAATCCGAAACTCGTCTGAAATTCATGCAAAGTGAGAGCAGGATTTGTGCATCTCTTGAACACAAACGGTTCTTTTGGATGACCCGTGTGAACCACTTACAAACAATTTGGTGCGATTTGCATCTGTCATATTGGGTATGTTGCCATTTGTCAAACTAGAAAGATTGACATTTGTTGATCTAGTAACATTGCCATTTGCCAACCTTGTAACACTGCGATTTGTCAAAATATGAAGCTAAAAATCACTAGCAGTATCTAAATTTGGCAACTAAAATTCAGTAATTAAGCATAGATGGAGGCGAGGAGGCGTGTTCAGCCAGGCGTGCAGCGGGCGGCGCAGTACTATTCGATTTGACAACGGACGGCGCAGTTCCTGATACGGCTTTAATGCAGACGAGGGAGAGGGTAGCTGTTCCCGAAATGTTGAACTGCCAATGATGCATCCTCCTTCAATTAGCATCGTGTGAATGCATGAGGGAAGTAATGGGAGGACCGGGAAAAGAGGCAGCATGCTGTGAATGCAATGCAGTTTGCACTCATATAAAGGCGCCCCTCCATTCCAATGCATCTACCACATCGTACGCACCTAAGAATTTGCCTAAGCACCTACACTAATAAGCGCAAAAGTGCCCACTTCAGACCCATGGCGGCGATGCACGCGAGTAGCCAGCGGCTGTGCCAGATGGTCCATGACGCCGGCCTGCGGCATGGCACCGTGGATCGTCTCCCTACGGTATTGGCGACCGGCTGGTGGATTGCTGCCGTCGACGCCAGCTACGACTCTTAGTTGGACCAGATGATCGTTCGCACCACCAACATGTTCACCGTCGTCAAGAAGCTCACAGACGACATCGCCGTACTCCTCCAGCCCGCGTGCCCGGGCTCCTCATTGCCTGCCACCCTAATCGGCCTCCATGGTCGGAACCTCTTTCAAGCACTGGTGGCCCTGCGACTGCCCGCCGACGCCACGAAGAATGTCCACCTGGAGGTCGCGCTCGCTGCGAGGCGCCTCGCCCTGCAAGAAACCGTTGACCTACACATCCATGTGTACGAGCAAATAGTGTACATAGGTATCTACAAGGCCAGTGAGGATGCTACGACGTTGGCCTTCTTCAGCCAGCTGGAAGCCTTGGATGCCTTTGTTGAGAAGCACCTTGACCTCGCCACAAAAGCCGCCGCTCCTTAGCCGCCGGTCGGTGGCCCGGCCAGCGCACTGAGTTGAGGAGGAGGAGGTCGTACGTTGATGGATGCATCTTTCTTCTTGCTTCCTGTAAGAACCACTGTGATCGCATCATCGTGGCCTTAATTCTTATTTTGCTATTGCATTCTCGTTCCAGTCAATACAGAAATGTGCGATCCCTATGCTCAATACAGACATGTACGTTCCAGTCTTATTTTGATTTGCTTGAATTAAGGTCTATCCCGCCGTTAGGCACCGCAGGGCGCTGTGCTCGCCATTAGGCGCCGCGGCGCGCTCTGCTCACGTCCGTTGGTGCGCACTGCTCACGTCCGTTGGCGCGCTCTGCTTGCGTCCGTCGGCGCGCTCGGCTTGTGGACAGCCTTACCTTGCGTGTTCAACTGCTATATATATATATATATATATATATATATATATATATATATATATATATATATATATGGTTGCTCGCCGTTGAGGCGACCGCGGAGCGCTCTGCTCGCGTCCCTCCGCGCGCGCTCTGCCAACGGTTGGGCGTGCACACGATCACGTCAGGGGCCCCGTATGCATGCGGTTGCACCGCGCACATTGCCACACGATGAAGTTACGTGCGGCACGATGGAGTTACGCGCTGCAAATTAGAACTGCCATCAGGGCCTGCTGATACGTCTCCATCGTATCTACTTTTCCAAACACTTTTGCCCTTGTTTTGGACTCTAACTTGCATGATTTGAATGGAACTAACCCAGACTGACGCTGTTTCCAGCAGACTTTCCATGGTGTTATTTATGTGCAGAAACAAAAGTTCTCGGAATGACCTGAAACTCCACGGAACATCTATTTGGAAAATAAGAAAAATACCAGAAAAAAATCCACGTCAGGGGGCCCACACCCTGCCCACGAGGGTGGGGGGCGCGCCCCCTACCTCGTGGGCCCCCTGACGCTCCACCGATCTCAACTCCAACTCCATATATTCACTTTTGGGGAGAAAAAATCAGAGAGAAGGATTCATCGCGTTTTACGATACGGAGCCGCCGCCAAGCCCTAAAACCTCTCAGGAGGGCTGATCTGGAGTCCGTTCGGGGCTCCTGAGAGGGGGGTTCGTCGCCATTGTCATCATCAACCATCCTCCATCACCAATTTCATGATGCTCACCGCCGTGCGTGAGTAATTCCATCGTAGGCTTGCTGGACGGTGATGGGTTGGATGAGATCTATCATGTAATTGAGTTAGTTTTGTTAGGGTTTGATCCCTAGTATCCACTATGTTCTGAGATTGATGTTGCTATGACTTTGCTATGCTTAATGCTTGTCACTAGGGCCCGAGTGCCATGATTTCAGATCTGAACCTATTATGTTTTCATGAATATATGTGAGTTCTTGATCCTATCTTGCAAGTCTATAGTCACCTACTATGTGTTATGATCCGGCAACCCCGAAGTGACAATAATCGGGACCACTCCCGGTGATGACCATAGTTTGAGGAGTTCATGTATTCACTATGTGCTAATGCTTTGTTCCGGTACTCTATTAAAAGGAGGCCTTAATATCCCTTAGTTTCCATTAGGACCCCGCTGCCACGGGAGGGTAGGACAAAAGATGTCATGCAAGTTCTTTTCCATAAGCACGTATGACTATATTCGGAATACATGCCTACATTACATTGATGAATTGGAGCTAGTTCTGTGTCACCCTATGTTATGATTGTTACATGATGAACCGCATCCGGCATAATTCTCCATCACCGATCCAATGCCTACGAGCTTTTCACATATTGTTCTTCGCTTATTTACTTTTCCGTTGCTACTGTTACAATCACTACAAAACACCAAAAATATTACTTTTGCTACCGTTACTTTGTTACCGTTACCACTACTATCATATTACTTTGCTACTAAATACTTTGCTGCAGATACTAAGTTATCCAGGTGTGGTTGAATTGACAACTCAACTGCTAATACTTGAGAATATTCTTTGGCTCCCCTTGTGTCGAATCAATAAATTTGGGTTGAATACTCTACCCTCGAAAACTGTTGCGATCCCCTATACTTGTGGGTTATCAAGACTATTTTCTGGCGCCGTTGCCGGGGAGCATAGCTCTATTCTTTGAGTCACTTGGGATTTATATCTGCTGGTCACTATGAAGAACTTGAAAGACGCTAAGACAACAATTTATCCCTCAACTACGAGGGGAGGTAAGGAACTGCCATCTAGCTCTGCACTTGATTCACCTTCTGTTTTGAGTAAGCTTGCGACACCTAAACCTGCTTCTGCTATTCGTTCTGATATGTCGCATGTTATTGATGATGCCACTTCTGCTATGCATGATACTTATGATGAGACTACTTCTATGCTTGATACTACTGTGCCACTTGGTGAATTTCTTGATGAACAAATTGCTAGGGTTAGAGAGAAAGAAATTATTGAAACTGATTATATTGATGAAAGTGATGATGAAGACTTGCCTGTTATTCCTGAGGGTTATGTTTTTGATAAAGAAGCTACTTTAGCTATTTTAGCTTGCAAAGATAGATATGAACTCAAGAGGTTATTAGCTAAATGGAAGCAGCAATCTCTTAATGATAGAATGAAACCTGACCCTGCTTTTGCTACTTCACCTATCTGTGTTACTGATAAGGATTATGAATTCTCTGTTGATCCTGATATAATTACTTTGGTTGAATCTGATCCTTTTCATGGCTATGAATCTGAAACTGTTGTGGCACATCTTACTAAATTAAATGATATAGCCACCCTGTTCACTAATGATGAGAAATCTCGCTACCTATATATCCTTAAAATATTTCCGTTCTCATTAAAGGGTGATGCTAAGATATGGTTTAATTCTCTTGATCCTGGTTGTGTGCGTAGTCCCCAGGATATGATTTATTACTTCTCTGCTAAATATTTCCCTGCTCATAAGAAACAAGCTGCTTTGAGGGAAATATACAATTTTGTGCAAATTGAAGAAGAGAGTCTCCCACAAGCTTGGGGGAGGCTTCTCAAGTTACTTAATGCTTTGCCTGATCATCCTCTTAAGAAAAATGAAATACTTGATATCTTTTATAATGGACTAACCGATGCTTCCAGAGATTACCTGGATAGTTGTGCTGGTTCTGTTTTCAGGGAAAGAACACCGGATGAAGCTGAAATTCTATTGAATAATATGTTGACAAATGAAAATAATTGGACACTTCCCCTGAGCCAATTCCTGAGCCTATTCCTAAACCAACTCCGAAGAAGAGAGGTGTTCTATTTCTCAGTCCTGAAGATATGCAAGAGGCAAAGAAATCTATGAAAGAAAAGGGTATTAAAGCTGAAGATGTTAAGAATTTACCTCCTATTGAAGAAATACACGGTCTTAATTTACCGCCTGTTGAAGGAAGCATATGATCTTAATCCTTACCTATTGAAGAACCTCATGGTCTTGATAACCCGACACAGGTAGTAAAGGTAAATTCTCTCTATAGATTTGATGAAGGTGATATTCCTTACTATAAGTCTGCTAGACAATGCTTAGAAGAGTTTGATAATTTTATTGTCAAACAAGAAAACTTCAATGCTTATTTTGGTAGACAATTGAAATATAATTCCGATACGCTTGAACACTTGGGTGATTATATGTCTAGAGTTAAAGGTGAACTTAAACTCATTACTAAACATGCTTCTATGGTTACCACTCAAGTAGAACAAGTACTTAAGGCTCAAAATGATTTGCTCAATGAAATGAATAGTAAGAAAAATGATTATGCTGTTAGAGTGGCTACTAGAACTGGTAGAATGACTCAGGAACCTTTGTATCCTGAAGGCCACCCTAAGAGAATTGAGCAAGATTCTCAGAGAAATAATATTGATGCACCTAGTCCTTCTAAAAAGAAGAAAAAGAAAAATGATAGGACTTTGCATGCTTCTAGTGAACCTATTGCTGAACCACCTGAGAATCCAAATGATATTTCTATTTCTGATGCTGAAACACAATCTGGTAATGAACATGAACCCAATGAAAATGTTAATGATGATGTTCATGATGATGCTCAACCTAGTAATGACAATGATGTAGAAATTGAACCTGCTGTTGATCTTGATAACCCACAATCAAAGAATCAACGTTATGATAAGAGAGACTTTGTTGCTAGGAAACATGGTAAAGAAAGGGAACCATGGGTTCAGAAACCCATGCCTTTTCCTCCCAAACCATCCAAGAAAAAGGATGATGAGGATTTTGAGCGCTTTGCTGAAATGATTAGACCTATCTTTTTGCGTATGCGATTAACTGATATGCTCAAAATGAATCCTTATGCTAAGTATATGAAAGATATTGTTACAAATAAGAGAAAGATACCTGAAGCTGAGATTTCCACCATGCTTGCTAATTATACTTTTAAGGGTGGAATACCTAAGAAACTAGGAGATCCAGGAGTACCCACTATACCATGCTCCATTAAAAGAAACTATGTTAAAACTGCTTTATGTGATCTTGGAGCCGGTGTTAGTGTTATGCCTCTCTCTTTATATCGTAGACTTGATTTGAATAAGTTGACACCTACTGAAATATCTTTGCAAATGGCTGATAAATCAACTGCTATACCTGTCGGTATTTGTGAGGATGTGCCTGTTGTGGTTGCAAACGTTACTATTTTAACGGACTTTGTTATTCTTGATATTCCCGAGGACGATAGTATGTCTATTATTCTTGGAAGACCCTTTTTGAATACTGCAGGGGCTGTTATTGATTGCAACAAAGGCAATGTCACTTTTCATGTTAATGGTAACGAGCAGACGGTACACTTTCCGAGGAAACAACCTCAAGTTCATAGTATCAATTCTACTGGAAAAATTCCATCGATTATATTTGGAGGTTTTGAATTTCCTCTCCCTACTGTCAAAAAGAAATATGATATTCTTATTGTTGGGGATGTGCATATCCCCGTTGAGGTAATATAGTGTTATTCGAAATTTCTCCGGTTTCATGTTATTCAGAATGACTTTGTTAACAAGACTTGATCAACCTTGTTAGTGGATTCCTTTTGATGAGCATGAGATGGATGAAACTAGAAGGCACAACCTTCTGTACCCTCTTTCTACTTTCTGTTATTTAGTTGAAATAAAGTAAAAATAGTATTTTTCTGTCTGTTTCCTGATTTATCTGTGCAATATAAAAATACCCCGAAAATAAAAGTTCTCCAAATGCCCTGAAAATGGAATATGATTTTTTCTCGAATATTTGAGAATATCTGGCACTGAGAACACATCAGGAGGGGCAAGCACCTGGCCACGAGGGTGGAGGGAACGCCCTACCCCCCTGGGCGCGCCCCTGCCTCGTGGGCCCATGGTGGCTCCCCTCCACTTATTCCTGCACCCACACACTCCTTCTTCCTCCCGCAAACACCAATATCCAGCTCAAGCACGAGTTCTAGCTCATTTTGCTGCGATTTTCGATCTCCTTGCTCAAAGCACCTCTCACAAAATTGCTTGGGGAGATTGTTCCTTGATATGTGACTCTTCCATTGGTCCAATTAGTTTTTGTTCTAGTGCTCTATTCATTGCAAATTTGTGCTGCCTAGGTGACCATGTTCTTGAGCTTGCATGTCAAATTTATATGGTTCCAAGTAGTTCTAATGCATGATATAGTCTCTAGGCACTTGTAGGAGTAGCTGCTATCAACTTTGTGGAGTTTGGTTTAATTTTATTTGAAGTTACTAAAAATTTCAGAAATTTTTCAGAGGAAGAAATATCCTTAGGAAAATGTTCCAAGGTGGTTCTTCGAGGAAGCAAGGACCCAGGCTTGCAATGCGTGATGCTGACGATGAGCCACCAAGGGACGCTCCAGTGCGGCCTTGTGAATGGCCTTCAGAAAACTTTATGGATCGAGCGGGAATCAAGGAAGAATTTAATGCATATTTGCGTAACGCTGATCTTGTGAGCTTCGAGGCAGAGAAGTGCCGCCAATACCACTATCTCACTAGTTCATTTGTGAGGAGGTTTGAATTTTCATCTTCACGTAATTCTCCAACTATCCTGTTTGATCTCTATGTAAAATCTTATACTATGGACTTAGAGGATTTTACCGCTGCTTGCAAACTTCCACAATGGGGTAGTGCTAGTGAACCTCGCAAATCTGAATTTAGAAATTTTCTTGCTACTATAACTGTGGGGGAATCTAGAGATATAGCACAAGCTACCATAGCTAGGGAGCATTCATTTTCCTGCTATACATTATTTCGCTCTCTTCATAGGTAGCTGCATAAATGGTAAAGATGAAGCATGTCACATGTGTGTCCGTGATCTCAGTATTCTTAGGAGTGCTGTATTAGGAGACAAAACTTATAACTTGGGAGCCATTATTGCACGTAGGTTGCACCATAATAGATTTAATGGAGATTTCTTTGGAGGAATTTATGCAACCCGCTTAGCTGATTTTCTTGGTGTGGACATTCGTGAGGATGATATTGAGTTGCCTCCTACTTATTTAGACTATAATGCTATGGTCCACCACCAGTTTATCGAGAAGAATTAATCACCTCTCCGGTATCGCTTAATCTTTGACAAACATCGTGCTGTCCGTATTACTCTCCCTGCTCCTGCCTTCTTTGATTATCACACAAAAGGAAGATATGTTATTACCAGAGAGGAGGCAGATGAGTACGAGAGGAGGGCAGAGGCAGCTCGCCGCCACGCTGTAGCCCAGGAGGCAATAATTGCCGCAGGTCAGTACAACCCTGGCTACAGCTATGGATATCCGCCAGGCCATCCGTGGCAATAAACCAACTTAGGCCAAAAGCCTAAGCTTGGGGGAGTACGTATTTCTCACCGACATTACATTTATGTTCACACACACTCATTGCTAGACGTCGGTGCTCATACTCTTTCACTGTACTATCCATGCTAGTTTATTTTTCTTTTTCCTGCTTTCTTCTTGTGTGTTTAATAAACTTTAAGAAAAACAAAAAAAATTAGTGTAGCTTTTAGTTAGTTTACTTTTCTTGCTGTAGTAGTAATAATCAAAAAGAAAACCCAAAAAGATTTCCCGTTCTTCTTTTGCTTGTTGGGAGCTTTCCCGTGTAAATAGTTTTATTTCTTTTCTTTTCTTTGGGGGTCGTTAGGAGAAGACCATGATTAAATTGTTGAAGTGGCTCTTATATGCATTATTGTTGATTTAACCAAGAGCCCATATTGCCTTGTCTTCTCCCGTTTATTGAATGCTCGCAGATTCCAGCTTAGTTCAATGCACGTGCACTCTTATTATTTTCACATCGTTCGGTCGTGCAAGTGAAAGGCAGACTGATTGAGATGAGAGAAGCTGGTATGAACTCGACCTCTCTTGTTTTTGTAAATATGATGAGTTCACCGTTCCTGATTCAGCCTATTATGAATAAACATGTTTGCAATGACAATTAGAGATCATAGTTGCTCGTGCCATGCTTGATTAGCTATGAGTTATAATGGTTTACCTTGCGTGCCAACATGCTATTAAAATGGTTGTGATGCGGTATGATGGGGAGGTATCCTCCATTGAATGATTTAAGTGACTTGACTTGGCACATGTTCACACATGTAGTTGAAACAAAATCAACATAGCCTTCACGATATTCATGTTCATGGTGGATTATATCCTACTCATGCTTGCACTCAATGTTTATTAATTTTAATGCATGTTCATGACTGTTGTCGCTCTCTAGTTGGTCGCTTCCCAGTCTTTTGCTAGCCTTCACTTGTACTAAGCGGGAATACTGCTTGTGCATCCAATCCCTTAAACCCCAAAGTTATTCCATATCAGTCCACTATACCTTCCTATATGCAGTATCTACCTGCCGTTCCAAGTAAATTTTATGTGCCAAACTCTAAACCTTCAAATAAACATTCTGTTTTGTATGCTCGAATAGCTCATATATCAACTAGGGCTGCCCTTATCTTCCATGCTAGGCGGGTTATTCTCAAGAGGAGTGGACTCCGCTCCTCACTCACGAGAAAATGGCTGGTCACCGGGATGCCCAGTCCCATGCTTTATGCAAACTAAATCAAAATAATTGCAACAAAACTCCCCCTGGGACTGTTGCTAGTTGGAGGCACTCGTTGTTTCGAGCAAGCCATGGATTGATGCTTGTTGGTGGAGGGGGAGTATAAACGTTACCATTCTATTTGGGAACCGCCTATAATGTGTGTAGCATGGAAGATATCGCCATCTCTTGGTTGTTATGTTGACAATGAAAGTATGCCGCTCAAAATATTATTTATCTCTATTTCAAAACCGAGCTCTGGCACCTCTACAAATCCCTGCTTCCCTCTGCGAAGGGCCTATCTATTTACTTTTATGTTGAGTCATCACCCTCTTATTAAAAGCACTAGCTGGAGAGTGCAACTTTCATTTGCATTCATTACTATTAATTTATATTGGGTATGACTATGATTGGATCTCTTTTACCATGAATTACAATGTCTAGTCAGTCCTTGATCTTTAAAGGTGCTCTGCATTTATGATTTGCGGTCTCAGAAAGGGCTAGCGAGATACCATCTTGTTATATCATATTATGATTGTTTTGAGAAAGTGTTGTCATCCGAGATTTATTATTATGGTTCGCTAGTTGATTATGACATTGATATGAGTAAACATGAGACCTAAGAGTTATTGTGAATGTGGTTAGTCATAATCTTTGCTGAAAACTTGAATTCTGGCTTTACATATTTACAACAACAAGAGCAAACAGAGTTTGTAAAAGTTTTTCTTTATCACTTTCAGTTTATCAACTGAATTGCTTGAGGACAAGCAAAGGTTTAAGCTTGGGGCAGTTGATACGTCTCCGTCGTATCTACTTTTCCAAACACTTTTGCCCTTGTTTTGGACTCTAACTTGCATGATTTGAACGGCACTAACCCGGACTGACGCTGTTTTCAGCAGACTTTCCATGGTGTTATTTATGTGCAGAAACAAAAGTTCTCGGAATGACCTGAAACTCCACGGAACATCTATTTGGAAAATAAGAAAAATACCGGAAGAAAAATCCACATCAGGGGGCCCACACCCTGCCCACAAGGGTGGGGGCGCGCCTGCCCCCTACCTCGTGGGCCCCCCGACGCTCCACCGACCTCAACTCCAACTCCATATATTCACTTTCGGGGAGAAAAAACTCAGAGAGAAGGATTCATCGCGTTTTACGATACGGAGCCGCCGCCAAGCCCTAAAACCTCTCGGGAGGGCTGATCTGGAGTCCGTTCGGGGCTCCGGAGAGGGGGATTCGTCGCCATCGTCATCATCAACCATCCTCCATCACCAATTTCATGATGCTCACCGCCGTGCGTGAGTAATTCCATCGTAGGCTTGCTGGACGGTGATGGGTTGGATGAGATCTATCATGTAATCGAGTTAGTTTTGTTAGGGTTTGATCCCTAGTATCCACTATGTTCTGAGATTGATGTTGCTATGACTTTGCTATGCTTAATGCTTGTCACTAGGGCCCGAGTGCCATGATTTCAGATCTGAACCTATTATGTTTTCATGAATATATGTGAGTTCTTGATCCTATCTTGCAAGTCTATAGTCACCTACTATGTGTTATGATCCGGCAACCCCGAAGTGACAATAATCGGGACCACTCCCGGTGATGACCATAGTTTGAGGAGTTCATGTATTCACTATGTGCTAATGCTTTGTTCCGGTACTCTATTAAAAGGAGGCCTTAATATCCCTTAGTTTCCATTAGGACCCCGCTGCCACGGGAGGGTAGGACAAAAGATGTCATGCAAGTTCTTTTCCATAAGCACGTATGACTATATTCGGAATACATGCCTACATTACATTGATGAATTGGAGCTAGTTCTGTGTCACCCTATGTTATGATTGTTACATGATGAACCGCATCTGGCATAATTCTCCATCACCGATCCAATGCCTACGAGCTTTTCACATATTGTTCTTCGCTTATTTACTTTTCCCTTGCTACTGTTGCAATCACTACAAAACACCAAAAATATTAGTTTTGCTACCGTTACTTTTGTTACCGTTACCACTACTATCATATTACTTTGCTACTAAATACTTTGCTGCAGATACTAAGTTATCCAGGTGTGGTTTATTTGACAACTCAACTGCTAATACTTGAGAATATTCTTTGGCTCCCCTTGTGTCGAATCAATAAATTTGGGTTGAATACTCTACCCTCGAAAACTGTTGCGATCCCCTATACTTGTGGGTTATCAGCTGTCGATATTCCTGGCCGTCCGGCTTCCCCTTTAACTCCCGCGGCCATTATAACTTTAGTCTCTTCAACCTTTCCGTCGCGCCCCACAACACAACAAGCACACCCACGACGACACATAGAGAGGGCATGTCCAGCGGCGCTCCAATGGAGTTCGGCGAGCATAGAGTGGAGACCCACGCGAGGGAGACGGATCTCTCGGTGGTGTACACCATCGACCCGGCCGTGGTGGACGACTACATCAACAACATCGAGCAATTGCTTGCTGGAGACAAGTACAAGGTGGTCGGCATCGACCTCCAGTACACCACCAGTCGTCCCGGCATAGATCAGAAGGTTGCTGTTGCCCAGTTGTGCGTGCGCCATCATGTCCTCATCTACCACTACTGCATGGCCATAGAGCCTTGCGACCGTTTCGACAGGTTTGTCAACAACACCGACTACAAGTTCGCCACGGTGGAAACCAAAGACGATGTAAAAGCGCTAAGTGTTACGGGCTTGTCCTGCAAGAACCTTGTCAAAATCCATGACCACTACAGGGTCTGGGGCAGCACGAAGAAGGACTCCCTGGTCGAACTCGCCTCGTCCATCATCGACCCCTACTACGAAAAGATGAAGCAGGATGCCCAGAGAACAAGCCCCCTATCCTGGCACATGCCCTGGATGCGGCATCTGGATGAACCTCACCTCAGGTTCGCAGCCAAGAGCGTGTACACATGCTACGAGATGCACAGGCGGATCGTTGACATGAGGAAGTGCCTCCTTACCCAAATCGACGAGCCCGGATCGAGCCACAAGCAGAGCAAGCGTCACAAGAAGTAGATGATGATTGGATGATCGTTTATGCTTGTTAATCATGCATGTAATATATAGTTTACTTTATTGGTGTGTGGAAATGTCATGTGTGTAGTAGCCACCTATGTAATTATGCATGTAATAGTTTACTTTGGTGTGTGCAAATGCCATGGTTGTAGTAGCCACCTATGTAAGTGGATGTTTAATTTGGTTATGCAAGCATGTCCTTATAAGTGTGTGTGTGTGTGTGTGTGTGTCAATAGACCCCGAACCAGTATAAACCCCGTGTCTGTCTGTGTTGCGAGTTCGTCGAGTTCGTCCGCGAGATCTTAGTGAGCTAGGGCATAGATCGGTAGGAGGGAAAGACTTCGCGCGCACCCCAGTGTTCGAACCTTAAGGGTTTGCCGGAACCCCACATCCGACATTTGGCGCGCCAGGTAGGGGTGCGCCGTAGCTTCCCTTCCATCAGTTCGTCGCTCCGTCGTCTCCATGGCGGACGCTCGCCGTGCTCGAGCTGAGTGTCAGGCTGCCCTCACCGCCCGCGTTGCTCAGACGGCGCCCGTCGGTGGGCCACCCTGTCGTTCTCCGTCTCCCGCCGCCAACGCTGCCACTGGCTCGGCGGGTAACGAGCAGCAGGCATCCTCGCTGCATCCTTCGGTGCGGCAGGACGGCCGCATCGCCACTCCATCGCTGACCCCGGCCGGTTCCTCGTCTCACGCATGCCGCGCTCCCATGGAGGCGCAGGCCGCACTCCTCGCCACAAACGAACTCCTGCGCTACCACCCCGTCGACGACCACTACAAGGAGTGGCTCAACCATGTCGCCGAGCTCGTCCGCGCCGCAGGGGGCTCCCCGGTGACGTCCCTCTCTCTACCTCACCCTCAACCAGCCACGGGCGATGAGGCTCATGGCGCGCCTCCACCACCTCTGCCCCAAGACGGTACCTTGGCACCAAGGCGCGCAGCCCCACGGCGTGATCCGCCACGCCCGGTGCCCGCGCGCGAAGAGGGAAGCTGCCAAGAAATCCCGCGGCCGCGAGAAGCTGCACCCGCGCTTCCCACGCCACCTCGTCAAGACCGCGGCTGACGACAGGGTGGCGTCCACGACCACCACCTCCCACCTTCGGGTCGCGATGGCAGAGCGGGTGATGGCCACGGTGGCCGGCAGTGGGGTGGCGGCCACTACGGCCACCTCCCGCCTTCGAGCCGCGGCGGTGGAGCGGGCGATGGCCCTGGCTTTCGATGATGGTGTGGCGGCAACAACGGCCTGCAACAGCTGCCGACGGGCACCGGCGACGGAGCGTGTGGTGGGTGTTCCGCGCACACCCAACAGGGACGCCACGCGCACTACACTACGCCGGGGACTGCGCCGCCGCCGCGGTGTAGCCTCCCAGCTGGAGCTGTCCTCTGATGATGGCGGAGTGGCTGAGCGACGACGACGGACCGGTGCCATTGGAGATTGTGGGAGAAGCAGACGAGATAAGCTACAGGGAGGGAGGGGAAAATGCGACGCATGACACGCCGGCCGTGAGGGTTTTTATAGCAGGCCGGTAAGCACTGGGATTTTGGGAGATTTCACCGAGTCGGGCGGGAACGGGCTCACTGACGATTCATTAGCGCCACCGTTTGGCCAAAAGAACGCCCCCGCGTGCTGCGCAATATTGCGCTGTAAGCCGTCTGCGGCAGCGGGGTGACAAGACGTGCGAGAGGAGGACGAAAGGACACGCACACATACGGTTAATAAAAAAACATTTGCAACTTAATTACCTACTATACCCCCGTCCTGGTTTATAAGTATGATTTAACTAATAAAATACGAATGCATGTCGCCAAAGATTATATAGTTGGATTCGTATTTGAACATAGTTTCGAATTATATAATTTTTATAACATGCATTAACATTTTGTTGGTTAAATTTGAGGGCAAAGTATGTCACAGAATATAAAGGGGACCATAGACTAGATGGAGGGGGTAGCACACAACCGCTCTCTACGCAGCGGCTTGTAGGCGACCATTTCCTGCGTGTTCAACTACTCTATGTGTGTGGTTGCTTACGGTTCACGCGGCCGCGGCGCGCTCTGCTCGCGTCCCACCGTGCGCGCTCTGCTCTCGCGTCCCTCCGGGTGCTCTGCCCTCGTCCCTCCACGTGCATTGCCAGTGTTTGGGGCCGGCGCACGATCACGCACGTTCGTGTGCATGCGGTTATGCCGGGCGCGGCGCGACGATGCAGTTACCCGCTGCAAAAACTGCCATGCAGACGCGCTGAGAATCCATGCCACCCGGCCCCCTTTTATTCCTGCGGCCATTTACCTTCATCTATCATCTCACACGACACTATAAGCACACCCACGAGGACACTTACAGAGAGGACATCCAGCGGTTCCAATGGCGCTCCCAGCGGCCGACGACGACAACGGCTGGCAGTTCACCATGCAACACGTCATGGACACCCACGTGAGGGGAAGGCTCTCTCGATGTGTACACGAACGATCCGGTCTCGGTGGACAGCTCCATACAAACTATGGAGCAGTTCCTTGCCGAGGACAAGTACCAAGTGGTCGGGTTCCATGGGCCGTGCCAGGCACGATCAGAAGGTTGCCGTCACCCAGTTGTGTGTGCGACATGACGTCCTCGTCTACCACGACCACCTGGCCACAACGCCTTGTGAGCGTTTCTCCAGGTTTATCAACAGCTCCGACTACAGTTTCGCTGCGGTGGACACCACCAACGATCTAAAAGCGCTCAAGGTTTCGGGCTTGAAATGCCCGAATCTTGTCAACATCCAGCGCCACTACAAGGTCTGGGGCAGCAACAAAAACAAATTGAACTCCCTGGTTGACCTCGCCTCGGCCATCATCGACCCCTACTACATGAAGATGAAGAATGAGAGCAATAAGGACAAGAACGCCTGGCACAGTGTGTGGCATGAGAGACTGGATGAAGAACATGTCAAGTATGCGGCCATGGACGCGTACACAAGCTACGAGAAGTACAGGCGGATCGTTGACATGAGGAACTGTCGTCTTCCTGACCCAGACGAGGGATCGAGCCAATAGCAGTGGCGGGAGCGTCACAAGAAGTAGATGACTAGAAGATCGTTTCTCCTACTTTAGAATGCATGCAATTGTTTATTGAGGTGTGTGTGAATGATCTATATAGTCACTTATGTAATTGGATGTTTATTTCAGTTATATATATACATACATGTTATTCTACTGTAGACAGAGCAAATCACACGGCTTATTAGCAGCAATCGTCTGTGTTATTATTGGTATTCGCACACATTTCCGATTACGGACCTGTTTGCCGCGTATCACACACATCTTGTTCAGTTGAACCGTTTCCATTGTGTTGCCTGACCACACTCAGTTCATCCTAGTGTACCGTATGCTATATATCGCACACGCCTTCATCTGGCTGCCCGTTTCTTTTGTTCCTCCTCATCCCAAATAGTTAATTGAACTAAACCGTATGCCCTACATCACACACGCAACTAAAATCTGAACCGTGTTTGATGCACCCGTCATCGCAAATCTTTTGCACCTTTTTTGATAGGTTTTTTACACCATCGTTTGTGATTATGGCATTGCACACAGTTTTGTCGAAGGGTCTCTGATCGTAGTGTCGCGTTTGGACCATCCTGCAGTAGTGGCCCCCCGCCAACTTCTTTTTACCAAAGGCCACTGCGACCATCCTGACTGAAGCAACGTTCGAGTCATGGATGGGAGCACCTAAGTTTCAAAAAAGTGGCGAGGCTTTCTTATGCACAAGTTATAGCTTGCAGAACACTAACGGACAGGAGGTAGAACTTATCTGTTTGGCATGCTAGGGATCACTGTGCTGAGCAATCTTCTCAACTCCTTGTCGAAGCCAAGCTCACGGCGGGAACATGCAGCTTCATGTAGATGAGAATGTATGCAGGATGCAATCCTATCTATATGCATATGCAAATGCTCATGAAATGCTTATGCAGTGATCTCGGAATGCTCATGCATGCATGCAATCTTGGTTGGGGCCCCCCACAGTGCTTCTTTATTTTCTCTTGCATAGGGTCATCGCCCTAGCTTTGTACAAGGGGTTACATGTAGCTGAGGCAAGGCCTATACAAAAGGGTGGCTGTCGGGCAGGGCCCGACAGCCACGCCTTACGGGTATAACTTGCGGAGTTGCTCAATATTCCATGAGTTTTGCAACTGAGTGCCATCTCCAGTCTCCCGACGAACTGCGCCAGGTCTAGTCACTCGTACTACCCGGTAAGGGCATTCCCACTTTGGTGACAACATGTTTGAACCCTTGGCGGACTGAACGCGCCTAAGGACAAGGTCACCTTCCTCAAAACACTGGGCATGAACCCTGCGGCTATGATAGTGACGCAGGGCTTGCTGGTAGCGTGCAGCACGCGTAGCAGCCCCAAGACGGTTCTCCTCGAGTAGCACAGCGTTGTCACGCCAGTGCTGATCTTGCACTACTTCATCATAGGCAAGCACTCAAGGTGACCTGTAGATGAGTTCCGTGGGGATAACTGCTTCTGCCTCATAGACCAGGGAGAAGAGAGTCTGTCCTATAGCTCGGTTTGGTGTCGTTCTGAGGGACGAGAGAACTACCGGCAGCTCCTCGATCCACAACCTGTCGTGCTTCTACAGCGTATCAAAAGTTCTTGTCTTGAGTCCGCGTAGCACTTCAGCGTTCGCCCTCTCAGATTGTCCATTGCTCCGGGGGTGTGCCACAGAGGAAAATGAGATCTTGCATATGAGGGCATGAACTATTGCATGAAGGCGCGACTTGCGAACTGGGTGCCGTTATCGGTGATGATCATTGCCGGAACTTCAAAATGACACACCAATTCTTTCAAAAACTTGATTGTCGGCGTCCTGGGAATGGGGGTCCCCAGACTTGCCTGCCCGCGGCCCGCGGCGTGGCTAAGTCAGCAGGCCGTATGGCCCATTTTCATCAAGAAGGCATCCAAGACCCTCCCGAGGGGCCAAGCTTCGCGAGGCGTGCGACGCAAGACCTCCTCAGGAGCGGCCTAGTCAGGCAGGCTCACGAGGAGCGGAGATATCAAGGCGGGGCAAACCTCACGAGGCTCTCGTGACGTGAGCCATGATGATCGACACCAGGCGGGCGCCAGCGCGCGCATCGTCCTTGTTTCCTCTTTGATGCTAAGGAGGCCGGCGCAGGCGAGGAGTACCGAGGCATCAGGCAAAGCTTGCTATATCGGTGCAACAAGACCAAGACCAGGAGGACGGCAAGACGGAGGTCATCGTGGAGCCCAAGACGGCGTCACCACTAGAGCCTTTCGCAGGCGAAGACCACTTTTGTCAGGATAGCTTATACTAGCTATCCCCCTTTAAATTCGCCCGCAGTTGTTGGCTCCCTTCCCGCTCAATATTTGGGAAGAGGACCAGGGCCTATATAAGTAGAGCTAGCTACCACAGTAGAGGGGATCCCGGATCGAGCAGTTCACCTAGCTCCAACCACCAGGACACCAAGCACAAGAACACCTCAACCTCAGGAGGCTGTTCTTCCCCTTGTACTGTTCATCATTAGCCCAAGAGGCAATCCACCACCACCACCACACTGGAGTAGGGTATTACACCACAATGGTGGCCCGAACCAGTATAAATCCCGTGTCTTTCTGTGTTGCGAGTTCGTCGAGTTCGTCCGCGAGATCTTAGCGAGCTAGGGCGTACATCGGTAGGAGGGAAAGACTTTGCGCGCACCCCAGTGTTCGAACCTTAAGGGTTTGCCGGAACCCCACATCCGACATTTGGCGCGCCAGGTAGGGGTGCGCCGTAGCTTCCCTTCCATCAGTTCGTCGCTCCGTCGCTCCGTCGTCTCCATGGCGGACGCTCGCCGTGCTCGAGCTGAGTGTCGGGCTGCCCTCACCGCCCGCGTTGCTCAGACGGCTCCCATCGGCAGGCCACCTCATCGTTCTCCTCTCCAGCCGCCAACGCTGCCACTGGCCCGGCGGGGAACGAGCAGCAGGCGTCCTCGCTGCACCCTTCGGTGCGGCAGGACGGCCGCACCACCACTCCATCGTTGACCCCGGCCGGTTCCTCGTCTCACGCACGCCGTGCTACCATGGAGCCGCGGGCCGCACTCCTCGCCGCAAACGAACTCCTGCGCTACCGCCCCGTCGACGACCTCTACGAGGAGTGGCTCGACCGCGTCGCCGAGCTCGTCCGCGCCGCAGGAGGCTCTCTGGCATCGTCCCTTTCTCTACCTCACCCTCAGCCAGCCACGGGCGATGAGGCTCATGGCGCACCTCCACCACCTCTGCCCCAAGACGGTGCCTTGGCACCAAGGCACGCGGCCCCACGGCGTGATTCGCCACGCCCGGTGCCCGTGCGCGAAGAGATAAGCTGCCAAGAAATCCCGCGGCCACGAGAAGCTGCACCCGCGCTTCCCGCGCCGCCTCGTCAAGACCGCGCACCGCTAGCGGCGGCGCCGCGCAGACCTCGTCAAGATCAAGCTCCTCCTCCAAAGCGGACCCCAGCAACCACGGCTGGCTGCCGCGCCTTCACCCCCGAGCTGCGTAGCGTCGCCTGGCCAGGCAAGTTCAAGCCGGATCTGCCTCCCCGCTACGACGACACCGCCGACCCCGCGGAGTTCCTGCAGCTCTACGAGCCGAGCATCGAAGCAGCCAACGGCGATGAGAAAGTCATGGCGAACTGGTTTCCCATGGCTCTCAAGGATGGAGCACGCTCTTGGCTCCTGAACCTGAAGCACGGCTCGATCTCCTCCTGGGACGAGATGCGCGACCGCTTCGTCGCCACTTCCAGGGCACTCGCGATCACCGTCCGGCCGCAGGTGACTTGCGCCGCATCAAGCAACAACCAGGAGAGACCCTCCAGAAGTACATCCAGCGCTTCAACAACACCCGTCTCAAGATCCCCAAGGTCACGGATGAGGCCATCATCTCCGCGTTCTCTGACGGCGTCCGCGACGTCAAGATGAAGGAAGAGCTCGCCATCCACGAGGAGCTCTGCACATCTCAGGAGCTTTTCAACCTGGCGACCAAGTGCGCAAGAGCTGAGGAGGGGCGCCTCTCTCTCCTTGAGCTGCCAGCCGCGGGCGCAGAGGAGAAGAAAGCCAAGGCCAAGGACGTGAAGCGCAAGGAAGCAGCAGTACTGGCAGCGGAGCCCGACACCAAGCGGGGCAGAGATCAGTCCGAGTCATCCAAGAACAGCAGACCGTTCTGCGCCTTCCACAACCTGAACAACCACAACACCAGCAACTGTCAAGAGCTCAGAGCCATACGAGAAGGACGCTTCAGTCGACGCACCGAGCGCAGCGACCGGGGCTACGGCCGTGGAGGAGGACGTGGAGGCGGATGCTGGGAGGACCGTGGCCCGCGCGAGGAGTGGCGCGACAGGCCTCGTGAGGACCGCTGGCAGGACCATCCTCACGAGGGGGCCCTGGAGGGACGAGCCTCGTGAGGATCGCCCCCAAGGCAACACCGGTCTTCCCCCGCTGCCGCCACCAAGGAGGAACGACGACCACCATCAGGACGAGGGGGCTGGGGGCATCCAGGAGCCGCACGCAATCGCCTGCATCTTGGGCGGCGCCCAGGCCCCAGCCTCTCAGCGCATCTTCAACAGTTCGCTCGTGAGGTGAACGCGGTGCTCCCCAAGCTCGAGGCCACGTGCCCGCTCAAGTGGTCCCAATGCGCCATCAGTTTCAACTCAGCAGATCAGCTCAAGTGCGCGGCGACCGCCGGCGCCCTCCCGATGTTGTGTTCCCCAGTCATCAGCAATGTGCAGGTTACCAAGACCCTCATCGACGGTGGCGCAGGGCTCAACGTCCTGTCCGTCGACACGTTCGACAACCTCCAAGTGCCGTATGAGCAGCTCCAGCCTACCAAACCTTTCTCAGGAGTGACCGACGGCTCCACCACACCGATAGGGCAAGTCCGGCTGCCTGTCACCTTCGGAGAACGCAAGAACTACCGCACCGAGCTCATCGACTTCGACGTCGCGCACATCCGCCTGCCGTACAATGCCATCCTCACGTATCCGGCTCTGGCCAAGTTCATGGCAATCACCCATCACGGCTACAACGTCCTCAAGATGACAGGAAGCGGAGGAATCATCACGGTCTCGTGTGAAGAGAGAGATGCGGTGTGCTCCCTTGAGCGCGCCTTCCAAGCTGCAGCAATCGACGACCCCGACAGCAGAAGTGAGGGCCCTCCGGAGGCTATCGCCAAGAAGAAGCAGCTGCGCCGCGCAGGACCTCAGGAGGATGGCGATGCGGCAGGAGCCTCATCAGGATCAGCGTCCGTCCCAGGGGCGCCTCCCTCCATCGCATAGGAAGGCGCGCCCGGTGCCCTTCTCGGGCAGGGCTCGGGGGCTCTCTTCTGGAGGGCCTCAGACCTTGCCAACCTCATGAGGAAGGCGTTTGGGCACCACTTGGAGGCATGCTTCGCGGCACGTGTCCCTCAGCAGAGCACGGGGCAAGGAGTGCCCACCACTCAGGAGTTCATCACCAAGACCACTCAGGAACTGCAAGACGCAAGAGCCATGCATGGCAACAGCCGCTCGCGAGGCGCAGCTCCCCATCCTGGCGAGGATGTTGGGCTGCGAGTCTGCATCAACGTCCCCGCGCTCAACAAGGCCGCATCTCAGGAGTGCTTCTGGCCATCGCGTATGGGCCGCTGTGAGGGCCCGCCACACAACTACGTTCGCATGCCCTTCGGCTTGCTGAGCGTGGCGTCAGCCTATCACCGCAACATGCGGCGTGTCCTGGTGGCTCAGGAGGCCAGGTACCACGCCGTCCTGGAGGAGATGGAGACGGTCTTCAATGAACCTCCCGAGCCCCAGAGCCTCCCGAGGCTCAGGGCTCCGGTGGCTCATGAGGAGTCATTTCTTTGACGCACGCCTTCGGCTGCACCAACTCTACTTCGTCTACAGAACCAGGTGACATCTTCCAAGCTCGTTTAGCTGGGAGTGCCCCTCGGGCTGCATTATTCCCAGGCCGCGTGGGTCCGTCCCTACGGCATGTATCCCTTTTGCCTATGTCTTTAGCTTACCTTGCTGGGGGTGCCCCTCGGGCTGCATCATCCCCAAGCCGCTCGGGCCGGACCCAGTGGCATGTATCTTCCTGCATTTACCTAAGTTGAGTTGCTTTCCATGCTTAACCTGCTTACGGTTATCGCCTGATCGCTCGCCACCCGTCACGGGTCCATTCACCCTATGCAATGCACTTGTGCGTTAAAAGGGGGGCTCCTGAGCATCGTGACTTAGGAGCTCTTACTGGCTCTCTAGCCCTCACCCCCTGGCCTTGACCACAACATCGCAACCTGGCATACCAGCGGCGGCTGAGCTCGCTCGAGGGCCGGGACCTGAGGACGTAGAGTGCTTGCACCTAACCGCCTTGCAGGAACACACAGTCACCAAGACTCAAGACCAGGCGCAACCCGCCTTGAGGTAGGGCCTCGTGAGTCCCGCGCTGGCTCACGAGTGCCCAGATACACCTCGCAGCCCTGCCGTGCAAGCCACATGTGAGGGCGGGGCTGTCCACGCCCCGGGAGCTCCTCCCGGAGGGGGCCCCCATCCCACGCACAAGTGGAAGCACCATGCTCCGCGCTGGCCGTCGACACTGCCGAGGAGCGGCTATGCCCGTGCACAAGCGAAAGCACTATGCTCCGCACTGGTGATAAACAACTGAGGGCGGCCCCATGGTCGTACCAACCTCAGGGAGCCCAGAGCTCAGCGTCCAGCCTCACCGCAACGCCTCCCCTCGGGAGAGCCACGCGAGGGGGCTGGGCACGGGGGCTGCGCACGGGTCGCACCCACTCGGGTCGCACCCAAGCGCACACCACCCAACTAGGTCTCCCAGACCTGGGCGTCGCGCGCCCCTCCCGAGGCCTCGGCGAGGGCAGGTACGGAAATTGTTTGCACATCATGGGGGACTCCTGAGCATCGCGACTCAGGAGCCTAACTGGTCACGTAGCCCCACACTCCTTGGTCTGTCCTGGTCTCCGGTCGGCCCAATGGCGGTTGAGGTATGCGCGGGGCCGGGCTCTGCCGACGTAGAACATTCATCTATCCTCGCAAACTCTCCCTATAAGCTGTTTGCGCGTCAAGGGGGACTCCTGAGCATCGCGACTCAGGAGCCTAACTGGTCACGTAGCCCCTCACTCCTTGGTCCGTCATGGTCTCCGGTCGGCCCAACAGTGGTTGAGGTATGCGCGGGGTCGGGCTCTGCCGACGCAGAACGCAAAGCAAATAGGAAGGAAATCACAAAATCTCGAAGCAAATATTACAAACACATTGTTCTCACAATACCAAATGAAGAGTCTAAACGCCTCCACGAGGCCTAATGCATGTTGCAGGAACGAAACAGGAGAATAGCCGCAAGTCACTCCCGGGCACCGCCATCACCTGCGGAAGGTGCTACTTCGTGAGAGACATTGTCTTCACCTTCACCACGAGCCGCAGGATCGGCGACATCGCCGGACAGAGGAGCGAAGACAAAGCCGTGAAACTTCTTCAGCAAGGCCTCCACTTGACCTTGCACGGCTGTGGCGGCGGCCTCATATTGATCTTCGGCCATAGGCTCTAGCAGCTCATCAAGACAAGCGTTGGGGTCGCGAAGGTGCAGGTGGCTGAAGACGCGGGTTAATGCAGCTGAAGACAGGACACGAGCTTCCGCCTCCGCCATGGGACCAACGCCATCAATGACTTCCTCGAGCGCCTCCACCAAGAGAGGAAGCAACCGGGCGGGGTCGTCCTCATCAGTGGCCAGCGACTTCTCCAGGCCGTGCTCGTATAGTGTCTTCAGTGCCTCGCGAGATCTCTTCTCGAGGTCGGCAAAAGCCGCGCGGTCTTCGGTCAGGACTCGCCCCTTGGCGTCGAGATCGGCCTCCCTCGTCGTCGCCTTCCGCTCCAGCTCTTCCAACCGATTGCGCTCGGCGGCCTGCATCCTCCCCAACTCCGCTAGCTCAGCATCACGGTTCTTGATGGCGTCCTCCCGGGCCTTCATTTCCTCCTCCTTCGCTTGATGGCAGCGCGTTTCTTCGGCGTGCTTGTTGCGCAGGCTCTGCAACTCGTCCTCCAGCACCTGGCAGTGGTCACGGGCGGCCTTGGCGTATTTCAAGGCCGTCTCACGATCGGCTGCGGCGTTGGCAGCACTCTGCTTCTCCTTCTCAGAAGCCGCAGTGGCCTGGCCCAGCACCGCGCGAACAGCCAAGTCGGAGTGGAGCCAGCCTGAGGCTAGCTCCAGGCGCCCGGCCACAAGGCGTGGGTCTGCGCTCAGGAGATCCGCCTGCAGCTGGGTCATCTCCGAAAGAGCATGTTCCAGGGCAGCAGCAGGAGCAGAAGAACCAAGGAGCGGAGGTGCAGCAGTGGGAGGAAGCGACATCGTCACCAGGGCTTGGGGGATCGCGGGTTCCGGAGCAGCTGGGACCTCATCAGCCGCGCCAGGCGCCGGCACTTCCGGAACCAGCGGGGTCATGGGGGCTGAATCCACGCGGCGATGTTCCTCTTGGCCCCGCGAGGACGGCCGGGCTGGGGAGATGCGGGCGATGCTGCCTCCTTTCTCTGTGGAGGGAGGCACGGCCGTCGTATCCTCCTTCCTTTTCTTCGCCAAGGGCATCGGCCTGGTCAACCAAGGGTGAACGTCAGGAAATAATAAGAACAAGCGGGGACAAGGCGAAGCTCAAGGCACTTACCAATCCATCGCGACATACTCCACCTTCCGCTTGGGGAGCTTGAAGCCCGAAAGTTGCGGAGCCCGGGAAGTAGGCGCGCGGATCCCGGGGGCAGAAGACGGCGCAGCGGGAGGGCTGGAGGTAGCTTCAGGCGGCGTCAAGACGGGGGTAGCGTCCCGAGGGATCAGTGACGACCTACTCCTCCTCTGGACGACGGGCAGTTCCCTCTCCTCCTGGCGGGCGTCGACCTCGGCGTCGTCAGGAAGGGCGCGGAGGATTTCAGCCTTGCTCAAGGGGGAGTTTTCCCCCATCTCTTCGAGGGTCGCCTCCGAGTCCCTCTCCTCTTCCTTCCCACTGCCGGACTCGTCGGAGGACACCTCCACCGGCTTCGGCGCTGCAGGGGCTCGTGTGGGCACCGGCGGCACTAGCCCGCGCGCGTCAAAGGTCGGCCTGGAGGCGATGAATTCCTCCCGATCCCTACGCTGGAACAGGGGAACGAAGGCGCTTGGCGGGTACTCCTGGTTGTCCCCAACTATGAGGCGCAGAACAGCGGCCAGTTCATCATCAGGCAGGGCCCCCGGCCTCAGGCAGGCCTTGTTTCCCTCTTCTTCAAGCTCCCACAGGGGGCGCGCGTGCCTGGAGCGGGGCTACTCGCAGTCAAGAACTCCCTCAGGAGCATGACCCCCATCACCTTGGCCGCCGTCGCATTGCCCGGCTTCAGGTCGGTTGCCATCTGCCCCAAAACTAACGATGCCCGCTCATCGGCAAGCTCCGCCTTGGGCCACTCCCCGTTCGAAGAGGGCGCCACCGTCGGCAACACCAGACGCGGATCGGCGCGCTTGGCGTCCATCATGACCCATTTGGATCGAATGTTGTCGGCCCTGTTCCCGGTGCTCAAGATCGAGTTGGCCTTGCCGGATGCAGAGAAGTTAGCGCATCCGGAGATGTGACCCTCGCTGACACGGAGAAAGAAGAAATGGCGCTGGAGCGCCACGGATGGCATCACGCCCAGGTATGCCTCATAGTAGTAGGCGAAGACGGACAGGAGGAGGACAGAGTTGGGATGAAGATGCAACACCTGCAGCCCGTAGTGGTCGAGGACTTCATAAAAGAAATCCGAGAAGGGAGGAACCAACCCGACGGTGACGCTGCTCGAGAAGAAGGGGAAGAAGGTGCTGTCCTCGGGCTCCGACACGTCGGAGGCAAGCCAGAGCTCGGTCCCCCCCCACTCATTGCTCTCGCCTGCCGTCAGCAGGCTCTTCTCCGTGATGGTGGGTGCCTCGAGGGCTGGCTCATACCAAGCCGGTGATGAGGAAGTCTTGACCTTTCGCGGCGCCATGGATTGCGGGTGCAGGATGAGATTGGAGCGGATCTGGAGGTAGCGGTGGCGAGGAGCAAGAAAGGGGATCTGAAGCGAGGAAGAAGCAATGAAGGCAAGTGCTGCCTACGCCAGCCTTTTGTCAGGTCAAGCAGTTGCCGAGGCAGCGTGGGGAAGCGGAGACTTCCACGTCCAATCAACCGCCACGCGTCAACTGAGGCCGCAAGCTTTTGGGGCCCGGGGTGCTCCGTACTTGACCCTTGGCTTCGCCGATAAGCCAAGCCCGAGCGCACCTTGGGCCCGGGGGCTACTGTCGGCGTCCTGGGAACGGGGGTCCCCAGACTTGCCTGCCTGCGGCCCGCGGCGTGACTAAGTTAGTAGGCCGTACGACCCATCTTCATCAACAAGGCATCCAAGACCCTCGCGAGGGGCCAAGCCTCGCGAGGCGTGCGACGCAAGACCTCCTCAGGAGTGGCCTAGTCAGGCAGGCTCACGAGGAGCGGAGATATCAAGGCGGGGCAAACCTCACGAGGCTCTCGTGACGTGAGCCATGACGATCGACACCTGGCGGGCGCCAGGCGGGCGCCAGCGCGCGCGGCGTCCTTGTTTCCTCTTTGATGCTAAGGAGGCCGGCGCAGGCGAGGAGTACCGAGGCATCAGGCAAAGGTTGCTATATCGATGCAACGAGACCAAGACCAGGAGGACGGCAAGACGGAGGTCATCGTGGAGCCCAAGACGGCGTCACCACCAGAGCCTTTCGCAGGCGAAGACCACTTTTGTCAGGATAGCTTGTACTAGCTGTCCCCCTTTAAATTCGCCCGCCGTTGGTGGCTCCCTTCCCGCTCAATATTTGGGAAGAGGACCAGGGCCTATATAAGTAGAGCTAGCTACCACAGTAGAGGGGATCCCGGATCGAGCAGTTCACCTAGCTCTCACCCACCAGGACACCAAGCACAAGAACACCTCAACCTCAGGAGGCTGTTCTTCCCCTTGTACTGTTCATCATCAGCCCAAGAGGCAATCCACCACCACCACACTGGAGTAGGGTATTACACCACAACGGTGGCCCGAACCAGTATAAATCCCGTGTCTTTCTGTGTTGCGAGTTCGTCAAGTTCGTCCGCGAGATCTTAGCGAGCTAGGGCATAGATCGGTAGGAGGGAAAGACTTCGCACGCACCCCAGTGTTCGAACCTTAAGGGTTTGCCGGAACCCCACATCCGACATTTGGCGCGCCAGGTAGGGGTGCGCCGTAGCTTCCCTTCCATCAGTTCGTCGCTCCATCGTCTCCATGGTGGACGCTCGCCGTGCTCGAGCTGAGCGTCGGGCTGCCCTCACCGCCCGCGTTGCTCAGACGGCTCCTGTCAGCAGGCCACCTCGTCGTTCTCCATCTCCCGCCGCCAACGCTGCCACTGGCCCGGCGGGGAACGAGCAGCAGGCGTCCTCGCTGCACCCTTCAGTGCGGCAGGACGGCCGCACCGCCACTCCATCGCTGACCCTGGCCGGTTCCTCGTCTCACGCACGCAGCACTCCCATGGAGGCGCGGGCCGCACTCCTCGCCGCAAACAAACTCCTACGCTACCGCCCCGTCGACGACCTCTACAAGGAGCGGCTCGACCACGTCGCCGAGCTCGTCCGCGCCGCAGGGGGCTCTCCGGCGCCATGCCTCTCTCTACCTCACCCTCATCCAGCCACGGGCAATGAGGCTCATGGCGCGCTTCCACCACCTCTGCCCCAAGACGGTGCCTTGGCACCAAGGCGCGCGGCCCCACGACGTGATCCGCCACGCCCGGTGTCGGCGCGCGAAGAGTGAAGCTGCCAAGAAATCCCGCGGCCGCGAGAAGCAGCACCCGCGCTTCCCGCACCGCCAGCGGCGGCGCCGCGCGGACCTCGTCAAAACCAACATCCTCCTCCAAAGCGGGCCCCTGCAACCAGGGCTGGCTGTCGCGCCTTCACCCCCGAGCTGCGTAGCGTCACCTGGCAGGCAAGTTCAAGCCGGATCTTCCTCCCCGCTACGACGGCACCACCGACCCCGCGGAGTTCCTGCAGCTCTATGAGCTGAGCATCGAAGCAGCCAACGGCGATGGGAAAGTCATGGCGAACTGGTTTCCCATGGCTCTCAAGGATGGAGCCCGCTCCTGGCTCCTGAACTTGCAGCACGGCTCGATCTCCTCCTGGGACGAGATGCGCGACCGCTTCGTCGCCAACTTCCAGGGCACTCGCGATCGCCCTTCGGCCACGGGTGACTTGCGCCGCATCAAGCAACAACCAGGAGAGACCCTCCAGAAGTACATCCAGTGCTTCAAAAACACCCGCCTCAAGATCCCCAAGGTCACGGACGAGGCCATCATCTCCATGTTCTCTGACGGCATCCGCGGCATCAAGATGAAGGAAGAGCTCGCCATCCACGAGGAGCTCTGCACATCTCAGGAGCTGTTCAACCTGCCGACCAATCTGCCGACCAGAGGAGGGGTGCCTCTCTCTCCTTGAGCTGCCGGCCGCGGGCGCAGAGGAGAAGAAAGCCAAGGCCAAGGACGTGAAGCGCAAGGAAGCAGCGGTGCTAGCAGCGGAGCCCGGCACCAAGCGGGGCAGAGATCAGCCCAAGTCATCCAAGAACAGCAGACCGTTCGGCGCCTTCCACAACCTGAACACCCACAACACCAGCGACTATCAAGAGCTCAGAGCCATACAAGAAGGAAGCTTCGGTCGACGCCCCGAGCACAGCGACCGGGGCTACGGCCGTGGAGGAGGACGTGGAGGCGGACGCTGGGACGACCGTGGCCCGTGCCAGGATTGGCGCGACAGGCCTCGTGAGGACCGCTGGCAGGACCATCCTCACGAGGGGGCCTGGAGGGACCAGCCTCGTGAGGATCGCCCCCAAGGTAACGCTGGTCTTCCCCCGTTGCCGCCACCAAGGAGGAACGACGACCACCATCATGACAAGAGGGCTGGGGGCTTCCAGGAGGCGCGCGCAATCGCCTGCATCTTGGGCGACGCCCAGGCCCCAGCCTCTCAGCGCAGCTTCAAACAGTTCGCTCGTGAGGTGAACGCGGTGCTCGCCAAGCTCGAGGCCACGCGTCCGCTCAAGTGGTCCCAATGCGCCATCACTTTCAATTTGACAGATCAGCTCAAGGGCGCGGCGACCGCCGGCGCCCTCCCGATGCTGTGTTCCCCAGTCATCAGCAATGTGAGGTTACCAAGACCCTCATCGACGGCGGCGCAGGGCTCAACGTCCTGTCCGTCGACACGTTCGACAACCTCCAAGTGCCATATGAGCAGCTCCAGCCTACCAAACCTTTCTCAGGAGTGACCGATGGCTCCACCACACCGATAGGGCAAGTCCGCCTGCCTGTCACCTTCGGAGAACGCAAGAACTACCGCACCGAGCTCATTGACTTCGACGTCGCGCACATCCGCCTGCCGTACAACGCCATCCTCGGGTATCCGGCCCTGGCCAAGTTCATGGCAGTCACCCACCACGGCTACAACGTTCTCAAGATGCCGGGAAGCGGAGGAATCATCACGGTCCCGTGTGAAGAGAGAGATGCGGTGTGCTCCCTTGAGCGTGTCTTCCAAGCTACAGCAATCGACGACCCCGACAGCAGAAGTGAGGGTCCTCCGAAGGCCATCCCCAAGAAGAAGCAGCTGCACCGCGCAGGACCTCAGGAGGATGGCGACATGGCAGGAGCCTCATCATGATCAGCGTCCGTCCCAGGGGAGCCTCCCTCCATCGCATAGGAAGGCGCGCCCGGCGCCCTCCTCGGGCAGGGCTCGGGGGCTCTCTTCTGGAGGGCCTCAGACCTTGCCAACCTCACGAGGGAGGCGTTTGGGCACCACTTGGAGGCGTGATTCACGGCACGTGTCCCTTCGGAGAGCACAGGGCAAGGAGTGCCCACAACTCAGGAGTTCATCACCAAGACCGCTCAGGAACTGCAAGACGCAAGAGCCATGCGCGGCGACAGCCGCTTGCGAGGCGCAGCTCCCCATCCTGGCGAGGATGCTGGGCTGCGAGTCTCCATCTACGTCCCCGGGCTCAACAGGGCCGCATCTCAGGAGCGCTTTTGGCCATCGCGTGTGGGCCGCTGTGAGGGCCCGCCACACAGCTACGTTCGCATGCCCTTCGGCTTGCCGAGCGTGGCGTCAGCCTATCACCGCAACATGCGGCGTGTCCTGGCAGCTCAGGAGGCCAGGTACCACGCCGTCCTGGAGGAGATGGAGACGGTCTTCAGGGAACCTCCCGAGCCCCCAGAGCCTCCCGAGGCTCAGGGCTCCGGTGGCTCATGAGGAGTCATTTCTTCGACGCACGCCTTCAGCTGCACCAACTCTACTTCGTCTACAGAACCAGCTGACATCTTCCAAGCTCGTTTAGCTAGGAGCGCACCTCGGGCTGCATTATTCCCAGGCCGCATTGGTCCGTCCCTGCGGCATGTATCCCTTTTGCCTATGTCTCTAGCTTACCTTGCTCGGGGCGTCCCTCGGGCTGCATCATCCCCAAGCCGCTCGGGCCGGACCCAGTGGCATGTATCTTCCTGCATTTACCTAAGTTGAGTTGCTTTCCATGCTTAACCTGCTTACGGTTATCGCCTGATCGATCGCCACCCGCCACGGGTCCGTTCACCCTGTGCAATTCGCTTGCGCGTTAAAAGGGGGGCTCCTGAGCATCGCGACTCAGGAGCTCTTAGTGGCTCTCCAGCCCTCACCCCCTGTCCTTGACCACGGCATCGCGACCTGGCATACCAGCGGCGGCTGAGCTCGCTCGAGGGCCGGGACCTGAGGACGTAGAGTGCTTGCACCTAACCGCCTTGCAGGAACACACAGTCACCAAGACTCAAGACCAGGCGGAACCCGCCTGGAGGTAAGGCCTCATGAGTCCCGCGCTGGCTCACGAGTGCCCAGATACACCTCGCAGCCCTGCCGTGCAAGCCACGTGTCAGGGCGGGGCTGTACACGCCCCGGGGGCTCCTCTCGGAGGGGGCCCCCATCCCACACACAAGTGGAAGCACCATGCTCCGTGCTGGCCGTCAACACTGCCGAGGAGTGGCTATGCCCGTGCACAAGCGGAAGCACTATGCTCCGCGCTGGTGATAAACAACTGAGGGCGGCCCCACGCTCGTACCAACCTCAGGGAGCCTAGAGCTCAGCATCTAGCCTCACCGCAACGCCTCCCCTCGGGAGAGCCACGCGAGGGGGCTGGGCATGGGGGCTGCGCACGGGTCGCACCCGCTCGGGTCGCACCCCAGCGCATGCCACCCAACCAGGTCTCCCAGACCTGGGCGTCGCGTGCCCCTCCCGAGGCCTCGGCGAGGGCAGGTACGGAAATTGTTTGCACGTCAAGGGGGACTCCTGGGCATCGCGACTCAGGAACCTAATTAGTCACGTAGCCCCTCACTCCTTGGTCCGTCCTGGTCTCCGGTCGCCCCAATGCCGGTTGAGGTATGTGTGGGGCCGGGCTCTGCCGACGTAGAACATTCATCTATCCTCGCGAACTCTCCCTATAAGTTGTTTGTGCGTCAAGGGGGACTCCTGAGCATTGCGACTCAGGAGCCTAACTGGTCACATAGCCCCTCACTCCTTGGTCCGTCCTGGTCTCCGGTCGGCCCACGCGTCAACTGAGGCCGCAGGCTTTTGGTGCATGCGGTGCTCCGTACTTGACCCTTGGCTTCGCCACGAAGCTAAGCTCGACGGCACCTTGGGCCCAGGGGCTATTGTCGGCGTTCTGGGAATGGGGGTCCCCAGACTTGCCTGCCTGCGGCCCGCGGTGTGGCTAAGTCAGCAGGCCGTACGGCCCATCTTCATCAACAAGGCATCCAAGACCCTCGCGAGGGGCCAAGCCTCGCGAGGCGGGCGACGCAAGATCTCCTCAGGAGTGGCCTAGTCAGGCAGGCTCACGAGGAGCGGAGATATCAAGGCGGGGAAAACCTCATGAGGCTCTCGTGACGTGAGCCATGACGATCGACACCAGGCGAGCGCGAGGCGGGCGCCAGCGCGCGCAGCGTCCTTGTTTCCTCTTTGGTGCTAAGGAGGCCAGCGCAGGCGAGGAGTACCGAGGCATCAGGCAAAGGTTGCTATATTGGTGCAATGAGACCAAGACCAGGAGACGGCAAGACGGAGGTCATCGTGGAGCCCAAGACGGCGTCACCACCAGAGCCTTTCGCAGGCGAAGACCACTTTTGTCAGGATAGCTTGTACTAGCTGACCCCCTTTAAATTCGCCCGCCGTTGTTGGCTCCCTTCCTGCTCAATATTTGCGAAGAGGACCAGGGCCTATATAAGTAGAGCTAGCTACCATAGTGGAGGGGATCCCGGATCGAGCAGTTCACCTAGCTCTCACCCACCAGGACACCAAGCACAAGACCACCTCAACCTCGGGAGGCTGTTTTTCCCCATGTACTGTTCATCATCAGCCCAAGAGGAAATTCACCACCACCACACTGGAGTAGGGTATTACACCACAACGGTGGCCCGAACCAGTATAAACCCCGTGTCTTTCTGTGTTGCGAGTTCGTCGCGTTCGTCCGCGAGATCTTAGCGAACTAGGGCGTAGATCGGTAGGAGGGAAAGACTTCGAGCGCACCCAAGTGTTCGAACCTTAAGGGTTTGCCGGAACCCCACATCCAACATTTGGCGTGCCAGGTAGGGGTGCGCCGTAGCTTCCCTTCCATCAGTTCGTCGCTCCGTCGCTCCGTCGTCTCCATGGCAGACGCTCGCCGTGTTCGAGCTGAGCGTCGGGCTGCCCTCACCGCCCGCGTTGCTCAGACGGCTCCCGTCAGCGGGCCACCTTGTTGCTCTCCGTCTCCCGTCGCCAACGCTGCCACTGGCCCGGCGGGGAACGAGCAGCAGGCGTCCTCGCTGCACCCTTCGGTGCGGCAGGTCGGCCGCACCGCCACTCCATCGCTGACCCGGCCAGTTCCTCGTCTCACGCACGCCGCGCTCCCATGGAGGCGCGGGCTGCACTCCTAGCCGCAAACAAACTCCTGCGCTACCGCCCCGTCGACGACCTCTACGAGGAGTTGCTCGACTGCGTCGCCGAGCTCGTCCGTGCCGCAGGGGGCTCTCCGGCGCCGTCTCTCTCTCTACCTCACCCTCAGCCAGCCACGGGCGATGAGGCTCATGGCGCGCCTCCACCACCTCTGCGCCAAGACAGTGCCTTGGCACCAAGGCACGCGGCCCCACGGCATGATCAGCCACGCCCGGCGCCTGCGCACGAAGACAGAAGTTACCAAGAAATCCTGCGGCCGCGAGAAGCTGCACCCGCGCTTCCCGCGCCACCTCGTCAAGACCGCGCACCGCCGGCGGCCGCGCCACGCGGACCTCATCAAGACCAAGCTCCACCTCCGAAGCGGGCCCCAGCAACCACGGCTGGCTGCCGCGCCATCACCCCCGATCTGCATAGCGTCGCCTGGCCAGGCAAGTTCAAGCCGGATCTGCCTCCCCGCTACGACGGCACCGCCGACCCCGCGGAGTTCCTGCAGCTCTACGAGCTGAGCATCAAAGCAGCCAACGGCGATGAGAAAGTCATGGCGAACTGGTTTCCCATGGCTCTCAAGGATGGAGCCCGCTCCTGGCTCCTGAACCTGCAGCACGGCTCGATCTCCTCCTGGGACGAGATGCGCGACTGCTTCGTCGCCAACTTCCAGGGCACTCGCGACCGCCCACCGGCCGCGGGCGACCTGCGCCGCATTAAGCAACAACCAGGAGAGACCCTCCAGAAGTACATCCGGCGCTTCAACAACACCTGCCTCAAGTTCCCCAAGGTCACGGACGAGGCCATCATCTCCGCGTTCTCTGACGGCGTCCGCGACGTCAAGATGAAGGAAGAGCTCGCTATCCACGAGGAGCTCTGCACATCTCAGGAGCTGTTGAACCTGGAGACCAAGTGCGCAAGAGCTGAGGAGGGGCGCCTCTCTCTCCTTGAGCTGCCAGCCTCAGGCGCAGAGGGGAAGAAAGCCAAGGCCAAGGACGTGAAGCGCAAGGAAGCAGCAGTGCTGGCAGCGGAGCCCAACACCAAGTGGGGCAGAGATCTGCCTGAGTCATCCAAGAACAACAGACCGTTCTGCGCCTTCCACAACCTGAACACCCACAACACCAGCGACTGTCAAGAGCTCAGAGCCATACGAGAAGGACGCTTCGGTCAACGCCCCGAGCGCAGCGACCGGGGCTACGACCGTGGAGAAGGACGTGGAGGTGGACGCTGGGACGACCGTGGCCCGCGCCAGGAGTGGCGCGACAGGCCTCGTGAGGACCGCTGGCATGACCATCCTCGCGAGGGCGCCTGGAGGGACCAGCCTCGTGAGGATCGCCCCCAAGGCAACACCGGTCTTCCCCCGCTGCCACCACCAAGAAGGAGCGACGACCACCATAAGGACGAGGGGGCTGGGGGCTTCCAGGAGCCGCGTGCAATCGCCTGCATCTTGGGCGGCGCCCAGGCCCCAGCCTCTCAGCGCATCTTCAAACAGTTTGCTCGCGAGGTGAACGCGGTGCTCCCCAAGCTCGAAGCCACGCGCTCGCTCAACTGGTCACCACCAGAGCTTTTCGCAGGCGAAGACCACTTTTGTCAGGATAGCTTGTACTAGCTGTCCCCCTTCAAATTCGCCCGCCGTTGTTGGCTCCCTTCCCGCTCAATATTTGGGAAGAGGACCAGGGCCTATATAAGTAGAGCTAGCTACCACAGTAGGGGGATCCCCGGATCGAGCAGTTCACCTAGCTCTCACCCGCCAAGACACCAAGCACAAGAACACCTCAACCTTTGGAGGTTGTTCTTTCCCTTGTACTGTTCTTCATCAGCCCAAGAGGCAATCCACCACCACCACACTGGAGTAGGGTATTACACCACAATGGTGGCCCGAACCAATATAAACCCCGTGTCTGCCTGTGTTGCGAGTTCGTCGAGTTCGTCCGCGAGATCTTAGCGAGCTAGGGCGTAGATCGGTAGGAGGGAAAGACTTCGCGCGCACCCCAGTGTTCGAACCTTAAGAGTTTTCCGGAACCCCACATCCGACATTTGGCGTGCCAGGTAGGGGTGCGCCATAGCTTCCCTTCCATCAGTTTGTCACTCCGTCGCTCCGTCATCTCCATGGCGGATGCTCGCTGTGCTCGAGCTGAGCGTCGGGCTGCCCTCACTGCCCGTGTTGCTCAGACGGCTCCCGTCGGCGGGCCACCCCGTCGTTCTCCGTCTCCCGCCGCCAACGCTGCCACTGGCCCGGCGGGTAACGAGCAGCTGGCGTCCTCGCTGCATCCTTCGGTGCCGCAGGACGGCCGCACCGCCACTCTATCGCTGACCCCGGCCGGTTCCTCGTCTCATGCACGCCGCGCTCCCATGGAGGCGCGGGCCGCACTCCTCGCTGCAAACGAACTCCTGCGCTACCGCCCTGTCGACGACCACCTCCCGCCTTCGGGCCGCGGCGGTGGAGGGGGCGATGGCCCTGGCTTTCGACGATGGTGTGGCAGCAACAGCGGCCTACAACAGCTGCCGACGGGCAACGGCGGCGGAGCGTGTGGTGGGTGTTCCGCGCACACCCAACAGGGACGCCACGCGCACTACACTACGTCGGGGACTGTGCCGCCGCCGCGGTGTAGCCTCCCAGCTAGAGCTGTCCTCTGATGACGGCGGAGTGGCTGAGCGACGACGACGGACCGGTGCCATTGGAGATTGTGGGAGAAGCAGACAAGATAAGCTACAGGGAGGGAGGGGAAAATGCGACGCAGGACACGTCGGCCGTGAGGGTTTTTATACCAGGCCGGTAAGCATTGGGATTTTGGGGGATTTCACCGAGTCGGGCGGGAATGGGCTCACCGACGATTCATTGGCACCACCGTTTGGCCAAAAGAATGCACCTGCGCGCTGCGCAAGATTGCGCTGTAAGCCGTCTGCGGCAGCGGGGTGACAAGACGTGCGAGAGGAGGACGAAAGGCCACGCACACATTCGGTTAATAAAAAAAAATTGCAACTTAATTACCTACTATACCCCCATCCTGGTTTATAAGTATGATTTAACTAATAAAATACGAATGCATGTCGCCAAAGATTATATAGTTGGATTCATATTTGAACATAGTTTCCAATTATATAATTTTTATAACGTGCATTAACATTTTGTTGGTTAAATTTGAGGGCAAAGTATGGCACATAATATAAAGGGGACCATAGACTAGACGGAGGGGGTAGCACACGGTCGCTCTCTACACAGCGACGCAGCTGTCGGTCGGCTTGTAGGCGACCATTTCCTGCGTGTTCAACTACTCTATGCGTGTGGTTACTTGCGGTTCAGGCGGCCGCGGCGCGCTTTGCTCACGTCCCGCCGCGCGCTCTGCTCTCGCGTCCCTCCGGGTGCTTTGCCCTCGTCCCTCCACGCGCATTGCCAGTGTTTGGGGCCGGCGCATGATCACGCACGTTCGTGTGCATGCGGTTGCGCCGGGCGCGGCGCGATGATGCAGTTACCCGCTGCAAAAACTGCCATGCGGACGCGCTAAGAATCCATGCCGCCCGGCCCCCTTTTATTCCTGTGGCCATTTACCTTCATCTATCATCTCACACGACACTGTAAGCACACCCACGAGGACACATACAGAGAGGACATCCAGCGGTTCCAATGGCGCTCCCTGTGGCTCCAATGGCGCTCCCAGCGGCCGACGACGACAACTGCGGGCAGTTCACCATGCAACACGTCGTGGACACCCACGTGAGGGGAAGGCTCTCTCGGTGGTGTACACGAACGATCCGGTCTCAGTGGAGAGCTCCATCCAAACAATGGAGCAGTTCCTTGCCGAGGACAAGTACCAAGTGGTCGGCTTCCATGGGTCGTGCCGGGCACGATCAGAAGGTTGCCGTCTCCCAGTTGTGTGTGCGACATGACATCCTCGTCTACCACTACCACCTGGCCACAACACCTTGTGAGCGTTTCTCCAGGTTTATCAACAGCTCCGACTACAGTTTCGCTGCGGTGGACACCACCAACGATCTAAAAGCGCTCAAGGTTTCGGGCTTGAAATGCCCGAATCTTGTCAACATCCAGTGCCACTACAAGGTCTGGGGCAGCGACAAAAACAAATTGAACTCCCTGGTTGACCTCGCCTCGGCCATCATCGACCCCTACTACATGAAGATGAAGAATGAGAGCAATAAGGACAAGAACGCCTGGCATAGTGTGTGGCATGAGAGACTGGATGAAGAACATGTCAAGTATGCGGCCATGGACGCGTACACAAGCTACAATACGTACAGGCGGATCGTTGACATGAGGAACTGTCTTCTTCCTGACCCAGATGAGGGATCGAGCCACATAGCAGTGGCGGGAGCGTCACAAGAAGTAGATGACTAGACGATCGTTTCTCCTACTTTAGAATGCATGCAATTGTTTATTGAGGTGTGTGTGAATGATCTGTATACTCACTTATGTAATTGGATGTTTATTTCAGTTATATATACATACATACATGTTATTCTACTGTAGACAGAGCAAATCACACGACTTATTAGCAGCAATCGTCTGTGTTATTATTGGTCTTCGCACACATTTCTGATTACGGACCTGTTTGCCGCGTATCACACACATCTTGTTCAGTTGAACCGTTTCCATTGTGTTGCCTAACCACACTCGGTTCATCCTAGTGTACCGTATGCTGTATATCGCACACGCCTTCATCTGGCTGCCCGTTTCTTTTGTTCCTCCTCATCCCAAACAGTTAATTGAACTAAACCGTATGCCCTACATCGCACACGCAACTAAAATCTGAACCGTGTTTGATGCACCCGTCATCGCAAATGTTTTGCACCTTTTTTGAAAGGTTTTTTACACCACTGTTTGCGATTATGGCATCGCACACAGTTTCGTCGAAGGGTCTCTCATCGTAGTGTCGCGTTTGGACCATCCTGCAGTAGTGGCCCCCCGCCAACTTTTTTTACCAAAGGCCACTGCGACCATCCTGACCGAAGCAACGTTCGAGTCATGGATGGGAGCAGCTAAGTTTCAAAAAAGTGGCGAGGCTTTCTTATGCACAAGTTATAGCTTGCAGAACACTAACGGACAGGAGGTAGAACTTATCTGTTTGGCATGCCGGGGATCGCTGTGCCGAGCAATCTTCCCAACTCCTTGTCGAAGCCAAGCTCACGGTGGGAACATGCAGCTTCATGTAGATGAGAATAAATGCAGGATGCAATCCTATCTATATGCATATGCAAACGCTCATGAAATGCTTATGCAGTGATCTCGGAATGCTCATGCATGCATGCAATCTTGGTCGCCCCCCCCCACAGTGCTTCTTTATTTTCTCTTGCATAGGGTCATCGCCCTAGCTTTGTACAAGGGGTTACATGTAGCTGAGGCAAGGCCTGTACAAAAGGGTGGCTATCGGGCAGGGCCCGACAGCCGCGCCTTACGGGTATAACTTGCGGAGATGCTCAATATTCCATGAGTTTTGCAACTGAGTGCCATCTCCAGTCTCCAGACGGACTGCGCCAGGTCTAGTCACTCGTACTACCCGGTAAGGGCATTCCCACTTTGGTGACAACTTGTTTGAACCCTTGGCGGACTGAACGCGCCGAAGGACAAGGTCACGTTCCTCAAAACACTGGGCATGAACCTTGCGGCTATGATTGCGACGCAGGGCTTGCTGGTAGCGTGCAGCACGCGTAGCAGCCCCGAGACAGTTCTCCTCGAGTAGCACAACGTTGTCACGCCAGTGCTGATCTTGCACTACTTCATCATAGGCAAGCACTCAAGGCGACCTGTAGATGAGTTCCGTAGGGATAACTGCTTCTGCCTCGTAGACCAGGGAGAAGGGAGTCTATCTCGTAGCTCGGTTTGGAGTCGTTCTGAGGGACCAAAGAACTACCAGCAGCTCCTCGATCCACCGCTTGCCGTGCTTCTACAGCGTATCAAAAGTTCTTGTCTTGAGTCCGCGTAGCACTTCAGCGTTCGCCCTCTCAGCTTGTCCATTGCTCCGGGGGTGTGCCATAGAGGCAAATGAGATCTTGCATCTGAGGGCATGAACTATTGCATGAAGGCGCGACTCGTGCACTGGGTGCCGTTATCGGTGATGATCATTGCCGAAACTTCAAAATGACACACCAATTCTTTCAAAAACTTGATAGCTGACTGAGCAGTCACCTTTCTCACGGCAGTCACTTCCGGCCACTTTGTAAACTTGTCGATAGCAAGGAACAAGAATTCAAAGCCCCCGATTGCTCGGGGAAGGGGCCGAGGATATCGAGCCCCCAGACCAAAAATGGCCATGATAGAGGGATTGTTTGAAGAGCTTGGGAAGGCAGGTGTGTTTTCTTGGAATGGAACTGGTAGGCTTCACATTTCGTGACTAGCTCGACCGCATCTTGGAGGGCTCTGGGCCAATAGAATCCTTGCCGGAATGCTTTCCCAACTATTGATCCAATGTGGGAGCCCCAAATTCCTCTGAGAATCTCAGCCAGCAGTTCCTTTCCTTCTTCCTGACAGACACACTTCAATTTCACACAGTTGGACCTCCTTCTGTACAGAGTTTCATCGAAAAACTGATACATACAGGCCCTCTGGGCTACTTTTTCAGCTTCATCTTGGTCGCCGGGAAGCTCTCCGGTTTGGACGAAGTGGACAATGTGCCTTGCCCAAGTTGGAGCCTGGGGATCGGCAACAAGGACTAGCGGCACATCCTCTGCTGCGGGAGCACCAGCCTCGTTCGCGGGTGATGACCCACAAGTATAGGGGATCTATCGTAGTCCTTTCGATAAGTAAGAGTGTCGAACCCAATGAGGAGCAGAAGGAAATGACAAGCGGTTTTCAGTAAGATATTCTCTACAAGCACTGAAATTATCGGTAACAGAAAGTTTCGTGATAAGGTAATTTTTAACGGGTAACAAGTAATAAAAGTAAATAAGGTGCAACAAGATGGCCCAATCCTTTTTGTAGCAAAGGACAAGCCTGGACAAACTCTTATATAAAGGAAAACGCTCCCGAGGACACATGGGAATTATCGTCAAGCTAGTTTTCACCACGTTCATATGATTCGCATTCGTTACCCTGATAATTTGATATGTGGGTGGACCGGTGCTTGGGTACTTGATACGTCTCCAACGTATCTATAATTTTTGATTGTTCCATGCAATTATATATTCTGTTTTGGATGTTTAATGGGCTTTATTATACACTTTTATATTATTTTTGGGACTAACCTATTAACCGGAGGCCCAACCCAAATTGTTGTTTTTTTTCCTATTCCAGTGTTTCGCAGAAAAAGAATATCAAACGGAGTCCAAACGGAATGAAACCTTCGGGAATGTGATTTTTGGAACAAACGTGATCCAGAGGACTTGGAGTGGACGTCAAGAAATCACCGAGGAGGCCACGAGGCAGGGGGCACGCCTACCCCCCAGGGCGCGCCCTCCACTCTCGTGGGCCCCTCGAGGCTCCACCGACCTACTTCTTCCTCCTATATATACCTATGTACCCCCAAACCATCAGAAGCGCCAACGAAAACCTAATTCCACCGCCGCAACCTTCTGTACGCGTGAGATCCCATCTTGGGGCCTTTTCCGGCATCCTGCCGGAGGGGGCATTGATCAAGGAGGGCTTCTACATCAACACCATAGCCTCTCCAATGATGTGTCAGTAGTTTACCTCAGACCTTCGGGTCCATAGTTATTAGCTAGATGGCTTCTTCTCTCTCTTTGGATCTCAATACAAAGTTCTCCTCGATTCTCTTGGAGATCTATTTGATGTAACTCTTCTTTTGCGGTGTGTTCGTCGAGAGCCGATGAACTGTGGGTTTATGATTAGGATTATCTATGAACAATATTTGAATCTTCTCTGAATTCTTTTATGTATGATTGGTTATCTTTGCAAGTCTCTTCGAATTATCAGTTTGGTTTGGCCTACTAGATTGATCTTTCTTGCAATGGGAGAAGTGCTTAGCTTTGGGTTCAATCTTGCGGTGTCCTTTCCCAGTGACAGCAGGGGAAGCCAGGCACGTATTGTATTGTTGCCATCGAGGATAAAAAGGTGGGGTTTATATCATATTGCATGAGTTTATCCCTCTACATCATGTCATCTTGCCTAAAGCGTTACTCTATTCTTATGAACTTAATACTCTAGATGCATGATGGATAGCGGTCGATGTGTGGAGTAATAGTAGTAGATGCAGAATCATTTCGGTCTACTTGTCACGGACGTGATGCCTATATACATGATAATACCTAGATATTCTCATAACTATGCTCAATTCTATCAATTCTATCAATTGCTCGACAGTAATTCGTTTACCCACCGTAATACTTATGCTATCTTGAGAGAAGCCACTAGTGAAACCTATGGCCCCGGGGTCTATTTTCCATCATATTAATCTTCCGTCAACAAGCTATTTCTATTACCGTTTATTTTGCTTTCTTTACTTTTACCCTTTACCATAAAAATACCAGAAATATTATCTTATCATCTCTATCAGATCTCACTCTCGTAAGTGACCGTGAAGGGATTGACAACCCCTTTATTGCGTTGGTTGCGAGGTTCTTATTTGTTTGTGTAGGTGCGTGGGACTCGAGCGTAGTCTCCTACTGGATTGATACCTTGGTTCTCAAAAATTGAGGGAAATACTTACGCTACTTTACTACATCACCTTTCCTCTTCAAGGGAAAACCAACGTAGTGCTCAAGAGGTAGCAAGAAGGATTTCTGGCGCCGTTGCCGGGGAGTCTACGCACAAGTCAAGACATACCAAGTACCCATCACAAACTCTTATCCCCCGCATTACATTATTCGCCATTTGCCTCTCGTTTTCCTCTCCCCCACTTCACCCTTGCCGTTTTATTTGCCCTCTCTTTCCCTTCGCCTCTTTTTCGCTCGCTTCTTGTTTGCTCGTGTGTTGGATTGCTTGCTTGTCACGATGGCTCAAGATAACACTAAATTGTGTGACTTTGACAATACCAACAATAATGATTTTCTTAGCACTCCAATTGCTCCTCTTACCGATGCTGAATCTTGTGAAATTAATGTCGCTTTGCCGAATCTTGTCATGAAAGATCAATTCGTCGGCCTTCCTAGTGAAGATGCCGCTACCCATCTAAATAGCTTTGTTGATTTGTGTGATATGCAAAAGAAGAAAGATGTGGACAATGATATTGTTAAGTTGAAACTATTTCCGTTTTCGCTTAGAGATCGTGCTAAAACATGGTTTTCGTCCCTGCCCAAAAATAGTATTGATTCTTGGAATAAGTGCAAAGATGCTTTTATCTCTAAGTATTTTCCTCCCGCTAAGATCATCTCTCTTAGAAACGATATTATGAATTTTAAGCAACTTGATCATGAACATGTTGCACAAGCTTGGGAGAGAATGAAATTAATGATACGTAATTGCCCTACTCATGGTTTGAATTTATGGATGATTATACAAAAAATTTATGCCGGATTGAATTTTGCTACTAGAAATCTTTTAGATTCGGCCGCGGGAGGCACTTTTATGGAAATCACTTTAGGAGAAGCTACTAAACTCCTAGATAATATTATGGTTAATTATTCTCAATGGCACACCGAAAGATCTACTAGTAAAAAGGTGCATGCGATAGAAGAAATTAATGTTTTGAGTGGAAAGATGGATGAACTTATGAAATTATTTGCTAATAAGAGTGTTTCTTCTGATCCTAATGATATGCCCTTGTCTACTTTGATTGAGAATAATAATGAATCTATGGATGTGAATTTTGTTGGTAGGAATAATTTTGGTAACAACGCGTATAGAGGAAACTTTAATCCTAGGCCGTTCCCTAGTAATTCCTCTAATAATTATGTTAATTCCTACAGCAACTCTTATGGAAATTTTAATAAGATGCCCTCTGAATTTGATACTAGTGTTAAAGAATTTATGATTTCTCAAAAGAATTTCAATGCTTTGCTTGAAGAAAAATTGCTTAAAGTTGACGAATTGGCTAGGAACATGGATAGAATTTCTCTTGATGTTGATTCTTTGAAACTTAGATCTATTCCACCTAAGCATGATATCAATGAGTCTCTCAAATCTATGAGAATTTCCATTGATGACTGCAAAGAAAGAACCGCTAGGATGCGTGCTAAGAAGATTGCTTTGTGAAAGCGTGTTCTTCTAATTTTTATGAGAATAAAGATGAAGATCTAAAAGTTATTGATGTGTCCCCTATTAAATCTTTGTTTTGCAATATGAATATTGATAATGATGGGACTGGAGATGAGTCAACTTTAGTTATAAGGCGTCCCAAAAATTCGGAGTTTTTAGATCTTGATGCAAAAATTGGTAAAAGTGGGATTGAAGAGGTCAAAACTTTAGATATCAATGAACCCGCTATCTTGGATTTCAAGGAATTTAATTATGATAATTGCTCTTTGATAGATTGTATTTCCTTGTTGCAATCCGTGCTAAATTCTCCGCATGCTTATAGTCAAAATAAAGCTTTTACTAAACATATCGTTGATGCTGTAATGCATTCTTATGAAGAAAAACTTGAGTTGGAAGTTTCTATCCAGAGAAAACTTTATGATGAGTGGGAACCTACTATTAAAATTAAAATTAAAGATCATGAATGCTATGCTTTGTGTGATTTGGGTGCTAGTGTTTCCACGATTCCGAAAACTTTGTGTGATTTGTTAGGTTTCCGTGAATTTGATGATTGCTCTTTAAACTTACACCTTGCGGATTCCACTATTAAGAAACCTATGGGAAGAATTAATGATGTTCTTATTGTTGCAAATAGGAACTATGTGCCCGTAGATTTTATTGTTCTTGATATAGATTGCAATCCTTCATGTCCTATTATTTTTGGTAGACCTTTCCTTAGAACGATTGGTGCAATTATTGATATGAAGGAATGGAATATTAGATTCCAATTTCCGTTAAGGAAAGGCATGGAACACTTCCCTAGAAAGAAGATTAAATTACCTTATGAATCTATTATGAGAGCCACTATGGATTGCCTACCAAAGATGGCAATACCTAGATGTATCCTTGCTTTTATGTTGTTGGGAGGCAACCCAATTTTATTTTAGTTTTTTGCTTCTGCTTAGGAATAAATAATCCATCTAGCCTCTGGTTAGATTTATTTTTGTGTTTTAATTAGTGTTTGTTCCAAGTTAAACCTATAGGATCTTCTTGGATGATAGTTATTTGATCTTGCTGAAAATTCCAGAAACTTTCTGTTCACGAAAACAATTGTTAAAAATTACCAGAACGTGATATAATACTGATTCCAATTGCAGCAGATCAATAAAAAAATTATTTAGGTCTTCCTATTTTGGTAGAAATTTTAGAGTTCCAGAAGTTTGCGTTAGTTACAGATTACTACAGACTGTTCTGTTTTTGACAGATTCTGTTTTTCGTGTGTTGTTTGCTTATTTTGATGAATCTATGGCTAGTAAAATAGTTTATAAACCATAGAGAAGTTGGAATACAGTAACTTTAACACCAATATAAATAAATAATGAGTTTAATACAGTACCTTGAAGTGGTGTTTTGTTTTCTTTCGCTAACGGAGCTCATGATACTTTCTGTTAAGTTTTGTGTTGTGAAGTTTTCAAGTTTTGGGTAAGGATTTGATGGATTATGGAACAAGGAGTGGCAAGAGCCTAAGCTTGGGGATGCCCAAGGCACCCCAAGGTAAATCTAAGGACACCAAAGAGCCAAAGCTTGGGGATGCCCCGGAAGGCATCCCCTCTTTCGTCTTTGTCCATCGGTAACTTTACTTGGAGCTATATTTTTATTCACCACATGATAAGTGTTTTGCTTGGAGCATCTTGTATGATTTGAGTCTTTTATTTTAGTTTAACACAATCTTCCTTACTTTACACACCCTTTTGAGAGAGACACACATGATTCGGAATTTATTAGAATACTCTATGTGTTTCACTTATATCTTTTGAGCTATATAGTTTTTGCTCTAGTGCTTCACTTATATCTTTTAGAGCACGGCGGTGGTTTTGCTTTATAGAAACTATTGTTCTCTCATGCTTCACTTATATTATTTGTAGAGTCCGACAAAACAGCATGGTAATTTGCTTAAATTGAGAAGGTAGTCCTAATATGATAGGCATCCAAGATTAGTAAAAACTTTCTTATAAATGCGTTGAATACTAAGAGAAGTTGGATGCTTGATAATTGTTTTGAGATATGAAGATGGTGATATTAGAGTCATGCTAGTTGATTAGTTGTGAATTTGAGAAATACTTGTGTTAAAGTTTGTGATTCCCGTAGCATGCACGTATGGTGAACCGTTATGTGATGAAGTCGGAGCATGATTTATTTATTGATTGTCTTCCTTATGAGTGGCGGTCGGGGACGAGTGATGGTCTTTTCCTACCAATCTATCCCCCTAGGAGCATGCGCGTAATACTTTGTTTTGAAAACTAATAGATTTTTGCAACAAGTATATGAGTTCTTTATGACTAATGTTGACTCCATGGATTATACGCACTCTCACCCTTCCACCATTGCTAGCCTCTCTAATACCGCGCACTTTTCGCCGGTATCATACACCCACCATATACCTTCCTCAAAACAGCCACCATACCTACCTATTATGGCATTTCCATAGCCATTCCGAGATATATTGCCATGCAACTCACCACCGTTCCGTTTGCTATGACACGCTCCATCATTGTCATATTGCTTTGCATGATCATGTAGTTGACATTGTATTTGTGGCAAAGCCACCGTTCATAATTTTTATACATGTCACTCATGATTCTTTGCATATCCCGGTACTCCGCCGGAGGCATTCACATAGAGTCATATTTTTGTTCGAAGTATTGAGTTGTAATTCTTGAGTTGTAAGTAAATAAAAGTGTGATGATCATCATTAGTAGAGCATTGTCCCAAGTGAGGAAAGGATGATGGAGACTATGATTCCCCCACAAGTCGGGATGAGACTCCGGACGAAAAAAAAGAGGCCATATAAAAAAAGGCCCAAATAAAAAAATGAGAGAAAAAGAGAGAAGGGATAATGTTACTATCCCTTTACCACACTTGTGCTTCAAAATTAGCACCATGATCTTCATGATAGAGAGTCTCCTATGTTGTCGTTTTCATATACTAGTGGGAATTTTACATTATAGAACTTGGCTTGTATATTCCAATGATGGGCTTCCTCAAAATGCCCTAGGTCTTCGTGAGCAAGCGAGTTGGATGCACACCTACTTAGTTTCTTTTGTTGAGCTTTCATGCACTTATAGCTCTAGTGCATCCGTTGCATGGCAATCCCTACTCACTCACATTGATATCTATTGATGGGCATCTCCATAGCCCGTTGATACGCCTAGTTGATGTGAGACTATCTTCTCCTTTTTTGTCTTCTCCACAACCACCATTCTATTCCACATATAGTGCTATGTCCATGGCTCACGCTCATGTATTGCTTGAAGATTGAAAAAGTTTGAGAACATAAAAAGTATGAAACAATTGCTTGGCTTGTCATCGGGGTTGTGCACGATTAAATAATTTGTGTGATGAAGATAGAGCATAGCCAGACTATATGATTTTGTAGGGATAACTTTCATTGGCCATGTTATTTTGAGAAGACATGATTGCTTAGTTAGTATGCTTGAAGTATTATTATTTTTATGTCAATACTAAACTTTTATCTTGAATCATTCGGATCTGAATATTCATACCACAAATAAGAGAATTACATTAAGGAATATGCTAGGTAGCATTCCACATCAAAAATTCTATTTTTATCATTTACCTACTCGAGGACGAGCAGGAATTAAGCTTGGGGATGCTTGATACGTCTCCAACATATCTATAATTTTTGATTATTCCATGCTATTATATATTCTGTTTTGGATGTATAATGGGTTTTATTATACACTTTCTAATTATTTTTGGTACTAACCTATTAACCGGAGGCCCAGCCCAAATTGTTGTTTTTTTTGCCTATTTCAGTGTTTTGCATTTTGCATCATGCTTTTATATCGATATTTATTGCATTATGGGTTGTTATTACACATTATGTCACAATACTTATGCCTATTCTCTCTTATTTTACAAGGTTTACATAAGGAGGGAGAATGTCGGCAGCTGGAATTCTGGGTTGGAAAAGGAGCAAATATTAGAGACCTATTCTGCACAACTCCAAAAGTCCTGAAACTCCACGGAAGTTATTTTTGGAAAAATGAAAAATACTGAGCGGAAGAAATACCAGAGGGGGCCCAAACCCTGGCCACGAGGGTGGGGGGGCCCACACCCTGGCCACGAGGGTGGGGGACACTTCCCTCCGGGAGGGGGAAATCATCGCCATCGTCATCACCAACGCTCCTCTCATCGGGAGGGGGCCAATCTCCATCAACATCTTCACCAGCACCATCTCCTCTCAAACGCTAGTTCATCTCTTGTATCCAATTCTTGTCTCTAAGTCTGGGATTGGTACTTGTAGGTTGCTAGTAGTGTTGATTACTCCTTGTAGTTGATGCTAGTTGGTTTATTTGGTGGAAGATCATATGTTGAGATCCATTATGCATATTAATACCCCTCTGATTATGAACATGAATATGCTTTGTGAGTAGTTACGTTTGTTCCTGAGGACATGGGAGAAGTCTTGCTATTAGTAGTCATGTGAATTTGGTATTCGTTCGATATTTTGATGAGATGTATGTTGTCTCTCGTCTAGTGGTGTTATGTGAACGTCGACTACATGACACTTCACCATTGTTTGGGCCTAGAGGAAGGCATTGCGAAGTAATAAGTAGATGATGGGTTGCTAGAGTGACAGAAGCTTAAACCCTAGTTTATGCGTTGCTTCGTAAGGGGCTGATTTGGATCCATATGTTTCATGCTATGGTTAGGTTTACCTTAATACTTCTTTTGTAGTTGCGGATGCTTGCAATAGGAGTTAATCATAAGTGGGATGTTTGTCCAAGTAAGGGCAGCAGCCAAGCACTGGTCCACCCACATATCAAATTATCAAAGTACTGAACGCGAATCATATGAACGTGATGAAAACTAGCTTGACGATAATTCCCATGTGTCCTCGGGAGCGCTTTTCTCTATATAGGAGTTTTTTCAGGCTTGTCCTTCGCTACAAAAAGGATTGGGCCACCTTGCTGCACTTTATTTACTTTTGTTACTTGTTGCTCGTTACAAATTATCTTATCACAAAACTATTTGTTACCTATAATTTCAGTGCTTGCAGAGAATACCTTGCTGAAAACCGCTTATCATTTCCTTCTGCTCCTCGTTGGGTTCGACACTCTTACTTATCGAAAGTACTACGATAGATCCCCTATACTTGTGGGTCATCAAGACTCTTTTCTGGCGCCATTGCCGGGGAGTGAAGCGCCTTTGGTAGGTGGAATTTGGTAAGGAAAAATTTATATAGTGTGCTGAAATTTATTGTCACTTGTTACTATGGAAAGTAATCCTCTAAGGGGCTTGTTCAGGGTATCTTCACCCCGACCAATAGAGCAAAGAGTTGCTCCTCAACCTACTGAACCTACTGAACCCACTAAAAATGAAAATGTCTACTTTGAAATTCCTTCGGGTATTGTCGTGGAATTGTCACGGCAGATGTCCTTGAGCTAGGACTTAGTCGTGGAGCCATCGCAACTAGGAAGCTTGAAGGGGTTATGCGGGACAAGAAACACGAGGGTTTATACTGGTTCGGCCCCTTACGGTGAAGGTAAAAGCCTACGTCCAGTTCAAGGTGTTATTGATTAGGGTTATGATCGCCAGGGAGCTAAACAGCTATGCCCGGTTCTCGATGAGGTTGTTGTCGCCCCTAAACCACTGCCGGGTCGTCCCTAAATATAGGGAGGCTGATGCCCAGTGGCCCTTAGAGTCCCGGCCGGCTCATAAGAGTGTCCGGCTCGGACTCTAAACAATACTTGCCTTACACTACAAGTCTACTATAACAATAAAGATTGTACTACGGGCCTTAAGCCATCGCCGGGTCTCAGCCCATCTCTGGCCCATTATCTTGAAACTTAGCTCCGGGCTTCTGGCAATGACCCTTAGTGTAACCCGGCCCTCCTGGCGGGTGACTCCCAGGTCTATATCCTGAACATTAGGCCCCAGATTGACTTGAGCCGGCTCGTGTCAATCTTCAACTCTGCCGACAGAAAAAATCTCCGGCTTACCGTTCGTGTAAAGGCCATAACCCGGTGTGACGTCATCCTCCGGACTCCGGATAATCCGCCGTGACGTCATCCTCCATTAAGTCCGTTTTTTACTCCGCCAGATCCGCAACAGATCTCTGCTGTTACTGTCTTTCCGAAAATCGAGGCGCCGTGAGGGGGATATAACCACGCTGTGGTCTCCTTGAATATCGCGCCCACTTATGACTTGCCTTATAAATAGGCCGGCCCGGCACTCTCTTCTCACACTCTCCTTCTTCTTCCTCGCGCTGTCGTTCCTCTGCCCGAGCTTCTGCCGCCGCCGCCGCCGTCGCGCCCCTGTTCTTCATCGACCCGGCCGCTGCATCACCCTGACCCGGACCAGATAACGGCGGCGACCTTCGCTCTTCCTCAACTCCGGTGAGTCTTCTCTGCCTTGTTAGAACAGATCTGCGGTAGGGTTCTTTCAGTTCTTCGTGTTCATCACCATTGCCCACAGACTCGGTAGTTCTTGTTGCCACTGTAGTTAGTTGATCTTTAACCTCACGTAGAACCACTGCGGTAGAGGTTTGAGACCCATTCCATCTGCAAAAAATCCTCTTTTTACTGCTTAAAAACCATGTTCCACCTTAAGAACTTCTCCTGTTTCTGTTTCTTTAGGTCTAGAAAATTTTCATCTTGCCCGACCATTTTGATCCGAAAAAGTTACTGTAATATATGAAATCTGTTTTACCACACTTAGTAAAAACCGCAGCCCTTGAATCTTGGCGGCTTATATTTCCGACTTAAAGAAAACACGCGCCGTAGAACTTTCCGGTTTAAAGAAAACCATGCTCTGCAGTATCTTCCGACTTAACCGCAGTAAGCCGTAGATGACCAACTCATCCTGAATGCCCCGACGGCTTAGATAACCCACCATATCAATACATACCATTAGTCCCCTTCATAAGCCGTCATTGTAGTTTGAATGATAAACTCCGGCTTATAATTAACCCGGACACTTTCTCTTTATCATAGATCACCAACCGTCACCATGCCTCCCAAAGCTCCCATCACTTGCAACTGGATGAGATCCAACGTCACTGATGAGACCCTGGCCAACTTCGTTAAGTCCGGATATCTGCCCAGGAAGGAAGTGATGTCCTACCGTGCCCCTGACCTGTCCGAAGAAAGACCTCAGCCGAGGGACGGGGAGGTCGTGATCTTTGCAGACCATATGAGCCGGGGCTTCGCACCGCCCGGCTCAAAATTCTTCCGGGACGTGCTCAACTTCTTTGACCTTCGGCCTCAGGATATAGGACCCAATTCCATATCCAACATCTGCAACTTCCAAGTTTTTTGTGAAGTATATCTTGGAGAAGAGCCGAGTCTGCTGCTCTTCAGAGAGCTGTTTTATTTGAACCGCCAAACCGAGTGCGCAAACGGTCCAAGTCTAGAGTTAGGCGGCATCTCCATCCAACGGCGCAGGGACTGTCTATTTCCTTACGCAGAACCGCCAAGTCACCCCAAGGACTGGAACATGACTTGGTTCTACTGCCAAGACACGTCCCCGGCTGATGAGAGCCCGCTGCCCGGCTTTCGCCCAACGCGCCTGGAGCCGACTCATCCGCTATCCGACAAGCTGACTGCCGCGGAACGCCAGCCTCTGCTTCCAACGATCAATAAGATCAAGGCCCTGCTAGGCAACGGTCTGAACGGAATAGACCTGGTCCGGGTCTGGATCTCATGGCGGGTGATCCCATTGAGCCGCCGCCCCGGCTTAATGTGTGAGTACACCGGGCGAAAGGATGACCCGCAGAGGCACAGTCGCAACGACCTTCCAGAAGACGTTGCCGAAGAAGAGACCAAGGCTCTATTAAACGAGAGCCTGGCAGACTGTGGAAAAACCGGGCTAGCCCCGTTCTGCAAGACCAATCCAGCCCCAGCGGTAAGCCGCTGACTTTAACCTTTCCATTTTTTTTACCTGTCATCTTACTAAGAACTCATTACTGTATTTCTCAGGCTGATGATAAATTCTGGCGGGTCAAGTATGACCATGAGGCGGCCAAGAAGGCCAGGAAGGCGAAGAAAGCCGCCAAGAGAGCCGCCCCTCGCAAAAAGGGAAACAGACCCACTGCTTCGGAGCTGCTGCAATTAAGCGATAGCTCCGAGTCAGAGGTAACCCTTAAACCTTTAAACTCTTGCCATATTTATTGTTTGCTGCTGTCCACTTTACCATCATTTTGCTTATTGACAGGATGACACCGGCGCCAGTAACCCGGTGATTGAAGAGGTAACATTACTCCCCTCCGACTCGGAGCCTTTGCCACAGCTGAAAGTCCGAAGGGTAACCCGGAAAGTAAGCTTTTCTCATCCATTAGCTCATCAAGACCCTCAATTTCTTTTGAAGCAGCAGGTTCACGAAAGCCGGCGTCTCACCCGGGCCCGCAAGGACACCGACCTCTCCGCCGGGTTACCCGTCGCGACAAGGAAGCGCCGCACTGAGGTTTTTTCTCACCTGTACCCTTTTCATCCGTTGGCGGGTGTCATCCGCCAGCCACTCAACTCTTCTGACTCCAATTACCAGGAGACCTCCCCCTCTTCGGGTGACTCCATGCAGTCAAATCTGCCGGCCTTCAAGACTGCACCCGGGTAATAACAATCTCCTTACATTATCTGTCTGTACTTACTTTTTGTATACCTAACACTTCTGTCTTTTCAGTGCCCAGGCAAAGCTCACCAAAAGAACAAAGAAGACCAGGTCAGCCGGAGTGCCGGACTTGCCTGAGCCGGAGACGACGGCTCAAGATCCACCAGCCGCCTCCGAGGCCACCATTCCCATGGATACGGCGCCTGAAGCCCCTGCCCCGACCACCAAGACAACGACCGAAGCGTCAGCTAATCCGGAGGCCTCCGGCTCAACCCCACCGGCTAACGACCCGGACGTGGTAATTACCCGGACGGAGTATGTTGAGCCGGGGAGGCCGACCGCACTGGCCCAATGCTCCGCGAAGGGGGAGCTGCTGCGACCCCACCGGGCGAATCTGGATCTCTCGGGCTACACCGATTTAAGCATTGGAGAGCTTGTCTCAGGCTACATCAGCCAAGTTCACAAGAGCCGGGACGCCGAGATCGCCATGGTCAACCAGATCCAACAGAAATCTGAGGTAACCTTCTGCTGTCTTCTTACTTTCCGCATAGTGATCCTCATCATGCTAGCCCCCAAGTCTATAACTTATACTTGGCATATGTTATAGACTTAGAGTCCGGCTTACTTAATTGAACCAGCAGTACATAGATAAACACGTTCAATATGCATTAGCCCCCAAGTGCCAAGTGTCTTTGCTTGGAAAGTGCTTGGGACTTATACAATGACTGTTTAATAACCCGGAAATATATGCAGGCTACTGGCAAGAAATTTGAGTCGGACCTTGCGGGTCTCAAGAGCCGGTTAAAAACTCAAGAGATGGAGACCCGGAAGGCGAATGCCAAGTTTGTCTCCAGCATCGCCGCTCAGGAGAAATTGAAGACTGAATTCGACGCTGAGCGGAAGGCCTGGGCTGAGGAGAAAGCCGCACTGGTGACCCGGGCAGAACAGGCGGAGAAGGCCCTTAATGAGAAAACCGCTGAGCTCTCCAGCCTAAAGCGCCAGGTTTCCCAGATGGTGGCTGCTATCTTTGGTAAGTCACCTCGCCGGCTTTCATCAAGTCTGTATATGTTATAATTCATCCTTGTCACCGGCTTACCTGATCTTTATTTAAACAGGTCCCAGGAGTGCCAACCTGAACCAGAGCGTGGTCACCAAGTTAAAGGCCGTGTACACCCTGGTGGAACAACTCTACACCGGGTCACAGCGCGCCTTAGCTGTGGTGGCCCTATCCAATGAGGTACCAACCCATCTGGCCGAAGTCCTGCGCCGGCTTGCTGTTCTGCCACAACGGATCCAGGAGCTACGCCGAGCCTCCGCAAGATCCGGAGCAATTGCCGCGCTGAGCCGGGCCAAGCATTCCTGCCGGAGCTAGACCCGGCAGACATCGCCCTGGGTTACCCGAGCCTGAAGGAAGACGGCTCCACCTTCGACCAGAAGGATTTCGCGGCATGTGTGAAGGCTGTACGCCCGGTGGCCACCATCATCGGGAACGACACCGACTTAACCAAGTATCAGCCGGGGTACAACGCGGAGAATCAGAGGATTCCAACCCCTCGCTATGAAGCTCTCAGTCTGATTCCTCCGGCTCGCCAGCACACCTTCGCCCCCGAGATTGACCCGGCCGGGTTAATTGACGAAGAAGCCCAGTTCGAAGCTCTCAGCGGCATCGACTGGAAGTCGTCAACCTTCGAAGTCTTGGGATCAGCCGGAGCAGAAGACGAGCCGGGGACTTCAACTCAGCAGGCGTCATAAACCGGCTAGCGGCTCACCAAACAACGCTCCACCTTGAAACTTTGAAAGATTTTTGTAATAGAATAAGTGCAACAATTTATCTCTGCCGTGCCATCGTGCACGTAATGAATGCTGAAATCCTTTGAAGTCATTCTTTTGATGCTCCTCCGGGTCATAATTATCCTTCGTGCTTCTCAACCTTTAAAAAAGTACCTTCAAGCATCTGCATAGAAAGGTAAATCACAAGTCTCAAGACGGCTTACCACCCTCCGGATTAAATGACCCGGGTAGCATGGTTGGTATCTTAACTCTAATGGACTTGTCTTGATGACATCCAGGATGTTCAATTAACAAGATAACTCCAAAATTAAGCCGGTCAAGCGAAACCCGGCCATGCACACGTTGTCATAATCAGAGTAGACTTTGCGATAAATCGGAACTTAGGGGCTTCCAGTTCGAATACGACCAGAGACCCGGCCCGAAAGGGGTTTAAGCCAAGATTCGGATACGATCATATAGCCCCCAATGGGTGTGGCGATGCCAATCAAGAGGGTACCGACAGCTATGTTCTCTTGGGTTCGAATACGACCCATGTTTGAACAGGAAGCCCCCAAGTGATTCTGAAAATTGTTTAACGACGCTGATTCGAATACGATCCACGTCGGTTCTCAGAGGGGTTACACTATGATTCAAATATGACCAAAGGCAACCTCCCAATGAGCTCGGCACTTTGCCAATCAAATGGGTATCGACAGCTATGTTCTCTTTGGTTCGAATACGACCCATGTTTGAACAGGAAGCCCCCAAGTGATCTTACTGCTTACGGCTAGACTCGAATGCGATCATAAGCCGGATCCTCCTTTCAAATTAGTATGACACGTATATTTGGAGGAGAAAAAAGGACAGAGGTCCTGCTTTATTGCTTATCATAATATATATATGTCTGAGATAAATATGTACACCACAAGAGCCGGTAGCTCAAGTGTAATAAGGCCGAAGCTGAGCGATATTCCACGGCCGACGGGTCTCCTCCTCAGATTTACGCGAATCTTTACGCTCCCGAACATCAATGAGGTAATATGACCCGTTGTGCAAGTTCTTACTGACCACAAAAGGCCCTTCCCAAGGTGGGGATAACTTGTGTGCATCTGTTTGATCCTGGATGAGCCGGAGCACAAGGTCGCCTTCCTGGAAGACCCGGGTTTTGACCCGGCGGCTATGATAACGGCGCAGGTCTTGTTGGTAAATCGCTGAACGGGCTGCTGCCACATCACGCTGTTCATCCAACAAGTCCAGAGCAACTTGGCGCGCCTGTTCATTGTCCGTCTCAACATAAGCCGCCACACGAGGTGAATCGTGACGGATGTCGCTAGGGAGGACCGCTTCTGCCCCATAAACCATGAAGAAAGGCGTGAAGCCAGTAGACCTGTTAGGAGTAGTGTTGATGCTCCATAAGACGGAGGGCAACTCCTCCACCCAACAACCCGGCGTCCGTTGCAAAGGGACCAAAAGCCGGGGTTTGATGCCCTTCAGAATCTCCTGGTTAGCTCTCTCAGCTTGACCATTGGACTGGGGATGAGCCACTGAAGAAACATCAAGCCGGATATGCTCTCGTTGACAAAACTCCTCCATAGCGCCTTTGGACAGATTAGTGCCATTGTCTGTTATGATGCTGTGCGGAAAGCCGAAGCGGAAGATCACCTTTTTCATAAATTGAACCGCCGTGGCTGCATCACACTTGCTAACTGGCTCAGCTTCCACCCACTTCGTGAATTTGTCCACTGCCACCAAGAGGTGGGTCTTCTTATCCTTGGACCGTTTAAAAGGCCCGACCATATCAAGCCCCCAGACCGCAAAGGGCCAAGTGATCGGGATCATCCTCAATTCCTGAGCCGGCACATGAGCCCGTCGGGAGAACCTCTGACAACCATCACACTTACTGACCAAGTCCTCCGCATCAGCGTGAGCCGTCAACCAATAAAAACCATGACGGAATGCCTTGGCCACAAGGGATTTTGAGCCGGCATGATGGCCGCAATCCCCTTCATGGATCTCGCGCAAGATCTCTTGACCTTCCTCAGGGGAGATACAACGCTGAAATGTCCCTGAAACACTGCGATGATACAACTCGCCATCGATAACAATCATCGACTTAGCCCGCCGGGTTATTTTCCTGGCCAGAATTTCCTCTTCAGGCAATTCTCCCCGGTTTATATAAGCCAGATATGGCATTGTCCAGTCTGGTATGCCATGAAGAGCTGCCACCAGTTGCGCCTCCGGGTCAGGGATGGCCAAATCTTCTTCTGTAGGCAACTTGACCGAAGGATTATACAGGACATCCAGGAAAGTGTTAGGCGGCACCGGCTTTCGCTGAGAGCCTAGCCGGCTTAACGCATCCGCCGCCTCGTTCCTCCGGCGATCAATATGCTCCACTTGGTACCCCTGGAAGTGCCCAGCAATGGCATCAACCTCGCGGCAATAAGCCGCCATTAGAGGATCCTTAGAATCCCAGGTGCCTGATACTTGTTGAGCCACCAAGTTTGAGTCACCAAAGCACCTCACCCGGCTTAAGCTCATCTCCTTAGCCACCCGAAGACCGTGGAGCAAAGCCTTGTATTCAGCCGCATTGTTAGTGCAAGGAAACATCAACCGTAGCACATAATGGAGTTTGTCACCTTTAGGGGAAGCCAAGACAACACCAGCTCCCGAGCCCTCCAGCTGCCTGGACCCATCAAAATGAATAGTCCAATAAGTGTTATCCGGCTTTTGCTCAGGTACTTGCGATTCTGTCCAATCATTGATGAAATCTACCAAGGCCTGAGACTTAACAGCAGTGCGTGGCACATATTTAAGGTCATGAGGTCCAAGTTCTATAGCCCACTTAGCAATTCTCCCTGTAGCCTCTCTGTTCTGGATAATATCACCGAGAGGGGCGGAACTGACCACAGTGATGGGATGACCCTGAAAATAATGCTTAAGCTTCCGGCTTGCCATAAACACCCCATATACAAGCTTCTGCCAATGCGGATACCGCTGCTTGGACTCAATGAGCACCTCACTGACATAATAAACCGGCCGCTGAACCGGATGCTCCTTACCCGTCTCCTTACGCTCCACCACCATAGCCACACCGACGCCTCGTGTGTTTGCCGCCACATACAGTAGCAAGGGCTCCTTATCAACCGGAGCAGCAAGGACGGGGGGCTCTGCCAGTTGCTTTTTCAAATCCTCAAAGGCGGTATTAGCTGCATCATTCCAGACAAAGTTATCAGTTTTCTTCATCAACTGATATAAGGGCATAGCCTTCTCACCCAAGCGGCTTATGAACCGGCTTAAAGCAGCGATGCGACCTGCCAAACGCTGAACATCATTTATACATGCCGGCTTAGCTAGAGAAGTGATAGCTTTGATCTTCTCCGAGTTAGCTTCAATTCCTCTGTCAGAAACCAAGAAGCCCAATAGCTTGCCCGCAGGAACACCAAAAACACATTTGGCCGGGTTAAGCATCATCTTGTAGACCCGGAGATTATCGAAGGTTTCCCTTAAGTCATCTATCAGGGTTTCCTCCTTGATGGACTTAACCACAATATCGTCCACGTAAGCGTGAACATTGTGCCCGATCTGTTTATGGAGACAATTCTGTACACAACGCTGGTAAGTCGCCTGCGCACACTTGAGCCCAAAGGGCATAGAGACATAGCAGAAGGCTCCAAAGGGAGTGATGAACGCCGTCTTCTCCTGGTCCTTAACTGCCATCTTAATCTGATGATACCCGGAATAGGCATCCAAGAAACTTAAGCGTGCACAACCTGCCGTAGCATCAATGATCTGATCAATACGGGGGAGAGCAAAAGGATCAGCCGGACACGCCTTGTTCAAGTCCGTGTAGTCCACACACATCCGCCAGGTGCCGTTCTTCTTAAGTACAAGCACCGGGTTAGCCAACCACTCTGGGTGAAAAACCTCAACAATGAACCCGGCCGCCAAAAGCCGGGCCACTTCTTCACCAATAGCCTTCCGCCTCTCTTCGTTAAACCGTCGAAGGAACTGTCTGACCGGCTTAAATTTTGGATCAACATTGAGAGTGTGCTCAGCGAGTTCTCTAGGTACACCTGGCATGTCAGAAGGTTTCCATGCGAAGATGTCCCTATTCTCACGGATGAACTCGATGAGCGCGCCTTCCTATTTCGGGTCCAGATTTGCACTGATGCTGAACTGCTGAGACGAGTCACCTGGAACAAAATCAACAAGTTTAGTCTCATCAGCTGATTTAAACTTCATTGCTGGTTCATTCTCCGTGGTTGGCTTTTTCAGAGAGGTCATATCTGTTGGGTCAACATTGTCTTTATAAAATTTCAACTCTTCTGTGGCACAAACAGACTCTGCATAAGCCGCGTCACCTTCCTCACACTCCAGAGCCACTTTCCGGCTGCCGTGAACCGTAATGGTCCCGTTGTGACCCGGCATCTTGAGTTGTAAGTACACATAACACGGCCGTGCCATGAACTTGGCGTAAGCCGGCCGTCCAAATATGGCGTGGTAAGGACTTCTTATCTTGACCACCTCAAAGGTCAACTTCTCCACCCTGTAGTTGTTCTCATCACCGAAGGCCACTTCCAGTTCGATCTTGCCGACTGGATAAGCCGATTTACCGGGTACCACACCATGGAAGATAGTATTTGACTGGCTGAGGTTCTTATCAACTAGCCCCATACGACGGAAAGTCTCATAATAGAGGATGTTGATGCTGCTGCCTCCATCCATGAGTACCTTTGTGAACTTATAGCCTCCCACTTGAGGAGCCACCACTAAGGCCAGGTGGCCCGGGTTATCCACCCGGGGAGGGTGATCCTCCCTACTCCACACTATGGGCTGCTCCGACCACCGTAAGTAGCGTGGAACCGCCGGCTCAACAGCATTAACAGCCCTCTTGTGAAGCTTCTCGTCTCGTTTGCACAAACTAGTGGTGAACACGTGATACTGTCCACCGCTAAGCTGCTTTGGGTTGGTCTGATAGCCCCCCTGTTGCTGTTGATGACCCTGACCAGACTGTTGATTAAAGCCCCCTTGACCGTTCTGAGGACCGGAATTTGACCCGCCGCCCGGGCCATGAAAGCCGCCGGCGCCTGAGCCGCCACCCGGACCATTGTAGTTTTTAAAGGCCTTCATGATAGCACAATCCTTCCACAGATGAGTCGCCGGCTTCTCTCTAGAACCGTGTCTCGGACAAGGTTCATTCAACAGCTGTTCCAGAGAAGGTCCTGACCCGCCGCCTCGGGGAGGGGGCCTCCCCTTGCGTCGCTGGTTATTACCTTGAGAGTTGGTGTTGGCTACAAACTCTAGGCTGCCATCGGCCTTGCGCTTGCCTCCTCCTTGGTTCCCCGGGTTAAACTGAGGACCCTTGCCGTTGCCGTTCTTCTTTCCCTTCCCTGTCCTTTCATCATCTGAAGGGGGATCCTTGGTACCATCGGAATCGGCGTACTTGACAAGAGCCGCCATCAGTGTACCCATATCAGTACAGTCACGCTTAAGCCGCCCGAGTTTCATCTTTAGGGGCACAAAGCGACAGTTTTGTTCCAACATTAAGACTGCAGAGCCGGCATCCATCTTATCCGATGAATGTATGATCTCCTTGACCCGGCGAACCCAATGGGTCGTGGATTCACCCTCCTGCTGCTTACAGTTAGTCAGATCCACGATTGACATAGATTGCCTGCAGGTATCTTTGAAGTTTTGAATGAACCGGGCTTTCAGCTCAGCCCAAGACCCAATGGAGTTCGGTGGTAACCCTTTCAACCACGTGCGGGCAGTTCCATCTAACATCATGGTGAAATATTTGGCCATGGCCGCCTCGCTGACTTCCAGCAGCTCCATAGCCATCTCATAACTCTCAATCCAGGCCGCGGGTTGTAAGTCAGCCGTATAGTTAGGCACCTTCCTAGGTCCCTTGAAGTCCTTGGGTAGACGTTCATTACGGATAGCTGGCACCAAACACGGGACACCCCCGGTTCTAGTAGGGATACCCGCATCAACGGACATCGTCGGATAAGCCGGGGGGGTCTGGTAAGCCGTTACTTGAGGCGCCTGCTCCGCCTCCTGGCGTGCTTGGTCTGCTACGTAGAAGGCTCCATTATGAGCCGGGCCATGACCAGGGGGCGGGTCATGGCGTCGGACATTACTTGAGCCGGTCGCCGAGACCATGTGCCGGCTGTAACTCGGGCTCTGCCCTGGACAAGGGGTTGAATGGATCCTATCCCGGCTGTAGGAGTACGCCTCTTGCTGCGCCAGCGCTGTCTGGAGGAGTTCTCTGACCCGGCGGGTCTCAATAGCCGTCGGAGAGTCGCCATCAACGGGCAGAGCCGCCAGCCGTGCCGCTGCGGCGACCATGTTCTCCAGCGGGTTATTATAATGGCCCGGGGGTATTGGCACATACTGAGGCGGGGCGGGGGGCCCCTGGGGAGGCCCCATCACTCGTGGTTGAACAAGGGGTCCAGACCCGGGTGCTACGACCCCCGGCGGGTGACTAGACCCTGCACCTGGCGTGTTGAAGAGGTTGCGCGGATCGTAGACCGGCGGGAGTCGAGATTGAGCCTTTTGATGCCTCCTTCTCATGACCTCATTGGCCGCGTTCTGATCCATCGTGAGTTGGAAGGACTGCGCCTGAATCAGCTGAGTCTGGGCATCGAGAGCCGCCCGCTCCGCAGCCAGCCTGATTCCTTCTGCTGCAAGATCCTCTTTAGCTTTTATCAAATCCAGTTTCAACTGTGCCACCTCCGCATCATGCTGGGCTTGATCCGCCGGGTCAACCGCGGCGGTTAACAGGGCCGTCATCTTGTCCGTGAGATCCATCAGCACCTGAGCCGGAGAAGGCACCGGGTTTCCCGATCCAGCAGCGGGGTTCTGAACAGGCTGTGCACCAGCCATAAAAACTCCAACCTGACTTGGCGGCTCAAAAAGGTCCGGAATACTGTTGCCATCGGAATAACTCATGAGCCTGCCATCTTGAAGTTGGTACAACGAGTTTGACTCATCAGCGGCCGACTCGCCGTCAGAGCCGGCGGCCGCCTCATCCCCAGACCCAGACGGATCAGAGGGCCCTCCGTGGATGCATCCCACAAAAGCGCGCTTTAAGGCAGGCCGGGCCCGGGTGGGTCGTGCGCGCTGAGCCGTTTCGATGAGACCGGCGGGGAGATCCGGCTCGGGGCCCGGCTCTCCAATCTTGCCGATGAAGACATGAATTCCACCGAAGGGGACCCGGTACCCGTACTCCACTGAGCCGGCGTCGGGGCCCCAGCCCGCATCGTCGATGTAGAGCTTGCCGCGACGACTCTTGGTCATCCAGCCCACAGCGTATCCCTTGAGCCCCTCGAAGCTGCCCTTCAAGAACTCAAATCCACCGTGCGCCAGCCCCACGGTGGGCGCCAACTGTCGTGGAATTGTCACGGCAGATGTCCTCGAGCTAGGACTTAGTCGTGGAGCCATCGCAACTAGGAAGCTTGAAGGGGTTATGCGGGACAAGAAACACGAGGGTTTATACTGGTTCGGCCCCTTACGGTGAAGGTAAAAGCCTACGTCCTGTTCAAGGTGTTATTGATTAGGGTTATGATCGCCAGGGAGCTAAACAGCTATGCCCGGTTCTCGATGAGGTTGTTGTCGCCCCTAAACCGCTGTCGGGTCGTCCCTAAATATAGGGAGGCTGACGCCCAGTGGCCCTTAGAGTCCCGGCCGGCTCATAAGAGTGTCCGGCTCGGACTCTAAACAATACTTGCCTTACACTACAAGTCTACTATAACAATAAAGATTGTACTACGGGCCTTAAGCCATCGCCGGGTCTCAGCCCATCTCTGGCCCATTATCTTGAAACTTAGCTCCGGGCTTCTGGCAATGACCCTTAGTGTAACCCGGCCCTCCTGGCGGGTGACTCCCAGGTCTATATCCTCAACAGGTATGATAGAAAAACTGCTAGCTAATCCTTTTGCAGGAGATGGAACATTACATCCTGATGAGCACCTAATATATGTGGATGAAGTTTGTGGATTATTTAAGCTTGCAGGTATGCCCAATGATGTTATCAAGAAGAAGGTTGTAACGCCCCGGATCCAATGCGCCAGGTGTCTTCCAGTTATTCGTCGTTGTTGCCATGTCATTTGCTTGCGTGTTGCATTTTGCCATGTCATCATCTGCATGTTTTTTGAAACTTGCATCCGGTCCTTTTCCCCGTTGTCCGTTTCGCGATCCGACACTCCCACACGCGCCCTTCGCCCCTCTCAAACCTTGTTTCGTGAGCGGGAGAAAAAAACATTCTCGGAATGGGCCGAGATTTGTCGAGTGGCCTTGGTATATCACCAGTAGGCCGCCCGTCAAATTTCGTTCCATTTGCAGGTGGTCTGATGCCCCAACGGTTAACCGAGCTAACCGAAACCCCTCTCTCTTTGCAGCCCAGCACCTCTTCACACAGCCCACCTAGCCCATCTAACTCCCCTCCATGCTCTCCGCCGTTCGATCACGATCATGTGGGCGAAAACCGCACCTCATTTGGACTCTCCTAGCTCCCTACGGCTATATAAACACCCCCTCCCCCGAAATTCGGATCAAATCCTACCCTAACCCTAGCCTCTTCCTCCTCCCGCCGCCGGACACGTCCGCGCCGCCGCCCGCAGCCACTCACAGCATGCGCCGCGCCCCTGCTTCCCCACTTCGCCGCGGCCCGTGCAAGCCCATCAGGGCCCGGCCGGGCCGCCGCCCGTCTGCCTCGCTCCCCTGAGCGCCCTGCTCCTTCCCCCGCTCACACGATCCCGAGCTGAATCAGGAGCGCCGCCCGCTGCCGTCGACTCGGACCTCGCCGAAGCCCTGTCGCCGGCGACCCCGCAGGCCGGATCCCACCTCCTGCTCTTCCCTCCTTCCCCTGCCTCTCCTTTCTCGGCCTCCCTCATCTCCCTCTCTGCCGGCAGGGAACCACCGCCGCCGCCGCCCTTGGAGGACCTCACCGGAGCCTCATCCCTGAGCGCCGCCGACCACCTTCGACGCCAGATCCGGCGCCCCCGCACCTAGATCCATCCGTCCCCGATCCAAAAGCCGCCCCGCGCCCTGGATCTCCTCGTCTCGCTCCTCCCCGTCCTTTTTTTCGCGAGGTGAAAATCTGCCAAGTCCCTAAAATCATACATTGTGGTGCACTATTCATCATGCCATAACTTCATGCTCGGTGCTCTGATTTGTGCATATAATATGTCAAAATGTTCATCATGAGGTGCTCATCATTTTGTTCCATTGTGCCATGCTTGTTTGGGTCTATCTTGATGTCCTAATCATTGTTGCAAGAGTGCTATATGATGTTAACTGCTGAAACTTGTTATAACTTGCTGATTTGTTGCTCTACATGTGTTTTGAACTACATCATTCCATCTTTACAGAGCTGCTTGTCTTGAAATTTTTTGATATATGTGGTGACTAGCACAAGTATGCAAAGTAGCCTCCATGATGTTGCTGATTTCTGTGACTTAGTCATTTTCTGCTAAGTCTGTAGCTGTAACATTGTGATGCCATGTAAACCTGCTGCTACCAATTAATATATGCATAATCTGGAGATGTTCACTAAGGATGTTTTGTTATACATGTGATGCTATATGAATCCATGCCTTTGGTTGCATTTATATCCTGCTGTAGCTTGTTGTAATCTTGCTCCAATCTTGCTAAATAATGTTGCTGTCAGCCTGTTAACATGAAGTCCAGTATTTCCATGTGTTTTACTAGTGATCCATGCACCCTATGAACTTGATCTTGCCATTTTTAGCTCTATAAATGTTCCTTGTTACTGTTGGTCACCTTGTCATGCCATGTAATGCTCCGTGATGAGTGGTACAAGCTCACCAACATGCCTACTTATCGTTGTTTCTGCCATGAACTGTTATTTTCACCAAGTCTGAATCTGTTTATGAAACTTGCTATGTTTACATGGGTGCCATCATATCTTCTGTGCCATTTTGGCTCGTGATCAGTAAGGGACTTTTGTTCTATGAAATTATTAGATTCATGCTATGCCTTTGTTTGCTATGATAGGTTCCTGTAGCATGTTGTTTTATAGCTCTAAACGTAGCAACCTGATGTTATTTCTGCCATGTCCAGTGATTTCTGCAAAGTCTGAAACTGTTATTATTTGCAATCTTGCCATGCCCTTTTTTGAGTATGTTCTAGTGGTCTCTGGAGATAGCTCAGTGTTCATGTTTTGTTAAGCTTCATTTGTACATCACGCCCATGCATTTTGTTTTCATGTTGGGGTGCTGTAGCATATTTTCATGATGCTTGCAAGATGCCTAGATGCTGTTTTGGACAGATTGTTGTTATATCTTGTTTGGAGTGTATGTGTTGCACCGTAGCTCCGTTTTAAGCATGCTCTATATGAAACTTGCTTAGTTTTGCATGTAGTTTCATATTACCTTGTTGTATCCTTGTTTTGAGAGTGTTTGCTTGATGTTTGAATGCATCTTGCATCAATGTTATGTTTAACTTGGTTTGCTCATATCTTCTAGGCCGTAGCTCCGAACTAAATGAACTTTGTATGTAACTTGACTAGAATTTCATGTAGATCATCTTGGTGCATTTTAACTTGCTGTTTAACAACTTGAACATAAGGTTTATTCAGATCTGGACCAATTTCGAAATTTGCATATGAGGACTTACCGGAATTGTCATATGTTGTTTTCGGCCTCATTTAAACTTGCTTTGATGTGTTGTTCTTGTATGCATCATCTCTTGCCATGAGTAGCTTCATGTAGCCTTTTCATGCATCATACTTGGTTGAGCATCATGTCTTGTTTATGTGTTGAGTGTTTACCGTGTTGTTTGCTTCTTTCCGGTTGTGCTCCTTCTCGTTAGTTCCTGTTTCGTTGCGATCGTGAGGATTCGTTCATCTTCGTGGCTTCATCTTCTTCATGGATTCGTTATTCTTCCTAGCGGGATTTCAGGCAAGATGACCGTCACCTTGGATCTCATTACTATCATTGCTATGCTAGTTGCTTCGTTCTATCGCTATGCTGTGCTACCTATCACTTGCTCTTCAAGCCTCCCAAATTGCCATGAACCTCTAACATTTGTCACCCTTCCTAGCAAACCGTTGTTTGGCTATGTTACCGCTTTTACTCAGCCCCTCTTATAGCGTTGCTAGTTGCAGGTGAAGATGAAGAAGTTTGTTCCATGTTGGAACATGGATATCATGAATTTTGTTGGGATATCATAATATCTCTTATTTAATTAATGCATCTATATACTTGGTAAAGGGTGGAAGGCTCGACCTTATGCCTGGTGTTTTGTTCCACTCTTGCCGCCCTAGTTTCCGTCATACCGGTGTTATGTTCCTTGATTTTGCGTTCCTTACGCGGTTGGGTGTTATGGGGACCCCTTGACAGTTCGCTTTGAATAAAACTCCTCCAGCAAGGCCCAACCTTGGTTTTAGCATTTGCCTAACAACCTATTACCCTTCCCTTGGGTCGGCCAACCCGAGGGTCATCTTTATTTTAACCCCCCGGGCCAATGCTTCTCTAAGTGTTGGTCCGAACTAGAGCCACTTGCAGCGCCCCCTCGGGGAAACTTGAGGTCTGGTTTTAGTTGTACGTAGTGCTCATCCGGTGTTGCCCTGAGAACGAGATATGTGCAACTCCTATCGGGATTGTCGGCACATCAGGCGGTCTTGCTGGTCTTGTTTTACCATTGCCGAAATGTCTTGTAAACCGGGATTCCGAGACTGATCGGGTCGTCCCGGGAGAAGGAATATCCTTCGTTGACCGTGAGAGCTTATAATGGGCTAAGTTGGGACACCCCTGCAGGGTATAAACTTTCGAGATCCGTGCCCGCGGTTATGTGGCAGATGGGAATTTGTTAATGTCCGGTTGTAGAGAACTTGACACTTGACTTAATTAAAACGCATCAACCGTGTGTGTAGCCGTGATGGTCTCTTTTCGGCGGAGTCCGGGAAGTGAACACGGTTTTTGGGTTATGTTTGACGTAAGTAGGAGTTCAGGATCACTTCTTGATCACTGCTAGTTTCCCGACCGTTCCGTTGCTTCTCTTCTCGCTCTTATTTGCGTATGTTAGCCACCATATATGGTTTAGTCGCTGCTGCAACCTCACCACTTTACCCCTTCCTTACCCATTAAGCTTTGCTAGTCTTGATACCCATGGTAATGGGATTGCTGAGTCCTCGTGGCTCACAGATTACTACAACAGCAGTTGCAGGTACAGGTTTTGCGATGATCATGACGCGAGAGCGATGTTACTTGTTTTGGAGTTCTCTTCTTCTTCGATCAGGGGATAGGTTCTAGGTCGGCAGCCTGGGCTAGCAGGGTGGATGTTGTTGGAGTTTCTGTTTGTGTTTCATCTGTAGTCGGATGTTGATCTTATGTATGATGTATTGATGTATTCTTGGGGCGTTTGTGCCTTTTGTATGTTTCCCCATCTATTATGTAACGTTGATGTAATGATATCCACCTTGCAAAAGCGTTTCAATATGCGGGTCTATCCTTGGTGGGACCTTCGAGTTCCTCTCGGATAGGGTCGCATATTGGGCGTGACAAGTTGGTATCAGAGCTTGCGTTTTGGGTTATGTTTGACGTAAGTAGGAGTTCATGATCACTTCTTGATCATTGCTAGTTTCCCGACCGTTCCGTTGCTTCTCTTCACGCTCTTATTTGCGTATGTTAGCCACCATATATGCTTTAGTCGCTGCTGCAACCTCACCACTTTACCCCTTCCTTACCCATTAAGCTTTTCTAGTCTTGATACCCATGGTAATGGGATTGCTGAGTCCTCGTGGCTCACAGATTACTACAACACCAGTTGCAGGTACAGGTTTTGCGATGATCATGACGCGAGAGCGATGTTACTTGTTTTGGTGTTCTCTTCTTCTTCGATCAGGGGATAGGTTCCAGGTCAGCAGCCTGGGCTAGCAGGGTGGATGTCGTTGGAGTTTCTGTTTGTGTTTCATCCGTAGTCACATGTTGATCTTATGTATGATGCATTGATGTATTCTTGGGGCATTTGTGCCTTTTGTATGTTTCCCCATCTATTATGTAACGTTGATGTAATGATATCCACCTTGCAAAAGCGTTTCAATATGCGGGTCTATCCTTGGTGGGACCTTCGAGTTCCTCTCGGATAGGGTCGCATATTGGGCGTGACAAAGGTTTTCCCTTTATCTTTGAAGGGAGATGCATTGACATGGTACAGGCTATGTGATGATATGGGATCATGGAACTACAAGCGATTGAAATTGGAATTTCATCAGAAGTTTTATCCTATGCATCTTGTTCATCGTGATCGCAACTATATATATAATTTTTGGCCTCGCGAAGGAGAAAGCATCTCTCAAGCTTGGGGGAGGTTTAAGTCAATGTTATATTCATGCCCCAATCATGAGCTCTCAAGAGAAATGATTATTCAAAAAATTTATGCTCGGCTTTCTGATAACAATCGCACCATGCTCGATACTTCTTGTGCTGGCTCTTTTATGATGAAGACTATTGAATTCAAATGGGATTTATTGGAAAGAATTAAACGCAACTCTGAAGATTGGGATCTCGACGAAGGTAAGGAGTCAGGTATGACACCTAAGTTTGATTGTGTTAAATCTTTTATGGATACCGATGTTTTCCGTAAATTTAGCACTAAATATGGACTTGACTTAGAGATAGTAGCATCTTTCTGTGAATCTTTTGCTACTCATGTTGATCTCCCTAAGGAGAAGTGGTTTAAATATCATCCTCCCATAGAAGTAAAAGTAGCTGCACCTATTAAAGTTGAAGAAAAGACTATCACTTATAATGATCCTATTGTTCCTACTGCCTATGTTGAGAAACCACCTTTCCCTGTTAGAATAAAGGATCATGCTAAAGCTTCAACTGTGGTTCGTAAAAGCAATATTGGAACTTATACACCTCCTGAGCAAGTTAAAGTTGAACATAATATTGCTATTGTTAAAGATCTCTTGGCTGATAATATTGATGGGCATGTTATTTATTTCTGTGATGAGACAGCTAGAATTGCTAAACCTTGTGCTAAAGATAAACATAGACCTGTGGTAGGCATGCCTGTTATTTCTGTTAAAATAGGAGATCATTGTTATCATGGCTTGTGTGATATGGGTGCTAGTGCTAGTGCAATACCTATTGACTTATACAAAGAAATTATGCATGATATTGCACCTACTGAGTTAGAAGAAATTGATGTCACAATTAAGCTTGCCAATAGAGATACTATATCACCAATTGGTATTGTTAGAGATGTTGAAGTCTTGTGTGGGAAAACTAAATATCCTGCTGATTTTCTTGTTCTTGGTTCCCCACAAGATAGCTTTTGTCCCATTATATTTGGTAGACCCTTCTTGAACACTGTTAATGCTAGGATAGACTGCGAAAAGGATGTTGTTACTATTGGTTTAGGTGATATGTCTCATGAGTTCAACTTCTCTAAATTTCGTAGACAACACCGTGAAGAGGAACTGCCTAGTAAAGATGAAATTATTGGTCTTGCTTCTATTGCCGTACCACCTAGTGATCCTTTAGAACAATATTTGCTAGACCATGAAAATGATATGTTTATGAATGAAAGAAGGGAAATAGATGAAGTGTTCTTTAAACAGGGACCTATTCTGAAACACAACTTGCCTGTTGAAATCCTAGGGGATCCTCCTCCACCCAAGGGTGATCCCGTGTTTGAGCTTAAACCATTACCTGATACTCTTAAATATGCTTATCTTGATGAAAAGAAGATATATCCTGTTATTATTAGTGCTAACCTTTCAGAGAAGGAGGAAGAAAAATTATTGAAAACTCTGAAGAAGCACCGTGCTGCTATTGGATATACTCTTGATGATCTTAAGGGCATTAGCCCCATTCTATGTCAACATAAAATAAATTTGGAGAAAGATGCCAAACCAGTTATTGATCACCAACGACGGCTGAATCCTAAGATGAAAGAAGTGGTAAGAAAGGAAATACTAAAGCTCCTTGAGGCAAGAATAATCTATCCTATTGCTGATAGTCAGTGGGTAAGTCCTGTCCATTGTGTTCCTAAGAAAGGAGGTATTACTGTCGTTCCTAATGATAAAGATGAATTGATTCCACAAAGAATCATTACAGGTTATAGGATGGTAATTGATTTCCGTAAATTAAATAAAGCTACTAAAAAAGATCATTACCCCTTGCCATCCATTGATCAAATGCTAGAAAGATTATCCAAACATACACATTTTTGCTTTCTAGATGGTTATTCTGGTTTCTCTCAAATACCTGTGTCAGCTGATGATCAAGCTAAGACCACTTTTACTTGCCCTTTTGGTACTTTTGCTTATAGACGTATGCCTTTTGGTTTATGTAATGCACCTGCTACCTTTCAAAGATGCATGATGGCTATATTCTCTGATTTTTGTGAAAAGATTTGCAAGGTTTTCATGGACGACTTCTCCGTCTATGGATCCTCTTTTGATGATTGCTTGAGCAACCTTGATCGAGTTTTGCAGAGATGTGAAGAAACTAACCTTGTCTTGAATTGGGAGAAGTGCCACTTTATGGTTAATGAAGGTATTGTCTTGGGGCAGAAAATTCCTGAAAGAGGCATTGAAGTTGATGAAGCTAAAGTTGATGCTATTGAAAAGATGCCATGTCCCAAGGACATCAAAGGTATAAGAAGTTTCCTTGGTCACGCCAGATTTTATAGGAGATTCATTAAGGACTTCTCAAAAATTTCTCGGCCTCTGACTAATCTATTGCAAAAAGATATACCATTTGTCTTCGATGATGATTGTGTAGAAGCATTTGAAATACTTAAGAAAGCATTGATTTCTGCACCTATTGTTCAGCCACCTGATTGGAATTTACCTTTTGAAATTATGTGTGATGCTAACGATTATGCTGTAGGTGCGGTTCTAGGGCAAAGAGTTGATAAGAAATTAAATGTTATTCAATATGCTAGTAAAACTCTAGACAATGCCCAGAGAAATTATGCTACTACTGAAAAAGAATTCTTAGCTGTTGTATTTGCTTGCGATAAGTTTAGACCTTATATTGTTGATTCTAAAGTAACTATTCACACTAATCACGCTGCTATTAAATATCTTATGGAAAAGAAAGATGCTAAACCTAGACTTATTAGATGGGTCCTCTTGCTACAAGAATTTGATTTGCATATTATTGATAGAAAGGGAGCTGAGAACCCCGTTGTAGACAACTTGTCTAGGTTAGAGAATGTTCTTGATGACCCACTACCTATTGATGATAGCTTTCCTGATGAACAATTAAATGTCATAAATGCTTCTCGTACTACTCCATGGTATGCTGATTATGCTAATTACATTGTTGCTAAATTTATACCACCTAGTTTCACATACTAGCAAAAGAAAAAGTTTTTCTATGATTTAAGACATTACTTTTGGGATGACCCACATCTTTATAAAGAAGGAGTAGATGGTGTTATTAGATGTTGTGTGCCTGAGCATGAACATGAATAGATCCTACGCAAGTGTCACTCTTAGGCTTATGGAGGATACCATGCTGGAGATAGAACTTGACATAAGGTATTGCAATCCGGTTTTAATTGGCCTACTCTATTCAAGGATGCCTGTAAGTTTGTCTTATCTTGTGATGAATGTCAAAGAATTGGTAATATTAGTAGACGTCAAGAAATGCCTATGAATTATTCACTTGTTATTGAACCATTTGATGTTTGGGGCTTTGATTATATGGGACCGTTTCCTGCCTCTAATGGGTACACACATATTTTAGTTGTTGTTGATTGCGTTACTAAGTGGGTAGAAGCTATTCCAACTAGTAGTGCTGATCATAACACCTCTATTAAGATGCTTAAAGAAGTTATTTTTCCAAGGTTTGGTGTCCCTAGATATTTAATGACTGATGGTGGTTCACATTTTATTCATGGTGCCTTTCGTAAAATGCTTGCTAAGTATGATGTTAATCATAGAATTGCATCTCCTTATCACCCGCAGTCTAGTGGTCAAGTAGAATTGAGTAATAAAGAGCTCAAATTAATTTTGCAAAAGACTGTTAATAGGTCTAGAAAGAACTGGTCCAAGAAACTTGATGATGCATTATGGGCCTATAGAACTGCATATAAAAATCCTATGGGTATGTCTCCTTATAAAATGGTTTATGGAAAAGCATGTCACTTACCTCTCGAACTAGAACATAAGGCATATTGGGCAATTAAAGAACTCAATTATGATTTCAAGCTTGCCGATGAGAAGAGGTTATTTGACATTAGCTCACTTGATGAATGGAGAACCCAAGCCTATGAGAATGCCAAGTTGTTTAAAGAAAAAGTTAAAAGATGGCATGACAAAAGAATACAAAAGCGTGAGTTTAATGTAGGTGATTATGTATTGCTATACAACTCTCGTTTAAGATTTTTTGCAGGAAAACTTCTCTCTAAATGGGAAGGTCGTTACGTTATCGAGGAGGTCTATCGTTTCGGTGCCATAAAAATCAACAACTTTGAAGGCACAAATCCGAAGGTGGTGAACGGCCAAAGAATCAAACATTATATCTCAGGTAATCCCATAAATGTTGAAACCAATGTTATTGAAACCGTAACCCCGGAGGAATACATAAGAGACACTTTCCAGAATGTTTCAGACTCCGAAAAGGAATAGGTATGTGGTACAGTAAGTAAACCGACTCCAAAACAGTTCTAATGGCAATTTTTCTCCGTTTTGGAATATTTAGAAAAATAGAAAAATAAGAAGCAGTCCGGGAAGGACACGAGGGCTCCACGAGGGTGGAGGGCGCGCCCTACCCCCTGGGAGCGCCCCCCTACCTCGTGGGCTCTCCGGACTCCGTTTTCTTGCACGATACGTATTTTGGTCGGTAAAAATTCATTATATAATCTCCCGAAGGTTTTGACTCATGTATCACGCAAATATCCTCTGTTCTTGTTTCGAGCTGTTTTCTGTCAGGGTTGTCAAGGCCAGGCATCATGTCATCCCCCTCCTCCAACAATGGTGACAATGATGCTTGGCTAATGAAGATAGAGCTAAAGAGGGAAGAATCCATGGAGATCAACAGGGATGAAGGGATCAAGAAGGCCACAGAGGACCAAGTTCCGGCAACAGAAGACATCCTTCAACTTGATCACAATCTTCTTACCCCAACTGAGATCGAAGCTTTCAAGACGATTGAGTTAGCTCGCATACAAAACAAGTATCTCACACGTGAAAATATTTTGTTGAAGGAGCATATCATCGCACTCAAGGGCATTATCCGCAAGTTGGAGGATCTGTTACGCTCCATGTGCGACTATCCATCATCACCTCCATCTTCTTCACCAACAAAGGAGACATAATCACATGGGTATGGGCACTCCCCTTGGCAACTGCCAAGCTTGGGGGAGGTGCCCCGGTATCTTATCACCACCACATCTCCTATCTATACCGTTTTTCTTAGTTCGATCCTTTTAGTAATATCTTGATCTAGTAGAGTAAAAGCTTTAGTATGATTTAGTTTTGAGTTTTGCTTATGACCCCTCTATGTAATCGAGTCCGTGAGCTATATAATAAAGATTAGTGTTGAGTCAAGGGCTTGATTATTTCGCCATGATCTTGAGTGAATAAAAGAAAAGAGAAAGAATAAAAAGGAAACAAAGAGATCATATTGATCTTATGGAGAGTAATGACTTCACATAGAAAGAGTATGATGATTAAAAATTGTTGAGAGTTGACAAACATAGCTGTGGTCATCGTTGCAATTAATAGGAAGTAATAAAGAAAGAGAGGTTTCGCATATAAATATACTATCTTGGACATCTTTTATGATTGTGAGCACTCATTAAAATATGACATGCTAAAGAGTTGATGTTGGACAAGGAAGACAACGTAATGGGTTATGTTTTCTTATATCTGAGATAAAGCATATTGTCATGGATCATCCAACATGTTGAGCTTGCCTTTCCCCCTCATGCTAGCCAAATTCTTTGCACCAAGTAGAGATACTACTTGTGCTTCCAAAAACCCTTAAACCCAGTTTTGCCATGAGAGTCCACCATATCTACCTATGGATTGAGTAAGATCCTTCAAGTAAGTTGTCATCGGTGCAAGCAATAAAAATTTCTCTCTAAATATGTATGATTGATTAGTGTGGAGGAAATAAGCTTTATACGATCTTGTGATGTGGAAGAAATAAAAGCGACGAACTGCATAATAAAGGTCCATATCACAAGTGGCAATATAAAGTGACGTTCTTTCGCATTGAGATTTTGTGCATCCAACCCTGAAAGCGCATGACAACCTCTGCTTCCCTCTGCGAAGGGCCTATCTTTTACTTTTATCTCTTACCCTTATGCAAGAGTCATGGTGATCTTCACCTTTGCTTTTTATATTTTATCCTTTGGCAAGCACAGTGTGTTGGAAAGATCCAGACATATATATCTAATTGGATGTAAGTTAGCATGAACTATTATTGTTGACATTACCCTAGGGGTAAAAGGTTGGGAGGCGAAACTATAAGCCCCTATCTTTCTCTTTGTCCGATTAAAACTCCGTAACCACAAGTATTGCGTGAGTGTTAGCAATTGTGAAAGACTAAATGATAGTTGAGTATGTGGACTTGCTGAAAAGCTCTGACATAGACTCTTTCTGATGTTATGATAAATTGCAATTGCTTCAATGACTGATATTATAGTTTGTTAGTTCTCAATAAAGTTTCTGATTCATACTTTGCATTGTGAATAGATTACTACTTGAGCATAAGAAATCATATGACATTATCCATATATGTTGCTGTTATGAGAATAATCATGATGCCCTCATGTCCGTATTTTATTTTACCGACACCTCTACCTCTAAACATGTGGACATATTTATCGTTATCGGCTTTCGCTTGAGGACAAGCGAGGTCTAAGCTTGGGGGAGTTGATACGTCCATTTTGCATCATGCATTTATATCGATATTTATTGCATTATGGGCTGTTATTACACATTATGTCATAATACTTATGCCTATTCTCTCTTATTTTACAAGGTTTACATAAGGAGGGTGAATGCCGGCAGCTGGAATTCTGGGCTGGAAAAGGAGCAAATATTAGAGACCTATTCTGCACAACTCCAAAAGTCCTGAAACTCCACGGAAGTTATTTTTGGAAATAATGAAAAATACTGAGCGGAAGAAATACCAGAGGGGGGCCCACACCCTGGCCATGAGGGTGGGGGGCGCGCCCTACCCCCTGGGCGCGCCCCCCTGCCTCGTGGGCCCATGTTGGCCGTCCGTTGCCCATCTTCTTCTATATGAAGTCTTTCGTCCGAGGAAAAATCAAGCTTTCGGGACGAGACTCCGCCACCACGAGGCGGAACCAATCTAGGGCTCTGGCAGAGCTGTTCTCCCGGGGACACTTCCCTCCGGGAGGGGGAAATCATCGCCATCGTCATCACCAACGCTCCTCTCATCGGGAGGGGGCCAATCTCCACCAACATCTTCACCAGCACCATCTCCTCTCAAACCCTAGTTCATCTCTTGTATCCAATTCTTGTCTCTAAGTCTGGGATTGGTACTTGTAGGTTGCTAGTAGTGTTGATTACTCCTTGTAGTTGATGCTAGTTGGTTTATTTGGTGGAAGATCATATGTTCAGATCCATTATGCATATTAATACCCCTTTGATTATGAACATGAATATGCTTTGTGAGTAGTTACGTTTGTTCTTGAGGACATGGGAGAAGTCTTGCTATTAGTAGTCATGTGAATTTGGTATTCGTTCGATATTTTGATGAGATGTATGCTATCTCTCCTCTAGTGGTGTTATGTGAACGTTGACTACATGACACTTCACCATTGTTTGGGCCTAGAGGAAGGCATTGTGAAGTAATAATTAGATGATGGGTTGCTACAGTGACAGAAGCTTAAACCCTAGTTTATGCGTTGCTTCGTAAGGGGCTGATTTGGATCCATATGTTTCATGCTATGGTTAGGTTTACCTTAATACTTCTTTTGTAGTTGCGGATGCTTGCAATAGGAGTTAATCATAAGTGGGGTCTTTGTCCAAGTAAGGGCAGCACCCAAGCACCGGTCCACCCACATATCAAATTATCAAAGTACCGAACACGAATCATATGAACGTGATGAAAACTAGCTTGACGATAATTCCCATGTGTCCTCGGGAGCGCTTTTCTCTATATAAGAGTTTGTTCAGGCTTGTCATTTGCTACAAAAAGGATTGGGCCACCTTGCTGCACTTTATTTACTTTTGTTACTTGTTGCTCGTTACAAATTATCTTATCACAAAACTATTTGTTACCTATAATTTCAGTGCTTGCAGAGAATACCTTGCTGAAAACCGCTTATCATTTCCTTCTGCTCCTTGTTGGGTTCGACACTCTTACTTATCGAAAGGACTACGATAGATCCCCTATACTTGTGGGTCATTAGTGGGCCCCTCGAGGCTCCAGCGACCTACTTCTTCCTCCTATATATACCTACGTACCCCCAAACCATCAGAAGCGCCCATGAAAACCTAATTCCACCGCCGCAACCTTCTGTACCCGTGAGATCCCATCTTGGGGCCTTTTCCGGCATCCTGCTGGAGGGGGCATTGATCACCGAGGGCTTGTACATCAACACCATAGCCTCTCCGATGAAGTGTGAGTAGTTTACCTCAGACCTTCGGGTCCATAGTTATTATCTAGATGGCTTCTTCTCTCTCTTTGGATCTCAATACAAAGTTCTCCTCGATTCTCTTGGAGATCTATTTTATGCAACTCTACTACTTTGCGGTGTGTTTGTCGAGATCCGATGAATTGTGGGTTTATGATCAAGATTATCTATGAACAATATTTGAATCTTCTCTGAATTCTTTTATCTATGATTGGTTATCTTCGCAAGCCTCTTCGAATTATCAGTTTGGTTTGGCCTACTAGATTGATCTTTCTTGCAATGGGAGAAGTGCTTAGCTTTGGGTTCAATCTTGCAGTGTCCTTTCCCAGTGACAGCAGGGGCAGCAAGGCACGTATCATATTGTTGCCATCGAGGATAAAAAGATGGGGTTTATATCATATTACATGAGTTTATCCCTCTACATCATGTCATCTTGCTTAAAGCGTTACTCTGTTCTTATGAACTTAATACTCTATATGCATGCTGGATAGCGGTAGATGTGTGGAGTAATAGTAGTAGATGCAGAATCGTTTCGGTCTACTTGTCACGGATGTGATGCCTATATACATGATCATACCTAGATATTCTCATAACTATGCTCAATTCTATCAATTGCTCGACAGTAATTCGTTTACCCACCGTAATACTTATGCTATCTTGAGATAAGCCACTAGTGAAACCTATGGCCCCCGGGTCTATTTTCCATCATATTAATCTTCCGTCAACAAGCTATTTCTATTACCGTTTATTTTGCTTTCTTTACTTTTACTCTTTACCATAAAAATACCAAAAATATTATCTTATCATCTCTATCAGATCTCACTCTCGTAAGTGACCGTGAAGGGATTGACAACCCCTTTATCGCGTTGGTTGCGAGGTTCTTATTTGTTTGTGTAGGTGCGTGAGACTCGAGCGTAGTCTCCCACTGGATTGATACCTTGGTTCTCAAAAACTGAGGGAAATACTTACGCTACTTTACTGCATCACCCTTTCCTCTTCAATGGAAAACCAACGCAGTGCTCAAGAGGTAGCAGTACTGCCCTTCCTTGGACAAGCATCCCACTTATGATTAACTCCTATTGCAAGCATCCGCAACTACAAAAGAAGTATTAAGGTAAACCTAACCATAGCATGAAACATATGGATCCAAATCAGCCACTTACGAAGCAACGCATAACCTAGGGTTTAATCTTCTGTCACTCTAGCAACCCATCATCTACTTATTACTTCCCAATGCCTTCCCCTAGGCCCAAATAATGGTGAAGTGCCATGTAGTCGATGTTCACATAACACCACTAGAGGAAAGACAACATACATCTCATCAAAATATCGAACGAATACCAAATTCACATGACTACTTATAGCAAGACTTCTCCCATGTCCTCAGGAACAAACGTAACTACTCACAAATCATATTCATGTTCATAATCAGAGGGATATTAATATTCATAAAGGATCTGAACATATGATCTTCCACTAAATAAACCAACTAGCATCAACTACAAGGAGTAATCAACACTACTAGCAACCCACAAGTACCAATCTGAGGTTTTGGGACAAAGATTGGATACAAGAGATGAACTAGGGTTTGAGAGGAGATGGTGTTGGTGAAGATGTTGATGGAGATTGACCCCCTCCCGCTGAGAGGATCGATGGTGATTACGATGGTGATGATTTCCCCCTCCCGGAGGGATGTTTCCCCGGCAGAACAGCTCCGCCGGAGCCATAGATTGGTTTCGCCAGGTTCCGCCTCATGGCGGCGGTGTTTCGTCCCGAAGGCTTCCTCTGTATTTTTTCTCGGACGAAAGACTTCATATAGCAGAAGATGGGCACCGGAGGCCTGCCAGGGGGCCCATGAGACAGGGGGCGCGCCCGGGGGGTAGGGCGTGCCCCCCCACCCTCGTGGCCAGGGTGTGGGCCCCCTCTGGTTGATTCTTTCACCAGTATTTTTTATATATTCCAAAACGTGCCTCCATGAAGTTTCAGGACTTTTGGAGTTGTGCAGAATAGGTCTCTAATATTTGCTCCTTTTCCAGCCCAGAATTCCAGCTGCTGGTATTCTCCCTCTTTATGTAAACCTTGTAAAATAAGAGAGAATAGGCATAAGTATTGTGACATAATGTGTAATAACAGCCCAAAATGTAATAAATATCGATATAAAAGCATGATGAAAAATGGACGTATCAACTCCCCCAATCTTACACCTCGCTTGTCCTCAAGCGGAAGCCGATAATGAAAAATATGTCCACATGTTTAGTGATAGAGGTGCCGATAAAATAAAATACGTACATGAGGGCATCATAATCATTCTTATAATAGCAACATATATATATTGTCATATGATTTCATATGCTAAAGTAACAATCTATTCACAATGTCAAGTATGAATGAGAAACTTCATTGAAAACTAACAAACTATGATCTCGGTCATTGAGGCAATTGCAATTTATCATAACATAGGAAAGAGTCAATATAAGAGCTTTTCAGCAAGTCCACATACTCAACTTCATTTAGTCTTTCACAATTGCTAACACTCATGCAATACTTATGGTTATGGAGTTTTAATCGGACACAGAGAAAGATAGGGGCTTATAGTGTTGCCTCCCAACCTTTTACCTCAAGGGTAATGTCAACAATAATAGTTCATGCTAACTTACATCCAATTGGATATATATGTATCAGGATCTTTCCAACACAATGTGCTTGCCAAAGGATAAAATGTAAAAATGAAAAGGTGAAGATCACCATGACTCTTGCATAAGGTATAAGACAAGAATAAAAGATAGGCCCTTCGCAGAGGGAAGCAGAGGTTGTCATGTGTTTTCGTGGTTGGATGCACAAAATCTTAGTGCGAAAGAACGTCACTTTATATTGCCACTTGTGATATGGACCTTTATTATGCAGTCCGTCGCTTTTATTGCTTCCATATCACAAGATCGTATAAAGCTTATTTTCTCCACATTAATAGATCATACATATTTAGAGAGCAATTTTTATTGCATGCAACGATGAAAACTTACTTGAAGGATCTTACTCAATCCATAGGTAGATATGGTGGACTCTCATGGCAAAACTGGGTTTAAGGATATTTGGAAGCACAAGTAGTATCTCTACTTGGTGCAAAGAATTTGGCTAGCATGAGGGGGAAAGGCAAGCTCAACATGTTGGATGATCCATGACAATATACTTTATTTCGGATATAAGAAAACATAACCCATTACGTTGTCTTCCTTGTCCAACATCAACTTTTTAGCATGTCAAATTTTAGTGAGTTCTCACAATCATAAAAGATGTCCAAGATAGTACATTTATATGTGAGAACCTCTCTTTCTTTATTACTTCCTATTAATTACAACGATGACCAAAACTATGTTTGTCAACTCTCAACATCTTCTATTCATCATACTCTTTATTGTGAAGTCATTACTCTTCGTAAGATCAATATGATCTCTTTAATTCTTTTTACTGTTTTTCTTCTCTTTTATTTTTATTCCCTCAAGATCATAGCTAGATAATCAAGCCCTTGACTCAAAACTAATCTTTATTATATATATAGCTCACGGACTCGATTACATGGAAGGATCATAAAGCATAACTCAAAACTAGATCATACTAAAACTTTATTCTACTAGATCAAGATATTACCAAAAGGATCGATCTAAGAAAAAGGTAAAGATAGGAGTGTGATGGTGATACGATACCGGGGCACCTCCCCCAAGCTTGGTAGTTGCCAAGGGGAGTGCCCATACCCATGTATTTATGTCTCTTTCTTCGGAGATGAAGAAGATGATGATGATGATGACAATTGTGCCTTCAGCTTTTTCATATTGTAATTGAGAAGAGCAATTTCCTCCGTTAAATCATCGACCTCAGATTCCAGCTTCAAGATCTTGTCACATAAATCTCCTTTGCTTTTCTTCCAAAAACGAAAAGGAATAGATCGATTCTTAGACAGTTTAGCCCTCTTAGGGAGACTAGACTTCTTGAACTTCACGTGCATATCCCCAGGTTGAGGTAGAGGAAAATCCTCCTCCTCCGTACTTGAATCATTGATCCTCCTCAAATGAGCATCCTCCTCATCATCCGTGGTTCGACCACAAGGAGATAGGTCCCCATAGGTATTTCGGCCAGTAATGACATGTGAGACATAGCTCTCTTCGTCGGCGTCTTGAGATGATATCGTGCTCTAAATCTGCTGCAGAAATAGCTCGAAACAAAAATAGCGGATATTTGCGTGGTACAGTGGTCAAAACCTTCAGGAGATTATATAATGAATTTTTACCGACCAAAAGAAGTATCGTGCAAAAAACGGAGTCCGGAGGGCACACGAGATGCCCACTAGGCAGGGGGGCGCGCCCGAGGGTAGGGCGCTCCCTGCACCCTCGTGGATGCCTAGTGTCCTCTTCGGACTACTTCTTATTTTCCTATTTTCTTAAATATTCTAGAACGGATAAAAATTGCTATTAGAACTGTTTTGGGGTCGGTTTACTTACCGTACCACATACCTATTCCTTTTCGGAGTCTGAAGCGTTCTGGAAAGTGTCCCTTATGTATTCCACCGGGGTTACGGTTTCAAGAACATTAGTTTCAACATTTATTGGGTTACCAAAGATATAATGCTTGATTCTTTGACCGTTCACCACCTTCGGATTTGTGCCTTCAAAGTTGTTGATTTTTATGGCACCAGAACGATAGACCTCCTCGATAACGTAAGGACCTTCCCATTTAGACAGGAGTTTACCTGCAAAAAATCTTAAACGAGAGTTGTATAGCAAAACATAATCACCTACATTAAACTCACGCTTTTGTATCCTTTTGTCATGCCATCTTTTAACTTTTTCTTTAAACAGCTAGGCATTCTCATAGGCTTGGGTTCTCCATTCATCAAGTGAGCTAATGTCAAATAGTCTCTTCTCACCGTCAAGTTTGAAATCATAATTGAGCTCTTTAATGGCCCAATATGCTTTGTGTTCTAGTTCGAGAGGTAAGTGACATGCTTTTCCATAAACCATTTTATACAGAGACATACACATAGGATCTTTATATGCAGTTCTATAGGCCCATAATGCATCATCAAGTTTTTTGGACCAATTCTTTCTAGATCTATTAACAGACTTTTTCAAAATTAATTTAATCCCTCTATTACTCAATTCTACTTGACCACTAGATTGTGGGTGGTAAGGAGATGCAATTCTATGATTAACGTCATACTTAGCAAGCATCTTACGAAAAGCACCATGAATAAAATGTGAACCACCATCAGTCATTAAATATCTAGGGACTCCAAACCTCGGAAAAATAACTTCTTTAAGCATCTTAATAGAGGTGTTATGATCAGCACTACTAGTTGGAATAGCTTCTACCCACTTAGTAACGTAATCAACAGCAACTAAAATATGTGTATACCCATTAGAGGAAGGAAACGGTCCCATATAATCAAAGCCCCAAACATCAAATGGTTCAATAACAAGTGAATAATTCATAGGCATTTCTTGACGTCTACTAATATTACCAATTCTTTGACATTCATCACAAGACAAGACAAACTTACGGGCATCTTTGAAGAGAGTAGGCCAATAAAAACCGGATTGCAATACCTTATGTGCAGTTCTATCTCCAGCGTGGTGTCCTCCATAAGCCTCGGAGTGACACTTGCGTAGGATCTGTTCCTGTTCATGCACAGGTACACAACGTCTAATGACACCATCTACTCCTTCTTTATAAAGGTGTGGGTCATCCCAGAAGTAATGTCTTAAATCATAGAAAAACTTTTTCTTTTCCTGGTATGTGAAACTAGGTGGTATAAATTTAACAACAATGTAATTAGCATAATCAGCATACCATGGAGCAGTACGAGAAGCATTTATGACAGCTAATTGTTCATCATGAAAGCTATCATCAATAGGTAGTGGGTCATCAAGAACATTCTCTAACCTAGACAAGTTGTCTGCAACGGGGTTCTCAGCTCCCTTTCTATAAATAATATGCAAATCAAATTCTTGTAGTAGGAGAACCCATCTAATAAGTCTAGGTTTAGCATATTTCTTTTCCATAAGATATTTAATAGCAGCATGATCAGTGTAAACAGTTACTTTGGAATCAACAATATAAGGTCTAAACTTATCACAAGCAAATACAACCGCTAAAAATTCATTTTCAGTAGTAGCATAATTTCTCTAGGCACTGTCTAGAGTTTTACTAGCATATTGGATAACATTTAATTTCTTATCAACTCTTTGTCCTAGAAAAGCACCTACAGCATAATCACTAGCATCACACATAATTTCAAAGGGTAAATTCCAATCAGGTGGCTGAACAATAGGTGCAGAAATCAAGGCTTTCTTATGTATTTCAAATGCTTCTACACATTCATCATCAAAGATAAAAGGAACATCTTTTTGTAAGAGATTAGTCAGAGGCCTAGAAATTTTTGAGAAGTATTTAATGAACCTTCTATAAAAACCGGCATGACCAAGGAAACTTCTTATACCTTAGATGTCCTTAGGACACGGCATCTTTTCAATAGCATAAATTTAGCTTTATCAACTTCAATACCTCTTTCAGAAATTTTATGCCCCAAGACAATACCTTCATTAACCATAAAGTGGCACTTCTCCCAACTCAAGACAAGATTATATTCTTCACATCTTTGCAAAAATCGATCAAGGTTGCTCAAGCAATCATCAAAAGAAGTTCCATATACGGAGAAATCATCCATGAAAACCTCAACAATCTTTTCACAAAAATCAGAGAATATAGCCATCATGCATCTTTGAAAGGTAGTAGGTGCATTGCATAAACCAAAATGCATACGTCTATAAGCAAAGGTACCGAAAGGGCAAGTAAAAGTGGTCTTTTCTCGATCCTCTTTTGACACAGGTATTTGAGAGGAACCAGAGTAACCATCTAGAAAGCAAAAATGTGTATGTTTGGATAATCTTTCTATCATTTGATCAATAAAAGGTAAAGGGTAATGATCCTTTTTAGTAGCTTTATTTAGTTTACGGAAGTCAATTACCATTCTATAACCTGTAACAATTCTTTGTGGGATCAATTCATCTTTATCATTAGGAACAACAGTAATACCTCCCTTCTTAGGGACACAATGGACAGGACTTACCCACTGACTATCATCAAAGGGATAAATTATACATGCCTCCAGAAGCTTTAATATTTCTTTTCTTACCACTTCTTTCATCTTAGGATTTAAGCTTCGTTGGTGATCAACAACCGGTTTAGCGTCTTTCTCCAATTTTATTTTGTGTTGGCATAGAGTGGGACTAATGCCCTTAAGATCATCAAGAGTATATCCAATAGCAGCACGGTGCTTCTTCAGAGTTTTCAATAATTTCTCTTCTTCTTGCTCTGAAAGGTTAGCACTAATAATAACAGGATATATCTTCTTTTCATCAAGATATGCATATTTAAGAGTATCAGGTAATGGTTTAAGCTCAAACACGGGATCACCCTTGGGTGGAGGAGGATCCCCTAGGATTTCAATAGGCAAGTTGTGTTTCAAAATAGTCCCTGTTTAAACAATACTTCATCTATTTCCCTTCTTTCATTCATAAGCATATCAATTTCATGGTCTAGCAAATATTGTTCTAAAGGATCATTAGGAGGCACGGAAATAGAAGCAAGACCAATAATTTCATCTTTACTAGGCAACTCTTTATCATGGGGTTGTCTATGAAATTTAGCAAAATTAAACTCATGAGACATATCCCCCAACCAATAGTAACAACATCCTTTTTGCAATCTATCTTAGCATTAACAATATTCAAGAAGGGTCTACCAAATATAATGGGACAAAAGTCATCTTGTGGGGAACCAAGAACAAGAAAATCAGCTGGATATTTAACTTTCCCACACAAGACTTCAACATCTCTAACAATCCCAACTAGTGAAATAGTGTCTCTATTGGCAAGCTTAATTGTAACATCAATTTCCTCTATCTCAGCAGGTGCAATATCATGCATAATTTCTTTGTATAAGGAATGAGGTATCGCACTTGCACTAGCACCCATATCACACAAGCCATGATAACAATGATATCCTATTTTAACAGAAATAACAGGCATGCCTACAACATGTCTATGTTTACCCTTAGTATCGGGTCTAGCAATCCTAGCAGCTTCATCACAGAAGTAAATAACATGCCCATCAATATTATCAGCCAAGAGATCTTTAACCATAGCAATACTAGGTTCAACTTTAATTTTCTCAGAACGTGTAGGTGTTCTAGTATTACTCTTATGAACCACAGTTGAAGCTTTAGCATGATCCTTTATTCTAGTAGGGAAAGGTGGTTTCTCGATATAAGCAGTGGGAACAATAGGATCAACATTATAAGTGATAGTCTTTGCTTCAACTTTAATAGGTTCAACTACTTTTACTTCAATGGTGGGATGATATTTAAACCACTTATCCTTAGGGAGATCAACATGAGTAGCAAATTATTCACAGAAAGAAGCTACTATCTCAGAGTCAAGTCCATATTTAGTGCTAAATTCACGGAAAACATCAGTATCCATAAAAGATTTAACACAATCAAACTTAGGTGTTATACCTGACTCCTTACCTTCTTCGAGATCCCAATCTTCATAGTTGCGTTTAATTCTTTCCAATAAATCCCATTTGAATTCAATAGTCTTCATCATAAAAGAACCAGTACAAGAAGTATCGAGCATGGAGCGATTATTGAGAGAAAGGCGAGCATAAAATTTTTGAATAACAATTTCTCTTGAGAGCTCATGATTGGGGCATGAATATAACATTGACTTAAGCCTCCCCCAAGCTTGAGCGATGCTTTCTCCTTCGCGAGGCCAAAAATTATATATATAATTACGATCACGATGAACAAGATGCATAGGATAAAACTTCTGATGAAATTCCAATTTCAATCGGTTGTAGTTCCATGATCCCATATCATCACATAGCCTAAACCATGTCAATGCCTTTCCCTTCAAAGATAAAGGGAAGACCTTCTTCTTGATAACATCCTCGGGCATACCTGCAAGCTTAAATAATCCACAAACTTCATGCACATAGATTAGGTGCAAATCGGGATGTAATGTTCCATCACCTGTAAAAGGATTAGCTAGAAGTTTCTCTATCATACCCGAAGGAATTTCAAAGTAAACATTTTCAGTAGATTCAGTAGGTTGAGGAGCAACTGTTTTCTCTACTGGTCGGGGTGAAGATACCCTGAACAAGCCCCTCAAAGGATTACTTTCTATAGTAACAAGTGACAGTAAATTTCAGCACACTATATAAATTTTTCCTTACGAAAGGCGCTTCGCTCCCCGGCAACGGCGCCAGAAAAGAGTCTTGATGACCCACAAGTATAGGGGATCTATCATAGTCCTTTCTATAAGTAAGAGTGTCGAACCCAACGAGGAGCAGAAGGAAATGGCAAGCGGTTTTCAGTAAGGTATTCTCTGCAAGCACTGAAATTAGCGGTAATAGATAGTTTTGTGATAAGGTAATTTGTAACGGGTAACAAGTAATAAAAGTAAATAAGGTGCAGCAAGATGGCCCAATCCTTTTTGTAGCAAAGGACAAGCCTGGACAAACTCTTATATAAAGGAAAACGCTCCCGAGGACACATGGGAATTATCGTCAAGCTAGTTTTCATCACGTTCATATGATTCGCGTTCGTTACTTTGATAATTTGATATGTGGGTGGACCAGTGCTTGGGTACTGCCCTTCCTTGGACAAGCATCCCACTTATGATTAACCCCTATTGCAAGCATCCGCAACTACAAAAGAAGTATTAAGGTAAACCTAACCATAGCATGAAACATATGGATCCAAATCAGCCCCTTACGAAGCAACGCATAAACTAGGGTTTATGCTTCTGTCACTCTAGCAACCCATCATCTACTTATTACTTCCCAATGCCTTCCCTTAGGCCCAAATAATGGTGAAGTGTCATGTAGTCGATGTTCACATAACACCACTAGAGGAATGACAACATACATCTCATCAAAATATCAAACGAATACCAAATTCACATGACTACTTATAGCAAGACTTCTCCCATGTTCTCAGGAACAAACGTAACTACTCACAAATCATATTCATGTTCATAATCAGAGGGGTATTAATATGCATAAAGGATCTGAACATATGATCTTCCACCAAATAAACCAACTAGCATCAACTACAAGGAGTAATCAACACTACTAGCAACCCACAGGTACCAATCTGATGTTTTGGGACAAAGATTGGATACGAGAGATGAACTAGGGTTTGAGAGGAGATGGTGCTGGTGAAGATGTTGATGGAGATTGACCCCCTCCCGCTGAGAGGATCGATGGTGATGACAATGGTGATGATTTCCCCCTCCTGGAGGGAGGTTTCCCCGGCAGAACAGCTCCGCCGGAGCCCTAGATTGGTTTCGCCAGGTTCCGCCTCGTGGCGGCGGTGTTTCGTCCCGAAAGCTTCCTCTGTATTTTTTCTCGGACGAAAGCTTCATATAGCAGAAGATGGGCACCGAAGGCCTGCCAGGGGGCCCATGAGACACGGGGCGCGCCCAGGGGGTAGGGCGCGCCCCCACCCTCATAACCAGAATGTGGGCCCCCTCTGGTTGATTCTTTCGCCGGTATTTTTTATATATTCCAAAACGTGCCTCCGTGAAGTTTCAGGACTTTTGGAGTTGTGCAGAATAGGTCTCTAATATTCGCTCCTTTTTCAGCCCAGAATTCCAGCTGCCGGCATTCTCCCTCTTTATGTAAACCTTGTAAAATAAGAGAGAATAGGCATAAGTATTCTGACATAATGTGTAATAATAGCCCAAAATGTAATAAATATCGATATAAAAGCATGATGCAAAATGGATGTATCAGCGGGGTCCATGGGCCCGGCTGGAGGGGGTGGTCCGGAAGGCTATGAGGAGTTGTTTCTGGCAGAGTCTCTGCCGGGAGCGGATGACTCTACCAGGAGAGGCTTACCGTATTTCAACTTTCTCCTCTTTCGGACCATTGTTGCTGGGGATACGGAGGGCTGAGTGAGATGGAGAACAAAAGTCCCTGGTTCCACAGGAAGCTTCTGCGTAGGACACTTTGACAGATGATTAGCTATGCTGTTTTCCGCACGGGGTACGTGCTCTGTTTGCAATCCATCAAAGTGCTCCTCCAATCTCCTCACTTGCTCGACGTATGCCTCCATCAATGGACTTTGATAATCCTTATTGACTTGTCTCACCACAAGTTGTGAATCTCCTCGAATGATCGGCTTCTTAATTCCCAATTCAGCTGCAATCCTGATGTAACACCCCGGACACACCCGCCGGTGGTCGTTACTCCTGGCGGGATCTAAATTGGCCCCACAGATCAATACTAGTCTTTTCTGCGCCCTTTGTCCTCACTCGTGCGCACCCAGGAGCAACTTCCCGGTCGGTCACCCATCCTAAAACTACTCCAAGCTGACACGCTTAACTTTGGAGTTCTGTCCGAATGGGCTCCCGAAAAAGAAGGAATTACTTATTTATATGAGTAGTCTATCATCCCTATTAAGCCAGGGTATCACATAAACCCCCACTCAGAGGAACCGACGTCCTCGTCGGGCCACAGGATCGTTCCCTCTTGGCACATATGTCTGTGCTTCCAGTCCGGCACATGTGCCATGATGTGTACCACGACGGGTCACAAACGTCATGCACAACATGACCACGCACCTGTCCGCAAACATCCATGTAACCACGAGGGTCGGCTCTGTACCAACTTGTAACACCCGAGACACACCCGCCAGTGGTCGTTACTCCTGGCGGGATCTAGACTGGCCCCACAGATCAATACTAGTCTTTTCTACGCCCTTTGTCCTCAGTCGTGCGCACCCGGGAGCAACTTCCCGGTCGGTCACCCATCCTGAAACTACTCCAAGCTGAGCATGCTTAACTTTGGAGTTTTGTCCAAATGGGCTCCCGGAAAAGAAGGAATTCCTTATTTATATGAGTAGTCTATCATCCCTATTAAGCCAGGCTATCACACCTGAGCCCAGCAAGGAGTCCTTCATACTCAGTTGTATTGTTGGTGGCTTCTTCCCGAGCAAAATGCATTTGGATGACGTACTTCAAGTGCTCCCCGGAGTGGGCGACAAGAAGCACGCCAGCTCCCGCACCTTGTAGGGAAAAAACACCATCAAAATACATAATCCATTCTTGGGGCGATTCCTTGCCGGGGATAACTGTCTCCGTCACTTCCTCATCAGGGGTTGGCGTCCATTCTACAATAAACTCTGCCAACGCCCTGTTCTGAATAGTTGATGTGCTCTCAAACTTCAAACCAAAGCTGGACAACTCCAAAGCCCACTCCACTATTATGCCGGTAGCCTTAGGGTTTTGGAGTATCCTTTGCAACGGAAAACGAGTAACAACCGTGATCTCATGGGCTTGGAAGTAGTGGCGAAGTTTCCTTGAGGCCATAATGAGACCAAAGATTAACTTCTGCACGCCAGAGTACCTCGATCTAGCCCCCTGTAACAAGGAGCTGACAAAGTACACTGGGCGCTACACCACTTTCTTCCTTGCCGCGTCCTTGGGGTTGCTCTCGTTGTCGTGCTCATTGTTTTCCTGGTCCTTCTCTGATTCTGCCGGTCTCTGCTCACTTTCCGTTTCATCCACTTCTCGCTGCGCTACCAAGGCCGCACCGACCACTTGGTTGGTCGCCGCCAAGTATAGCAACAACGGCTCCTGGGGTTTGGGAGCAACAAAGGTAGGCACAGAGGACAAGTAGGCCTTTAACTCTTGCAAAGCTGCATCTGCTTCTGGGGTCACTTCATAGGACCGGCCTTCTTCAAAATTTTGAAGAACGGTAGGGCACGCTCGGCAGACTTGGAGATGAATCTTCTTAGCGCGGCAACACATCCTATCAGACGCCTCACATCCTTAACTTTCCTTGGCGCCTGGATTTGCTCGATGGCCTTGATCTTGTCGGGGTTGGCTTCGATCCCGCGATGGGATACAAAGAACCCAAGCAACTTGCCGGAGGGGACACGAAATACACACTTCTCTGGGTTGAGCTTCAGATTGATCTTACGCAGATTATCAAATGTCTCCTCCAAATTCTGAATAAGGGTGGCCTTATCCTTGGTCTTAACCATAATATCATCCATATAGGCTTCTATGTTTCTGTGCAACTGTGTCTCAAAACCAATCTGGATTGCCCTTGCAAAAGTGGACCCGACGCTCTTTAATCCGAATGGCATGCGGACAAAGCAGTACGTACCACATCGAGTGATGAATGGCGTCTTCTCTTCATCTTCCTTGGACATGAAGATTTGGTGATACCCAGAGTATGCATCTAGAAAGGAGAGAAAATCACAACCTGAAGTGGAATCCACAATCTGGTCGATAGGCGGCAAGGGAAATGGGTCTTTTGGGCAAGCCTTGTTGAGATTTGTGAAATCTATGCAAAGCCTCCACTTCCCGTTAGCCTTCCGGACTACTACTAGATTTTCCAACCACGTGGGGTGCAGCACTCCTTTGACCACACTAGCTGCCTCAAGTTTCTTGATCTCTTTTGCAATGAATTGTTGCCTCTCCAAGGCCTGCTTCTGGACTTTCTGCTTGATAGGTCCGGCGTGTGGGCAGATAGCAAGGTGGTTCTCGATTACCTCCCTGGGAACATCGGGGATATCAGATGGTTGCCAAGCAAACACATCGATATTCGCCCGCAGGAAGGCAACGAGCGCTCTTTCCTATTTGTCAACGAGGGTGGCGCTGATAGTGAGAGTACCATCAAGGCCAGCCAGCCTTGCTGGGGCCTTCTTCACTTGGGGTGCAGCGACCTTGGATCTCTTGCTGTTAGAACACTCCGGCACGTCGTCAACGGGTGCCGTCACTCGGTGGGGGCACGCTTCCTGGACTCTTCGCCGGAGTCCCTACAATCTCTTTTCTTTCCTTTACTTTCCTTGGCGGGAACTGCCGCTGTCTCTGCTGCGACCGTGTCCCGGTACATCTTGTCCACACAAATGATTGCATCCTTCTCATCTGATGGGATGGTTATGACTCCCAGTGGCCCAGGCATCTTCAAGGTGTTGTAGGCATAATGGGATGCCGCTATGAACTTAGCCAGGGCCGGGCATCCAAGAATCCCATTGTACAACAGGGGAGATCAGCCACATCAAACAAAATCCTCTCAGTCCGGTAGTTCAGTTCTTCCCCAAACGTTACCAGCAATGTGATCTTCCCCTTAGGATGGCTCCTGTCGGGATTAACTCCTTGAAACGTGCCGGTAACCTCTAGCTCTTCCTCTCCTATCTGAAGCTTGCTGATAACTGCTGGGGAAATCAGATTCAACCAGGCCCCGCCGTCCACCAGCATCTTTGTGACCTTGAGGTTGCGAATTGTTGGGGAGACCAACAATGGAAAACTCCCTACCGCGGTGCTACGGCTAGGATGGTCCTCCTCATCAGAGATTATGGGCGTACGAGACCATTTGAGTGGCTTCCAGGCCTCTGGCGCTAGTTCCACGGCATTGACTTCTCGTGCCCACCGTTGGAGCTGGCGGTGAGAAGTGTGCAGTGATGCACCTCCGTCAATGCACAGGGCGTATGTGACCTTCTGAAACTCCTGCTCACTGGTTTCCTCTTCATCCCCTCCATCACTCTCATCATCACAGGTTTCCTTCTTTCAACCTTTGGCGGGTTTTCCTTGGTTCCGAGCGGGCTTGCCGGAGCGATTTACTTCACCGCCTCGACCCTTACCGCCAACAACATTCTGACATGTTTCCTTATCACGCTTCTCATACTCTGCTCTCTGTTTCTTGACAAGTTGCTCAACTTGATAACACTCTTGAAGGTCGTGGCCCTTGGTCTGATAAATCTTGCAGTATGGCCCATCACCTTTCCCGGCTTTCTCGGCAGGAACGGCTTCCTGGCAGTCAGTGCACATGGCAGCTTCCTTGTCGGGGGCCTCAACTTTGGCCTTCTTACCGGTACTAGGCGCACCCGATCCTTCAACAGTCATCACTGCCTTATCCCTCCGCTTCTTACTGCGCTTCTTGCTCTTCTTTTGACTAGTTCATTCATCCTCATCCTCTGAATCAACATTGATGCAATCTTCCTCTCCGGGCAACTTCCTTCCCTCCTCCATCCGAGCACACTTATCTACCAGAGTGTAAAGCTCCTTCACAGTCTTGGGCAACCGTACGTTCATCTTGGAACGAATACGATGGTTGCACACATTGGAATGGAAGGCAACTATTACGGCTGCTGGATGGATATTTGCAATATTTCTATGAACTTTGTTGAATCTCTATAAATACTTACGGAGGGTTTCTCCTTCCTTCTGTTGGAGAAGCTACAAGTCACTGGGCCTGCCGGGTTCTTGATGACCGCATGTGAAGGTGCCAATGAACTCATGGCACAGGTCAGCCCATGAGGAAATGGAGCTCTCCGGTAGGTGCATCCGCCAAGACCTCACATTGTACTTGAGGGCCAAAGGGAAGTAGTTGGCAAACACCTTCTCATCTCTTCCCCCGGCATCCTAAACAGCGATGGTGTAGATGCTCAGGAACTCTGCCGGGTTCGACCTTCCGTCGTACTTCTCGGGTATTTCTGGCTTGAACGTGTGAACGGACGGCCAACGGACTTGCCGCAGCTCACGAGTAAAGGCAGGGCAGCCAACCTCAAAAGGTAGGCTCCCGCCAACACCGAGCGCGGGCTCGTCAATGTTAGGGCCATCGCACCCGTCGATCCGGCGGAGGCCGTCATAGCGTTGCCCGATGACGACGCGCGTGTCTCCTCTCCGCCTATCCTCCGGGGCTTATCGTTGGCCTGGACGTGGTCGAGGGTTAGAACAGGCCATCGAGACATCGTCGGGGTCTTTATTCGGTTGCGCTCGCGCTGGCTGCCGCGGCGGGGACTGCACCATGGGGATGGCCCCTTCCGTACAATCAGCAGCATGAGTCGTTCCTGTCGCTTGGGGAGGTCGCGGTGGGCAGTTCGCTGAGCCCCCAGCTTCGGCGAAACTGAGCAGGCTTTGGATGGTAGCATGCCATTCGTCCATCTGCTCGGCCGCTGGCGGAAACCTCAGCAGCAATTGGGCCCGTGTCATGGCCTCCGAAGACGTACTTGGCATGAATGATGATGAAGTCGATCGTACCGTTGCTCGGCTCTTGACGGTGGCGGCGGCGGCACTGTGCCCCCACACCTGCTGCGGGGCGACCACTTGGGCGTGGTGCGGTGAAGGCACTTGAGGGCTAGCGGCTTGGTCGACCTGTCCTGAAGGGGGTGCACGCATGGCGGCCGCACCCATGGTGGGAGCGGCCGGAGGGCGGTGATTCGCCCCGGTCCGGGCGTCGTTGCTTCAGCTGTGCCCATCGGTGGAGGAAAGGGGCGTAGATGGAGTAACCCCTTCACCCGTACCTTGGGGAGCGTGGCCGTCAGGGTGTTGTTGATGCTGCTCTCCTCCCGCGCCTCCTGCTCCTGTGTTGGCTGCGGGGGAAGTGGTGACGGTGTACCCTGCTCCGACCACTCCCCCAACAGCGTCCGCGTCCTCGTGCGCCTCCGCACCTCCCACAGTGTTGGAGGCCATGGGCGGCGGAGCCTTCGAGGTGGATGGGTGAGCCGAAGGGCCGGGTTTCTTCTTGGGCGCCATGGTCGATGGTGTCGTCGAAGATGAAGATGGTGATGAAGTCGATGCGCTGCACATGCCTTCAGGTTCATGCAAGCGAGCCCCCTACCTGGTGCGCCAAAGATGTCGCGGGAAACCACGGCCACCTATGGGACCAGGAGGCCCATTGCTGGTTCGACAGGAGGGTGATGCGTTGCAGAAAGAGCAGACGAGCGTGGGGAAGCACGACAGAGATCACACAGGCAATTTTACCCAGGTTTGGGCTGTCGTGAGGCTAAAACCCTACTCCTGCTTTGGGGGATTGATGGTGGAAAGGTGGTGGTGGAGCGTAGTACACTTGCCCGGCAGGGGTTGCCTCAGGGTAGCAGCGGCTACGCGTGTATGGGGGTGTGAGTTGTCCAACCTTCTAACCCTTTCTACGGTTGCCATGGGCCTCCTTTTATAGATCAAGGGGTTACCACAGTGGCAAAGTAGTCAATATGCACTGATAAGATAGCAAACAGTGCTATCATACCTAACTCTGCGGGCTGACAGGGCACATTAAATGCACCGCTCAATGTCACATTGTTGGTTGCCCGGCAAGGCTTGCCGGGCTATCTTGCCAGCTCCGCGCCTGCTCGCTTGACACGTCGCAGGACGGGTGTCGTCTGTCGGTTTCCCCAGTAGAAAATGGATGTCATGTGGCGAATGGCTGCCACTTAATCACTTCACGGCTTGACACCGCATTGATCGACGATGTGGGTCGTGGTAGAGTGGTTGGTGAGGTGGTTTTGCTTCCGTGAGCCCTGGCAGGCCCTGCCAGGGTGCTTTGGTTGTCTATTCCTGGGGGTGGCCTCGCCCCTTGCCGGGCTCGCCTACCCGGCAAGGGAGGCTTTTCTCTTGACGATATCCTGCTTCTCTGGTTTGATCTTGGTCCCTGTGATCTGCATGTTGGTCCTTCGAATCTCTGGGGTTCTTGCACTCTGATCTGGGCTGGTGCTTCAATCTTGTTCCCGTGCCCGTGCACAGTCTGGGCAACAGATCCAGGGTTTGTTGCACCGACAAATTTCTTCTTCCATAGATTTGTGCAAAATATTAGTATGTTCTTAGACAGCGGAGACTTTCTCAATAAACACATCAATATCGGCATTATATTCATAATTCTCATAGCAATATTTAAGAATAGCAAAATTTTCAGGTCTATAAACATCATCATCAAAAGCTTCATACTTTTCAAACAAAGATTCAATTTCATAAGCACCCTTAAAAGCAACAAAATCTTCTATTCGTTCCACATCATAGTAATCATATCTACCATTAGCATAAGAAGCTAAGGTTTCATTATCATTCAATTTACATGAAAAGGGAAGGTGTGGAGCCTTCATCCTAGAGCAACAAGTATAATCATATCTCAAGCATAAATTCCGAGCATACCAATGCAACATATGAATTTGATCCCATAATAGTTTCCCTTTTTGAGTCAAACGATAATCCCTAAAGTATTCACGTTGATCCAACGTGTCTCCCATTATATAATTGAATGGGGTTTTCTCAGGATTATTAAAGTAGTGCATAATATCTTTCACATAATGAGCATCGAGGGTTTTAGGAGGTTCCCCATCTCCATGAGTAACAAGTACACCTATTTTTTCGTGTTCCATATCCATAACTAAATATAGAGAACAACTTAGAACAACAAATAAAAACTACTTAGTGATAAAGCAAACAAGCACACACGAGAATATTCACCCCACGCTATTGCTCCCTGGCAACGGCGCCAGAAAAAGGTCTAGATAACCCACAAGTATAGGGGATCAGTTGTAGCCTCTTTCGAGAAGTAAGAGTGTCGAACCCAATGAGGAGCTAAAGCTAGAACAAATATTCCCTCAAGTTCTATCGACCACCAATACATCTCTACGCACGCTTTACGTTCACTTTACCTAGAACAAGTATGAAACTAGAAGTACTTTGAAGGTGTTGTAGGATAGGTTTGCAAGATAATAAAGAGCACGTAAATAAAAACGAGGGGCTGTTTAGATAAAGAAGCAACTATGTTAGTTTTAGTAGAGAGCTTTTTGTCACAAGAAAGTTATTTGTCCTTAGGCAATCGATAACTAGACCGGTAATTATCATTGGAATTTTATATGAGGGGGGAGGCATAAGCTAACATACTTTATCTCCTTGGATAATATGCACTTATGATTGGAACTCTAGCAAACATCCGTAACTACTAAAGATCATTAAGGTAAAACCCAACCATAGCCTTAAAGTATCAAGTCCTCTTTACTCCCAGACGCAAACAACCTACTTACTCGGGTTTAAGCTTCTGTCACTCTAGCAACCCACCATAAGCAAATCATGAACATATTGCAAACCCTACAACGGGGATACTGATGCGTCCATTTTTCATCATGCTTTTATATCAATATTTATTGAACTATGGGCTGTTATTACACATTATGTCACAATACTTATGCCTATTCTCTCTTATTTTACAAGGTTTACATGAAGGGGGAGAATGCCGGCAGCTGGAATTCTGGGCTGGAAAAGGAGCAAATATTAGAGACCTATTCTGCACAACTCCAAAAGTCCTAAAACTCCACGGAAGTTATTTTTGGAATTAATAAAAAATATTGAGCGAAGAAAGTACCAGAAAGGGGCCACCCACCATCCACGAGGGTGGGGGCGCGCCCCCTACCTCGTGGCCCCCCTGGCAGGCCTCCGGTGCCCATCTTCTGCTATATGAAGTATTTTACCCTGGAAAAAAAATCATAAGCAAGCTTTTAGGACGAAACACCGCCGCCACGAGGCAGAACCTTGGCAGAACCAATCTAGGGCTCTAGCGGAGCTGTTCTGCCGGGGAAACATCCCTCCGGGAGGGGGAAATCATCACCATCGTCATCACCAACGATCCTCTCATTGGGAGGGGGTCAATCTCCATCAATATCTTCACCAGCACCATCTCCTCTAAGACCCTAGTTCATCTCTTATATCCAATCTTTGTCCCAAAACCTCAGATTGGTACACGTGGGTTGCTAGTAGTGTTGATTACTCCTTGTAGTTGATGCTAGTTGGTTTATTTGGTGGAAGATCATATGTTCAGATCCTTTATGCATATTAATACCCCTCTGACTATGAACATGAATATGATTTGTGAGTAGTTACATTTGTTCCTGAGGACATGGGAGAAGTCTTGCTATAAGTAGTCATGTGAATTTGGTATTCGTTCGATATTTTGATGAGATGTATGTTGTCTCTCCTCTAGTGGTGTTATGTGAACGTCGACTACATGACACTTCACCATTGATTGGGCCTAGAGGAAGGCATTGGGAAGTAATAAGTAGATGATGGGTTGCTAGAGTGACAGAAGCTTAAACCCTAGTTTATGAGTTGCTTCGTAAGGGGCTGATTTGGATCCATATGTTTCATGCTATGGTTAGGTTTACCTTAATACTTCTTTTGTAGTTGCGGATGCTTGCAATAGGGGTTAATCATAAGTGGGATGCTTGTCCAAGGAAGGGCAGCACCCAAGCACCGGTCCACCCACATACCAAATTATCAAAGTAACGAATGCGAATCATATTAGCGTGATGAAAACTAGCTTGACGATAATTCCCATGTGTCCTCGGGAGCGTTTTCCTTCATATAAGAGTTTGTCCAGGCTTGTCCTTTGCTACAAAAAGGATTGGGCCATCTTGCTGCACCTTATTTACTTTCATTACTTGTTACTCGTTACAAATTACCTTATCACAAAACTATCTATTACCGATAATTTCAGTGCTTGCACAGAATATCTTACCGAAAACCGCTTGTCATTTCCTTCTGCTCCTCGTTGGGTTCGACACTCTTACTTATCGAAAGGACTACGATAGATCCCCTACACTTGTGGGTCATCAAGAATCTTTTCTGGCGCCATTTCCGGGGAGTGATGCGCCTTTGGTAGGTGGAATTTGGTAAGGAAAAATTTATATAGTGTGCTGAAATTTACTGTTACTTGTTACTATGGAACATAATCCTTTGAGGGGCTTGTTCGTGGTATCTTCACCCCGAACAGTAGAGCAAAGAGTTGCTCCTCAACATACTGAACCTACTGAAAATGTTTACTTTGAAATTCCTTCGAGTATGATAGAGAAACTGCTAGCTAATCCTTTCACAGGTGATGGAACATTACATCCCGATTTGCACCTAATCTATGTGGATGAAGTTTGTGGATTATTTAAGCTTGCAGGTATGCCCGAGGATGTTATCAAGAAGAAGGTCTTCCCTTTATCTTTGAAGGGAAAGGCATTGACATGGTTTAGACTATGTGATGATATGGGATCATGGAACTACAACCGATTGAAATTGGAATTTCATCAGAAGTTTTATCCTATGCATCTTGTTCATCGTGATCACAATTATATATATAATTTTTGGCCTCGCGAAGGAGAAAGCATCGCTCAAGCTTGGGGAGGCTTAAGTCAATGTTATATTCATGCCCCAATCATGAGCCCTCAAGAGAAATTATTATCCAAAAAATTTATGCTCGACTTTTTCTCAATAATCGCTCCATGCTCGATACTTCTTGTACTAGCTCTTTTATGATGAAGACTATGGAATTCAAATGGGATTTATTGGAAAGAATTAAACGCAACTCTAAATATTGGGATCTCGATGAAGGTAAGGAGTCAGGTATAACACCTAAGTTTGATTGTGTTAAATCTTTTATGGATACCGATGTTTTCCGTGAATTTAGCACTAAATATGGACTTGACTCTGAGATAGTAGCTTCTTTCTGTGAATCCTTTGCTACTCATGTTGACCTCCCTAAGGAGAAGTGGTTTAAATATAATCCTCCAATTGAAGTAAAAGTAGTTGCACCTATTAAAGTTGAAGAAAAGACTATCACTTATAATGTTGATCCTATTGTTCCTACCGCTTATATTGAGAAACCACCTTACCCTGTTAGAATAAAGGATGATACTAAAGCTTCAACTATGGTTCATAAGAGTAATACTAGAACACCTACACCCCCTGAGCAAATTAAAGTTGAACCTAGTATTGCTATGGTTAAATATCTCTTGGCTGATAATATTGATGGGCATGTTATTTACTTCTGTGATGAAGCTGCTAGAATTGATAGACCTGATACTAAAAATAAACATAGACCTGTTGTAGGCATGCCTGTTATTTCTGTTAAAATAGGAGATCATTGTTATCATAGCTTATGTGATATGGGTGCTAGTGCAAGTGCAATACCTCATTCCTTATACAAAGAAATTATGCATGATATTGCACCTGCAGAGATAGAGGAAATTGATGTTACAATTAAGCTTGACAGTAGAGACACTATTCTACCAGTTGGGATTGTTAGAGATGTTGAAGTCTTGTGTGGGAAAGTTAAATCTCCTGCTGATTTTCTTGTTCTTGGTTCCCCACAAGATTGCTTTTGTCCCATCATATTTGGTAGACCCTTCTTGAATACTGTTAATGCTAGGATAGACTGCAAAAAGGATGTTGTTACTATTGGTTTGGGGGATGTGTCTCATGAGTTTAATTTTGCTAAATTTCATAGACAACCCCATGATAAAGAATTACCTAGTAAAGATGAAATTATTGGTCTTGCCTCTATTGTCATGCCTCCTAATGATCCTTTAGAACAATATTTGCTCGACCATGAAAATGATATGTTTATGAATGAAAGAAGGGAAATAGATGAAGTATTCTTTAAACAGTGACCTATTTTGAAACACAACTTGCCTATTGAAATTCTAGGGGATCCTCCTCCACCCAAGGGTGATCCTGTGTTTGAACATAAACCATTACTTGATCCTCTTAAATATGATTATCTTGATGAAAAGAAGATATATCCTGTTATTATTAGTGCTAACCTTTCAGAGCATGAAGAAAAGAAATTATTGAAAACTCTGAAGAAGCACCGTGCTGCTATTGGATATACTCTTGATGATCTTAAGGGCATAGTCCCACTTTATGCCAGCACAAAATAAAATTGGAGAAAGATGCTAAACCGGTTGTTGATCACCAACGACGGTTAAATCCTAAGATGAAAGAAGTGGTAAGAAAAGAAATACTAAAGCTTCTGGAGGCAGGTATAATCTATCCCGTTGCTGATAGTTAGTGGGTAAGTCATGTCCATGTGTCCCTAAGGGAGGTATTACCTTTGTTCCTAATGATAAAGATGAATTGATCCCACAAAGAATTATTACAGGTTATAGAATGGTAATTGATTTCCGCAAATTAAATAAAGCTACTAAAAATGATCATTACCCTTTACCTTTTATTGATCAAATGCTAGAAAGATTATCCAAACATACACATTTTTGCTTTCAAGATGGTTATTCCGGTTTCTCTCAAATACCTGTGTCAAAAGAGGATCAAGAACAGACCACTTTTACTTGCCCTTTCGGTATGTCGGTGGGAACGACACCTATGGGGTCACTGGGATCCCTTCTACGGTCGGCGGGCACGAGGTTGTGCAAAGAGCAGGTCTGACAGGAAGCACACTGGTCGTTTACCCAGGTTCGGGCCGCGAAGATGCGTAATACCCTAGTCCTGCTTTGGTGGGTGTATTGGATGTTCTTGTGTTCTTGAGCTAGCTACGGGGTGCAACTTGCCCAAAAAGAGCCGAATCCCTCTCCTGGTTGCCTCAGGCCTCCTTTTATAGGCAAAAAGGGGCTGCCACAGTGGCAGACAGGAGGTGGAAAGGTCTACAGTTGATAAGCCTATCCTCTGGGACCGTCGGACAAATGCATTTAATGCACTGCCGATGTGTCCCCTTGCTTTATCGGGGACGACGAGGAAGCACGTCCCAGCTGTCGCCGCCTCACCTGGCCTTGACACGCGTCGGAGCTGACGAGGCGTCGTGGCGCCATGTTAGCTGGCTGCTGGGTTGGCGCGGTGGTGGAGCCTTCGCGAAGGGTTGCATGCCACCACGCAGGTGCTTGCTGAGTCGGTGTAGAGCCCGCCCGTCGCCACGCAGGTGCCTGCCCAGCTGGTTGAGCTAGCAGCTGCTTGGGGACGGCGGTGGAGTCTTGGCTGGCGCGGGCCTGGCAGTGGCCCCGCTGATGCCTTCAGCAAGGGTCTTGCCAGGGGCCAGGCAAGGGTCTTGCCGTGGCGTTTGCAGTCGTCCCGCCAAGGCGCTTGTCGGGTGTCTTGTGGATTTCCTCGGCTAGGATCCCGCCGAGGGTCGCCGTCTTCTGGTCCTCATCTGATCTCACATGTTTATGATCTTGACGAAGATCTGAATGCCACCTCAGAGGCACCTCCCCTAGCCTTGGTTCCAATGTAGTTGGTGGTGTTGGGACCCATGGGCTCAAGGGTGGCTTGCTCTGCTGGCATCGGGCAGGTTGCCCTGGCAAGGCTCTTGCCGGGGCTGCGGAGGCTGCCTTGGCAAGGATCTTGCCAAGGGAGCCTACCTCGCCCTCTTGCTCTCCTGTGTTCCTGGTCTTGGCGTTGCCTTGGTTGTTTCGGCTTCTCTCTGGCTTCCCTCCTCTGCCCTGCTAAGTGTGGCCGCGATGCGTGGCTCTGACTGCCCGTGCACAAGTAAAGGGGTCAAAAGGAGAGCCCCTACTTTTGTACACCGACAGGAGCCCCTGGGTCTGGGCCACATATAAGGGCGACGCGTTGTTGGGCCAGGCCTAGAATGGTGCGCGGGCAGGTGGGGCGGATTTTTACCGTAGTGACTGTTTCGTCCGCTGTGCTTCCCCATGACCCGCGTTGAACGCGCAACGTGGAGGGTCGTGTGTGACGTGAGGGTCATGCGTGGGGCGGTTCCCGCATGCATGCGTCACATCGTAGTAAAGAGGCGGCTCGCGCCTTCCCCATAAGAAAAAGAGGGAGGCGCACAGGCGCGGCTTATTTACTGAGTGGACTCGGGTCGCGGTCTTCAAGGCGCCCGCGCCCCATGATCACGGGGTGGGGAACGGTCGCTTCACCCGTCCCCTCGATCCTGCTTGCACATCACGCGTCCCCCATGCAGGTGGCTGGCGGTGGAGGCGGGAAACCGGGTCATCGCTGATTGGGGCAGCGGGTCAGTCATGATTCCCTGCGCCTTGGCTGGATTGGTCGAGTGGGGCGGCCAAGCCTCGACCCCGCCCCTTTAAAAGGAGGGGGAGGGGGATGTCATACCACGTTCTCCCAGCATCCATCTTCTTCCACTTCCGCTCCTTCCTTCCACCCGTCATGGCGAGAGGGGCGCAGGCCCTTCAACGGTGGGGGCGAGGGTCACCGCTCGACAGCGCGTTCCTCCTTCCCACGAGCTCGTGGCGGCGGAGCCGGCCACGAGAGGAAGGGGGAGGGGCGAGGCCGAGGTCGCCGCAGCGGTCGGGGGAGAGGGGACGAGGCGGCGTGATGGCCGTGCCTCTGCCAGTGATGCCGCCCGTGATGGAGGGCCACGTCGGGGACCAGCCTCGGGAGTTCTTCATCAGGCTACGCCGGCCACCGCGTCGTCGTCTCCGTCTCCCTACCCCATTTGCTTGGGAAATGGAGCTCGATCCGCCCCAGACCCTCAGATTGCACATGAGGGGCTGCGGGAATGGCGGCACGCGGGTCGACGTCGACTTCCTCGCTCCTCACATCCATAGCCTGACGGCGGGGCTCGTCCTCTACTTCAAGTTAATGGAGGGCGGCCTGCTCTCCATCAAGGTCTTCGGAGATCTTGGAACTCGCCTAAAGTGCTGCGTGGAGAGCTCCTCCGACGATGAAGATTCCTCCTCAAGCGGGAGTGACGAGGAGGACAGCGACAGCGGCGACGAGGGAGTCGAGCGGCGGGACGCCGACTCCGACTCCGACTGACCGCGTCGCCCTTCCCTCGGCCGCGTGCCCTGCCGAGGGCCTTCCTCGTCAAGCTCTCCATCGGGACGTTCCCCGTGGTCTCCTTGGACGGCTGGCATAGGACGGCCGGAGAAGGCGAAGCAGGCGGGTCACGGCCGTCAAGTCGGAGTACGCGGGCACAAACGCCTTCGTCGCGTATTGCCGGTCCGCTGCCTCATCTTCCAGCTCCTTTCTGGGCACCAAGATGTTCTCTTGGTGCCTTCTGCTCCTCGTACCTTGCCTAGGCGCTCCTTTTGCCCTCCTGCTGTCTTGTTCCACCCTCTGAGGAGAGGGACAAGAAAGAGATTACGGGCACCTTATCTCTTTTTAGTTTGTAAGCCTGCGGGCACTTGTTAATTTTAAGACTAGTAATCCCCTTGCTCATGTTTTTAATCCCGTATGAACTGTACCTGTATGGGATGTTTTTAATGAAAAAGGGTGATTGCCGGGTTCTTTGTGCATCAGCGAGGCCCATGGCAAGGAACGAATCCTTGTCATTTTTAAGATAAACATTGTTGCCCGGCAACAGGCCTTGCCGTCCCCTGACTTCAGTCGACCGTTCTCGCGCTTTTGGCGGAGGCAGGGCGAAGTAGAGTTAGGCTCCTCGTTTATTTCCTTGCCACCGCATCTACAACCCGGTTCTGTCCCAGGGACTCGGGTACAAGAGAAGGGGGATGATAGAGGAAAAGGTGTCCCGATGTTTCGATGAGATAGCAATCGTTTTCTGTGGGAGTCGACTTTGACGATCCGACTACAAACGTGCGAAGACGTCGCGCATTAGCAATCGCTAAACCAACTTCCGAGGGGTTATTGACCATGCCGGAGCACGATCAACCTGACCACGAGGGTCTATTTCCTGCGAGCAAACGAAGAACAAGCAAGAAACTGAGATTGCAATCTGGATATTGCGAATAAAAGAGGAAAGCTTTATTAATGAAGGTGGGGTTCTGTGACGCCTTTGTCTGGTCGTTGAACACAAACGAAGTACGCGAAGTTGCAGCTATGGCGAACTTTTAATCTAAACAAAACCCAAAGTCTAAACGATGCCCTAGGGGATGTATATATGGAGGAAGAGGGGGGATTTCGTGGCCCTTGGAGGAGGGGTCCGAAACCCACCCTAACTCTTGTTTCCCCACACATACGGACTCTAAAAATAGCCTATATTGAAGTATTTCAAAATTACATGGGCCTGGCCCAAAAATAAGGTGACGCAGGACCTAGAATAGCCTCTGGATGAAAATTATGAAGTGGCATCTTGTATATTTCGTCCAAGGCTTCATGCACTCATTATGGTGGCTTCAAAGTCCTAAAATCATCACTTGAAACTTTGTTCTTGTCTCCCTTGCGCATGCCATCAACTCCATGCTTGTTCTTGCTCCAATGTTCATCCTTCTCCAAGCTAGGCCCTTCATTTGTAAGCAAATCAAATGTATCCAATTTAGGCAGCATCATATTCTCATGAACATTAGAATCATTACCAAGAAACAAAAGTACCTGGTAATTTAATTGGCGTGCGCGAGCTCTAGTAATCGGTCCAGTATGTATAGTAGCAGGGGTTGTGGGTGTAACAATGGTATTGATGTCCTCATCATCCTCCCCTTCTTGAAATGAAGCCGTCCTCGACGGAAGCTCATCTTCCTCACCCAAATAAGGCTTCAAATCTGCAATGTTAAAACTGGGACTAACCCCAAAATCTGCAGGTAGCTCAAGTTGATATGCATTATCATTTATTTTCTCTAACACCTTAAAAGGACCATCAGCACGTGGCATTAGCTTTGATTTGCGCAAATTAGGAAACCTATCCTTACGCAAATGTAACCAAACAAGATCTCCAGGTGCAAAGACAACATGTTTTCTACCCTTATCTCCAGCAAGTTTATATTTAGCATTCATACGCTCAATGTTTTCCTTAGTTAACTCATGTATTTTTAAGATCAATTCAGCACGTTGTTTAGCATCAAAATTAACCTTCTCCGAAGATGGAAGAGGCAACAAATCAATGGGTGCACAAGGTAGGAAAACATACACAATTTCAAAAGGGCACATCTTAGTAGTAGAATGCAACGAACGATTATAAGCAAATTCAATATGAGGCAAGCATTCTTCCCACATTTTCTTATTATTCTTCAAAACAGCCCTAAGCATAGCAGACAATGTTCTATTGACTACTTCAGTTTGACCATCAGTTTGGGGGTGACAAGTAGTACTAAAAAGCAGTTTAGTCCCCAACTTAGCCCATAAACATCTCCAAAAGTGGCTAAGAAATTTAGTATCACGATCTGAAACAATAGTATTTGGCACACCATGCAAGCGAATAATTTCATGAAAGAACAAATCAGCAACATTAACAGCATCATCGCTTTTATGACATGGTATAAAGTGTGCCATTTTCGAGAACCTATCCACGACAACAAATATTCTATCCCTCCCCTTCTTTGTTCGAGGTAAACCTAAAACAAAGTCCATAGATATATCCTCCCATGGAACACTAGGTACATGCAAAGGCATATATAAACCATGAGGACTGAGTCATGACTTAGCTTTTTGACATGTAGTGCAGCGAGCAACAAAATGCTCAACATCCCGTCTCATCTTTGACCAAAAGAAATGTGTAGCAAGTATGTCCTCCGTCTTCTTGACGCCAAAGTGTCCCATTAATCCTCCTCCATGCGCCTCCTGCAACAACAAAAGACGAACGGAGCTAGCTGGAATGCATAGCTTGTTAGCACGAAATACAAATCCATCGTTAACGAGGAACTTGTTCCATGTTCTAGCTTCTTTAAAATTCTGCAATACATCTTTAAATTCAGCATCATGCACATATTGATCTTTGGTGGTCTCCAAACCAAATATTTTAAAGTCAAGTTGTGAAAGCATAGTATAACGACGAGACAATGCATCAGCAATAACATTTTCTTTACCCTTCTTGTGTTTAGTGACATAAGGGAAAGTCTCAATGAATTCAACCCATTTAGCATGTCGACGGTTCAGTTTAGCTTGACTTTTAATGTGTTTCAAAGATTCATGATCAGAATGTATAACAAATTCTTTGGGCCATAAATAATGTTGCCATGTTTCTAAGGTCCGAACAAGAGCATATAATTCTTTATCATAAGTAGAATAGTTTAGACTAGGCCCACTCAATTTTTCAGAAAAGTATGCAACAGGTTTGCCATCTTGTAATAACACACCTCCTAATCCAATTCCACTAGCATCACATTCAAGCTCAAAGGTCTTATTAGAATCAGGAAGTTGGAGTAAAGGAGCATGTGTCAACTTATCTTTCAATATTGTGAAGGCTTCTTCCTGTGCGGTACCCTAAACAAAAGGCACATCCTTCTTTGTAAGCTCATTGAGAGGTGCAGCAATGGTGCTAAAATCTCGCACAAAACGCCTATAGAAACCAGCGAGTCCAAGAAAACTCCTCACTTGTGTGACCGTTTTGGGCTGCGGCCAACTCTCAATAGCTTCAATCTTGGCTTTATCAACTTCAAATCCCTGTGGAGTAACAACATAGCCAAGAAAAGATACTCGGTCGGTGCAAAAGGTGCACTTCCCAAGGTTACCAAACAAACGTGCATCACGTAGAGCAATAAAAACAGCACGTAAATGTTCCAAATGTTCTTCCAAAGGTTTGCTGTAAATCAGTATATCATCAAAATAGACTACCACAAATCGTCCAATGAAAGCACGTAAAACTTCGTTCATTAGTATCATGAAAGTACTAGGTGCATTAGTTAACCCAAAAGGCATGACTAACCACTCATATAAACCAAACTTAGTTTTAAAAGCTGTTTTCCATTCATCTCCCAATTTCATACGAATTTGATGGTATCCACTACGCAAATCAACTTTGGAGAATATTGTAGAGCCACTCAATTCATCGAGCATATCATCTAGCCTAGGAATAGGATGAAGATAACGAATAGTAATATTATTAATGCCTCTACAATCAACACACATACGCGACGTACCATCCTTTTTCGGCACTAGAATAATAGGAACAACACAAGGACTAAGGGATTTGCGAATATAACCTTTGTCGAGCAGCTCCTGTACTTGACACATAATCTCCTTCGTCTCCTCTAGATTGGTACGGTATGGTGCACGGTTGGGTAGCGATGCACCGGGAATTAAGTCAATTTGATGCTCAATCCCTCGAATAGGTGGTAATCCCGGTGGCACGTCTTGTGGGAAGACGTCAGCGAACTCCTGCAACGTGAAGACGTGGCGGCGGTATATGGCAGCGGTAATGAAGTTGGTGCGGTGGTGGTATATGGCAGCAGCGATGATGATGATGCGGTGGTGATATATGGCAGCGGCAACGTGACAACCTATGAACAGAACTTGAAACTCTAAAGGACTAGACGCTAGGACCAGCAACTTGACATGACAATGCAACCGCAAATTCAACAAAGCAAATACAGAAAAGATTATGCAAAGGCTCAGATTGGTTCGAATAGGATGAACTAACCCTAAATTTGTTTTGGCTTTTTCGTTGACTATAGGTATGAAGAACAGACTCGATCTAAACTACGAAAAACTATAAAATCTCACCGAGCAACCTAGAAATCTGATACCACTTGATAGAGGCAAAGGTGTCCCGATGTTTCGATGAGATAGCAATCGTTTTCTGTGGGAGTCGACTTTGACGATCCGACTACGAACGTGCGAAGACGTCACGCCTTAGCAATCGCTAAACCAACTTCCGAGGGGTTATTGACCACGCCGGAGCACGATCAACCTGACCACGAGGGTCTATTTCCTGCGAGCAAATGAAGAACAAGCAAGAAACTGAGATTGCAATCTGGATATTGCGAATAAAAGAGGAAAGCTTTATTAATGAAGGTGGGGTTCTGTGACGCCTTTGTCTGGTCGTTGAACACAAACAAAGTACGCGAAGTTGCAGCTATGGCAAACTTTTGATCTAAACAAAACCCAAAGTCTAAATGATGCCCTAGGGGCTGTATATATGGAGGAAGAGGGGGGGATTTCGTGGCCCTTGGAGGAGGGGTCCGAAACCCACCCTAACTCTTGTTTCCCCACACATATGGACTCTAAAAACAGCCTATATTGAAGTATTTCGAAATTACATGGGCCTGGCCCAAAAATAAGGTGACGCAGCACCTAGAATAGCCTCTGGACGAAAATTATGAAGTGGCATCTTGTATATTTCGTCCAAGGCTTCATGCACTCATTATGGTGGCTTCAAAGTCCTGAAATCATCACTTGAAACTCTGTTCTTGTCTCCCTTGCGCGTGCCATCAACTCCATGCTTGTTCTTGCTCCAATGTTCATCCTTCTCCAAGCTAGGCCCTTCATTTGTAAGCAAAACAAATGTATCCAATTTAGGCAGCATCATATTCTCATGAACATTAGAATCATTACCAAGAAACGAAAGTACTGGTAATTTAATTGGCGTGCACGAGCTCTAGTAATCGGTCCAGTATGTATATTAGCAGGGGTTGTGGGTGTAACAATGGTATTGATGTCCTCATCAGGGGAGCACGGTGGCCTTGGAGCAAAATGAGGTTTCATTTGTCCAAGTTCCATACGGAAATGCACAACAGGGGATGAAGGACTTATCTGAATCCGCAACCCCCGGCAACTTTGGCTTGCCGTGGTTAGATCCTTGTGTCTTCATCCCCCGGCCGTCCTGGCTTGCCGGGGCCAGAGCGCCGATTCGTTCTCTTTCTCCCAAGCGGCTCAGCGGGAGTGTCCACATGCCCTGCGAACCAAAGAGGACAAAAATACGCATACTCGACCTCTAGGCTAGGGGTTAGTCGCCGCTAAGCACTATCAACCCTAACCGAGGGAGAGACTTAACCTAGCATGCATGTTAAAACTTAGGGCACCAGCGCTTCATTTATTTATGCTCAGGGTCTGGGCCTAGCTTTGTACAGAGGGTTACATACCTTGCCGGCAAGGCTTGTACAAAAGGTGGTTTGCCGGGGGGCCCGGCAACCGGGCCTTATGGGTAAAACTTGCGAAGATGTTCAATGTTCCAGGAGTTGCTCACTGGAATAGCATCTTAGGTCTCCAGGTGGACTGCGCCAGGCCTGGTGACTCGTATTACCTGATAAGGGCCTTCCCACTTTGGCGTCAACTTGTTGGAATTCTTGGCTGACTGAAAGCGCCGAAGAACAAGGTCGCCTTCCTCAAAGCTTCGGGCATGAACCTTGCGGCTATGGTAGCGGCGCAAGGCATGCTGGTAGCGTGCTGCTCTGACAGCCGCCCGAAGACGATCTTCCTCAAGGAGTGTTACGTCATCTTGTCGCAATTGCTCTTGCTCAAGCTCGTCGTAAGAGAGCACTCGAGGTGACCCATATATGAGTTCCGTGGGGAGAACTGCTTCTGTCCCGTATACCAGGGCAAAGGGTGTATGGCCGGTGGCTCGATTTGGCGTCATTCTGATCGACCAAAGAACTGCCGACAACTCATCAATCCAGCGCCTTCCGCTCTTGTGCAGCCTGTCAAAAGTGTTTGTCCTCAGGCCTCGGAACACTTCAGCATTTGCCCTCTCCGCCTAGCCATTGCTCCGTGGGTGTGCCACGGAAGCGAAACAGACCCTGCTGCTGAGGTCTTGGATGTATTGCATGAAGGTGTGGCTTGTGAACTGCATGCCATTATCGGTGATGACTCTGTTTGGCACACCAAAACGGCACACTAGCCCCTTGAAGAACTTGACGGCTGACTATGCTGTCACCTTCCTCACTACCTCCACCTCCGGCCACTTTGTGAACTTGTCGATTGCAACGTACAAGTAGTCAAAGCACCCGACAGCGCGGGGGAAAGGGCTCAGGATGTCGAGCCCCCAGACCGAGAATGGCTAGGAGAGAGGAACCGTTTGAAGGGCTTGAGCTGGTTGATGAAGCTTCTTCGAATGGAACTGACACGCTTCACACTTGGTTACTAGTGCTGTTGCATCCTGGAGGGCAGTGGGCCAGAAGAAACCCTGCCGGAACGCCTTGCCGGCAAGGGCCCTCGACCCTATGTGGGAGCCACATATGCCTCCGTGTATCTCTGCCAATAGCTCCAGTCCTTCCTCCCGGGGAATGCACTTCAATTTCACACCGTTCGGTCTCTTCCTGTACAGGACGTCATCGACAAACTGGTACATAGCAGACCGACGGGCTACTTTCTCCGCTTCTTCCTGCTCCTTAGGAAGCTCCCCTGTTTGGAGGAATTGGACGGTATGCTATGCCCATGCCGGAGCCTGGGGCTCGACGGCAAAGACCAAAGGCATTTCTTCTGCCATGGGAGCGGTCGTCTCTACGGTCAGGGCTTGACGGCCTGCTGGAATCAGTCGCTCCTCGGCAGGCTCAGAATCCGCGGCAATATCCTTGCCGGCGGCCCCCGGGGGCTCAGCAGGAAAGTACTTGCCGGGGCCTGATTTCCTCCGTTTGTTCTGCTCCGTTGATAGTTTGATGGATGGTTGGGTTAACCGAAGCAAAAAAGTACCTAGTTCCACAGGTAGCTTGAATGTAGCGCGCTTTGACAGGTAATCGGCGATGTCGTTCTCCACTCGGGGAACGTGCTCCGCTTGTATACCATCAAAGTGCTCCTCTAGCTTCCTCACCTCATCTACGTTGGCCTCCATCAACGGGCTCTGATAATCTTTGTTGACTTGTCTGACGACAAGCTGCGAATCACCTCTGACGGTGAGCTTCTTGACCCCGAGGTCTACCGCGATCCTGAGACCGGCAAGCAACCCCTCGTACTCGGCAGTGTTGTTAGTGGACATCTCCCTGGGAAAGTGCATCTGGATTACATACTTGAGGTGCTCTCCGGTGGGTGCGATGAGCAGCACACCAGCACCGGCGCCTTGCAGCGAGAAAGCCCCGTCAAAGTACATGATCCAGTTGTGACTTGCTTCCTTGCCGGGGAGAGTGGTCTCCTGGATTTCCTTGTCAGGCGTTGAGGTCCATTCTGCAATGAACTCCGCCAAGACTCTGCTCTGGATTGTCGAAGTACTTTCAAACAGACCAAAGCTTGAAAGCTCCAAGGCCCACTCCACAATCCTTCCGGTCGCGTCTGGGTTGTGCAGTATCCGTTGTAACGGGAGGCGGGTGACGACGGTGATTTCGTGTGCTTGGAAGTAGTGACGCGGCTTCCTCGAGGCCATAAGGAGGCCGAAGAGCAATTTCTGCACGCCAGAGTACCTTGACCTAGCCCCCTGCAGGAGGGAGCTGACAAAGTAAACAGGGTGCTGCATCATCTTCTTCTTCTGCACCACCTCTCTTGATTGCATAGGCCCTGTCCTGATGGCGTCAGACTCTACCGGGGGCCTTGCCTTGCTGGCATCGGGCCCTGCTGGGGGAATCTCTGGCTTGCCATCTGTCAGTCCCGCCGTCGCCACTGCTTGTTCATCGACCTGCCTCTGCGCCACTAGCGCGTCACTGACCACTTGATTCGTCGCCGCCAGATACAGCAGCAACGGCTCTTGTGGTTTAGGCGCAACCAGTATTGGTGTAGAGGAAAGGTATTTCTTCAGATCTTGCAATGCTGCCTTGGCCTCTGGGGTCCACTCCATTGGGCCCGCCTTCTTCAAGATTTTGAAAAAGGGAAGGGCACGCTCAACGGACTTGGAGATGAATCTGCTCATGGCGGCAACGCAGCCAGTGAGCCAACGCACATCCTTCATCCGCTTGGGTGCCTCAATCTGCTCAATAGCCTTGATCTTGTCCGGGTTTGCCTCGATCCCATGCTGCGACACAAAGAACCCGAGAAGTTTGCCGGACGGAACCCTGAAGACACACTTCTCAGGGTTCAACTTGAGGTTGATCTTGCGTAGGTTGGCAAACGTCACTTCTAAGTCTTGTACAAGGGTTGCCTTGTCCTTGGTTTTGACCACTATGTCATCCATATAAGCTTCCATATTTCTATGTAGCTGGGGCTCAAAACCAATTTGGACCGCCCTTGCGAATGTCGAGCCAGCACTCGTCAACCCGAAAGGCATCCGTAAAAAGCAATACGTACCACATGGGGTGATGAATGGTGTCTTCTCTTCGTCTTCCTTTGTCATGAAGATCTGGTGGTAGCCCGAGTAGGCATCGAGGAATGATAACAGATCGCACCCGGCCGTGGAGTCAACAATCTGGTCAATGTGCGGCAATGGGAAGGGGTCCTTAGGACAAGCCTTATTGATATCTGTGTAATCAATACACAGCCTCCACTTCCCGTTCGCCTTGCGCACCACCACCGGATTGGCCAGCCACGTCGGATGGAGCACCCCTCTCACCAAGCCCGCCACTTCCAACTTCCTGATCCCCTCTGTGATGAATTCCTGCCGTTCCAAAGCTTGCTTCCTGACCTTCTGCTTGACGGGTTGCGCATGGGGACAGACATCAAGATGGTGCTGAATCACTTCCCTGGGAACGTCGGGGATGTTGGATGCTTTCCATGCAAACACATCGATATTTGCCCGTAGGAAAGTGACGAGCGCGCTTTCCTATTTGCTGTCGAGGGTGGAGCTTATGGTGAAAGCCCCTCCCGTGCCATCCTCCTTGACGGAGACCCTCTTGGTCTCTAGTGGTGCAGCTCTGGATTTCTTACTCTTGTCGGTGGAGCTCTCTGGCACGTCCTCGGCGGTAGCACAACACTCCGAAGAGGTGCGCTTGCCGGAGTGGGTGCGAGAGGTCTTGCCGGTCTTCTTCTTCTTCCCTCCCGGGGCTTCAGCGGCAGGAGCAAGTGGCTTGGCTGCAGCTGCTGCAACTGCTTCTCGGTAGAGTTGGTCAGCACAGATCAGCGCGTCCTTCTTGTCGGAGGGGACGGTGATGATGGTCATCGGCCCAGGCATCTTCAGCGTGTTGTAGGCGTAGTGCACCGCCGCCATGAACTTCGCTAGTGCCGGGCGGCCGAGGATCCAGTTGTAAGGAAAGGGGATCTCGGCTACATCGAAGATAATCCTCTCCGTCCTGTAGTTCAACTCGCCTCCAAAAGTCACTGGCAACGTGACCTTCCCCTTCGGCTGGCTCCTTCCCGGGTTGACCCCTTGAAACGTGCCCGTTTCCTCGAGGTCTCCATCAGGAATTTGCAGCCTTTTGATCACAACGGGTGAGATTAAGTTCAGACCGGCCCCGCCGTCAACCAGCATCTTGTTCACCTTGAGGTTGCATATCGTTGGTGAGACCAACAACGGCAAACACCCGACCGCAGTTGCGCGGTCAGGGTGGTCCTCGGCATCAAAGATGAGGGGCATGCTAGACCACTTCAGTGGCTTCTGAGCGTTGAACGAGGGCTCCGCTACTGTGATCTCACGCGCCCACTGTTTGAGCTGGCGGTGAGAAGTATGCAGCGAGGCGCCACCATTGACGCACATGGCCTTCGTAGCCTTCTGGAATTCATGCTCGCTGGACTTGTCGTCCTCGTCATGATCATCGTCTTCCCGCTTCTTGTCGCGGCCCCAAGCGGGCCTCTCTTGCTGGTTATCCTTGCCGCGGCGACCTCCTTGGGCGCCATGCTTCTTGCCGGATCCTTCAGCGCAATCTTGGCCCTTCTCCTTGTCCCGCCTCTCATACTCAGCTTTTTGCTTTTCAGCAAGCAGCTCGACTTGTCGGCAGTTCTAGAGGTCGTGGCCTTTGGTGCGCTGGATCTTGCAGTACTGCTTGTCGGAGCCCCCTGGCTTGTCGGCAGCCACCAAGGCCCGGCAAGTGGCGCACCCGGCAATCTCCTTGCCGGGGTCGTCTGCCTTGGCCTTCTTGGCGGCGCCGGTGTCGTCGGATCCCTCGACGGCAAGCATGGTCTTGCCCTTGCGCTTCCTATTGCGGCGCAGACCCTTCTTCGTCGGGGCGGCGGTGTCTTCGTCGATAGAGTCGGTTTCAGCGCCGGCGTCTTCGCCGGGGTACATCCTCCCCTCTTCTGCCCGAGCACATCTATCAGCCAGAATGTAAAGGTCGGCCACGTCCTTGACCTTGTTCATTGCCAGCTCTTCACGCATCTTGCGGTTGCGCACATTCTGATGGAATGCGCTGATCACGGCGGCAGGGTGAACATCTGGGATGTTGTATTGCACTCGGCTGAACCTCTGTATGTACTTGCGCAGGTTTTCACCTTCCTTTTGGGGAATGATATGCAAATCACTCGCCTGGCCATGAGCTTGGTGGCCTCCGGTGAAGGCACCAACGAACTCATGACACAGGTCTGACCAAGAAGAAATGGAATCCGCCGGCAAGTGCATCAACCAAGACATGACATTGGGTTTTAGGGCCAACGGGAAGTAATTGGCAAGCATCTTATCGTCGCGAGCCCCAGCGGCTTGCATCGCGATGGTGTAGATGCTGAGGAATTCCGACGGGTGGGTCTTGCCATTGTACTTCTCGCCGACATCGGGCTTGAACGTGCGGTGGGATGGCCACTGGAACTGCCGCAGCTCACGGGTAAATGTTGGGCAACCCACCTCATAAGGTAGGCCGCCGGAGCCTCCCGGCGCTGGGTGGTCCATAGCGGGCCTTGCCCGCCTATCTGACTGGTGGCGTGTATCGCGCTGGCGCTCGATGGGGGTTCGAGCGTCTTCATGAGCTCGCTCCCGAAGAACTTGGCGTTGGTCGCGGTGGGTCCGTGGGTCGGACGACGCTATGGAAATGTTATCACAAGCGTCATCATGACGGACTGACACCCGCGGTGGCTAGCGTGGAGCAGGGGAGTGCATCGTGGCCGCGGTGCCTCCGGCCCCTCCATCGCTGGCGTGCGGTGGTTCGATGGAGCGCCGGCCTGAGGGCCCCGCGGGCCGTGGCTCATCTTTGTTGGCGAGGACGACGAGGCTCCGGATGGTGGCTCTCCACTCGTCGAGCTTCTCCGCAACAAGAGGGAAGTTGAGGAGCAGTTGCGCGCGCGCCAAATCTTCTGCTGGCGTGGGTGGTGGCGAAAGTTGTGTGGACCGTGGCACGCTTCGACTTCCAACCATGTTAGAAGGAGCTCTATCACGGCCCAACGGCTGTGTCCATTTTTGCCAGCACTTCGGCGGGCATGCTGGCCTCCTTCGTCCCGTAGATGATGCACAGGGCTCTTCCCACGGCGGTGTCCAGGGTCATCGGTGTGGTGACGCTGCTCGTCGCGCACACCCTGGGAAGAGCGCGATGTGGGCACCGGGGTGGGCCTCTTGGAGGTCACCGCGCCACCCGTGGGTCGCACGGTGACGCCCCCGGAGGGCCCCGTGCTGCCTGCGGGGGGGCCCAGCTCCGTCTCTGGATTTTGCGGCGTGTGGCCCATCGTCTCGCGCACGAACGACGCCGCTCGCCAGGCTCTGACTGCCAGAGCGATGTCGGTGCTCGCGGGTCGCGCCTCGGGTCCTGTCCGCAACCGGCCCGCTGCTCGCCCGCACAGGTATGGGCCGTCCGGCTCCCGACGAACCGACCGCCGTGGTCGCCTTCTTCCTGGGAGCCATGGCGATGAAGAACTGCTAGGCTAACTGCTAGACCAGGTTCTCACAACTGCGCCCCCTACCTGGCGCGCCAAAGATGTCGGTGGGAACGACACCTATGGGGTCACTGGGATCCCTTCTAGGTCGGCGGGCGCGAGGTTGTGCAAAGAGCACGTCTGATAGGACGCACACGGGTCATTTACCCAGGTTCGGGTCGCAAAGATGCGTAATACTCTAGTCCTGCTTTGGTGGGTGTATTGGATGTTCTTGTGTTCTTGAGCTAGCTACGGGGTGCAACTTGCCCAAAAGAGCCGAATCCCTCTCCTGGTCGCCTCGGGCCTCCTTTTATAGGCAAAAAGGGGCTACCACAGTGGCACATAGGAGGTGGAAAGGTCTAAAGTTGATAAGCCTATCCTCTGGGACCGTCGGACAAACGCATTTAATGTGCTGCCGACGTGTCCCCCTTGCTTTATCGGGGACGGCAAGGAAGCACATCCCAGCTGTCACCGCCTCGCCTGGCCTTGACACGCGTCTGAGCTGACGAGGCGTCATGGCGCCACGTTGGCTGGCTGCTGGGCTGGCGTGGTGGTGGAGCCTTCACGAAGGGTTGCATGCTACCACGCAGGTGCTTGCTGAGTCGGTGTGAGAGGGTGCCCGTCGCCACGCAGGTGCCTGCCCAAGTGGTTGAGCTAGCAGCTGCTTGGGGACGGCGGTGGAGTCTTGGCTGGCGCGGGCCTGGCAGTGGCACCGCTGATGCCTTCGGCAAGGGTCTTGCCGTGGCGTTTGCAGTCGTCCCCGGCAAGGCGCTTGCCAGGGGTCTTGTGGATTTCCTCGGCTAGGATCCCACCGAGGGTCGCCGTCTTCTGGTCCTCATCTAATCTCACATGTTTATGATCTTGACGAAGATCTGCATGCCACCTCAGAGGCGCCTCCCGAGCCTTGGTTCCAATGTAGTTGGTGGTGTTGGGACCCATGGGCTCAAGGGTGGCTTACTCTGCTGGCATCGGGCAGGTTGCCCCGGCAAGGCTCTTGCCGGGGCTGCGGAGGCTGCCTCGGCAAGGATCTTGCCGAGGGAGCCTACCTCGCCCTCTTGCTCTCCTGTGTTCCTGGTATTGGCGTTGCCTTGGTTGTTTCGGCTTCTCTCCGGCTTCCCTCCTCTGCCCTGCTAAGTGTGGCCGCGATGCGTGGCTCTGACTGCCCGTGCACAAGTAAAGGGGTCAAAAGGAGAGCCCCTACTTTTGTACACCGACACAGTACCTTTGCTTATAGACGTATGCCTTTTGGTTTATGTAATGCACCTGCTACCTTTCAAAGATGTATGACTGCTATATTCTCTGACTTTTGTGAAAAGATTGTTGAGGTTTTCATGGATGATTTCTCCGTATACGGAACTTCTTTTGATGATTGCTTAAGCAACCTTGATCGAGTTTTGCAGAGATGTGAAGAAACCAATCTCTTCTTGAATTGGGAAAAGTGCCACTTTATGGTTAATGAAGGTATTGTCTTGGGGCATAAAATTTCTGAAAGAGGTATTGAAGTTGATAAAGCTAAAGTTGATGTTATTGAAAAGATGTCGCGTCCTAAGGACATTAAAGGTATAAGAAGTTTCCTTGGTCATGCCGGTTTTTATAGGAGGTTCACTAAGGACTTCTCAAAAATTTATAGGCCTCTGACTAATCTCTTACAAAAAGATGTTCCTTTTATCTTGGATGATGATTGTGTAGAAGCATTTGAAATACTTAAGAAAGCCTTGATTTCTGCACCTATTGTTCAGCCACCTGATTGGAATTTACCCTTTGAAACTATGTGTGATGCTAGTGATTATGGTGTAGGTGCAGTTCTAGGACAAAGAGTTGATAAGAAATTAAATGTTATCCAATATGCTAGTAAAACTCTAGACAGTGCCCAGAGAAATTATGCTACTACTGAAAAAGAATTTCTAGCAGTTGTATTCGCTTGTGATAAGTTCAGACCTTATATTGTTGATTCTAAAGTAACTGTTCACACTGATCATGCTACTATTGAATATCTTATGGAAAAGAAAGATGCTAAACCTAGACTCATTAGATGGGTTCTTCTACTACAAGAATTTGATTTGCATATTATCGATAGAAAGGGAGCTGAGAACCCCGTTGCAGACAACTTGTCTAGGTTAGAGAATGTTCTGGATGACCCACTACCTATTGATGATAGCTTTCCTGATGAACAATTAGCTGTCATAAATGCTTCTCGTACTGCTCCATGGTATGTTGATTATGCTAATTACATTGTTGCTAAATTTATACCACCTAGTTTCACATACCAACAAAATAAAAAGTTTTTCTATGATTTAAGACATTACTTCTGGGATGACCCACACCTTTATAAAGAAGGAGTAGATGGTGTTATTAGACGTTGTGTACCTAAGCATGAACAGGAACAGATCCTACGCAAGTGTCACTCTGAAGCTTATGGAGGACACCATGCTGGAGATAGAACTACACATAAGGTATTGCAATCCGGTTTTTATTGGCCTACTCTTTTCAAAGATGCCCATAAGTTTGTCTTGTCTTGTGATGAATGTCAAAGAATTGGTAATATTAGTAGACGTCAAGAAATGCCTATGAACTATTCACTTGTTATTGAACCATTTGATGTTTGGGGTTTTGATTATATGGGACCGTTTCCTTCCTCTAATGGGTATACACATATTTTAGTTGCTGTTGATTACGTTACTAAGTGGGTAGAAGCTATTCCAACTAGTAGTGCTGATCATAACACCTCTATTAAGATGCTTAAAGAAGTTATTTTTCCGAGGTTTGGGGTCCCTAGATATTTAATGACTGATTGTGGTTCACATTTTATTCATGGTGTCTTTCGTAAAATGCTTGCTAAGTATGACGTTAACCATAGAATTGCATCTCCATATCACCCGCAGTCTAATGGTCAAGTAGAACTTAGTAATAGAGAGCTCAAATTAATTTTGCAAAAGACTATTAATAGATCTAGAAAGAATTGGTCCAAGAAAATTGATGATGCATTATGGGCCTATAGAATTGCATATAAAAATCCTATGGGTATGTCTCCATATAAAATGGTTTATGGAAAAGCATGTCACTTACCTCTCGAACTAGAACATAAGGCATATTGGGCCATTAAAGAGCTCAATTATGATTTCAAACTTGCCGGTGAGAAGAGACTATTTGACATTAGCTCACTTGATGAATGGAGAACCCAGGCCCTATGAGAATGCCAAACTGTTTAAAGAAAAAGTTAAAAGATGGCATGACAAAAGGATACAAAAGCGTGAGTTTAATGTAGGTGATTATGTGTTGCTATTCAACTCTCGTTTAAGATTTTTTGCAGGAAAACTTCTCTCTAAATGGGAAGGTCCTTACGTTATTGAGGAGGTCTATCGTTCTGGTGCCATAAATATCAACAACTTCGAAGGCACAAATCCAAAGGTGGTGAATGGTCAAAGAATCAAACATTATATCTCAGGTAATCCTACAAATGTTGAAACCAATGTTATTGAAACCGTAACCCTGGAGGAATACATAAGGGACGCTTTCCAGAATGTTTCAGACTCCGAAAAGGAATAGGTATGTGGTACGGTAAGTAAACCGACTCCAAAACAGTTCTAATAGCAATTTTTCTCTGTTTTGGAATATTTAAGAAAATAGGAAAATAAGAAGTAGTCCGAAAGGGACATGAGGCATCCACGAGGGTGGAGGGCGCGCCCTACCCCCCTGGGCGCACCCCCTGCCTCGTGGGCACCTCGTGTGCCCTCCGGACTCCGTTTTCTTGCACGATACTTCTTTTGGTCGGTAAAAATTCATTATATAATCTCCCGAAGGTTTTGACCACCGTACCATGCAAATATCCTCTGTCTTTGTTTCGAGTTGTTTCTGCCGCAGATTTAGAGCAAGATGTCTTCTCAAGAGTCAGTTGGGGAGAGTCAGGTGTCTCATCCGACACCGGGTCCAAGAGCAAACAGCGATGCCTATCACTTTGGGCCATCCACGGAGGAAGAGATGCAGGCCGACTTGAAAAGGATTGATGCCATGGAAGAGGATCAAGAAGTTACTTCTCGTTTCTGAGCCGGATTCACGATGGGGGAACTACAGAGCTCAACTATTCCAAACTCAGTCATACCTTCCAATGTTAGATTTCTTTCTTATCAAAATATGAAAAGGAGTGTTATTTGTTCTCCCGCAGCTATGCAACATCCTTGGGTGAAAGGAGCCTTAGCCGTCACGGGTAAGCTCCGTAAGGAAATAATGGACCTCAAACAGCAAGTCAACAAGCTCGAGGAGGAGAATCGTATCCTGAGGGGCATCATCGCCAAGAATATCACCTCACCACCTTTGAAGAAAGAGATATAATCACATGGGCATGGGCACTCCCCTTGGCAACTGCCAAGCTTGGGGGAGGTGCCCCGGTATCATATCAACATCACACTCCGATCTTTACCATTTTTCTTAGTTCGATCCTTTTGGTAATATCTTGATCTAGTAGAACAAAGTTTTGGTATGATCTAGTTTGAGTTTTGCTTTATGATCCTTCTATGTAATCGAGTCCGTGAGGTATATATAATAAAGATTAGCTTTGAGTCAAGGGCTTGATTATTGCTATGATCTTGAGGGAATAAAAGAAAGAATAAAAAGAAATAAAAGAGATCATATTGATCTTATGGAGAGTAATGACTTCACATATAAAGAGTATGATGAATAAAAGTTGTTGAGAGTTGACAAACATAGTTTTGGTCATCGTTGCAATTAATAGGAAGTAATAAAGAAATAGAGGTTTTCACATATAAATATACTATTGTGGACATCTTTTATGATTGTGAGCACTCATTAAAATATGATATGCTAAAGAGCTGATGTTGGACAAGGAAGACAACGTAATGGGTTATGTTTTCTTATATCCGAAATAAAGTATATTGTCATGGATCATCCAACATGTTGAGCTTGCCTTTCTCCCTCATGCTAGCCAAATTCTTTGCACCAAGTAGAGATACTACTTGTGCGTCCGAATATCCTTAAACCCAGTTTTGCCATGAGTGTCCACCATACCTGCCTATGGATTGAGTAGGATCCTTCAAGTAAGTTGTCATTGTTGCATGCAATAAAAATTGCTCTCTAAATATGTATGATTTATTAATGTGGAGAAAATAAGCTTTATACGATCTTGTGATATGGAAGCAATAAAAGCGACAGACTGCATAATAAAGTGTCGGCGTTCTGGGAACGGGGGTCCCAAGACTTGCCTGCCTGCGGCCCACGGCATGGCTTTGCTAGCCGGCCCGTACGACCCATCTTCATCAACAAGGCATTCAAGACCCTCGCGAGGGGCCAAGCCTCGCGAGGCGGACGACGCAAGACCTCCTCAGGAGCGGCCTCACCAGGCTGGCTCGCGAGGGGCGGAGAGATCAAGGCAAGGAAAACCTCGCGAGGTTCTCATGACGTGAGCCGTGATGACCGAGACCAGGCGGGCGTCAGCGCGCGCAGTGTCCTTGTTTCCTCTTTGGTCCTAAGGAGGCAAGCGCAGGCGCAGAGTACCGAGGCGTCAAGCAAAGGTTTCCATATCAGTGCAATGAGACCAAGACCAGCAGGATGGCAAGACGGAGGTCACCATGGAGCCCAAGGCGGCGTCACCATGAGAGCCTTTTGCAGGCGAAGACTGCTTTTGTCAGGATAAGTTGTACTAGTTGTCCCCTTTCAAATTGGTCATTGTTGGCTCCCTTCCCGCTCAATATTTGGGGAGAGGACTAGGGCCACTATAAATAGGACTAGCCACCACAGTAGGAGGCATCGGATCCTCACCCACACAAGTTTGCCAAACACAAGAACACCTCAACCTCAGGAGGCTGTTCTTCCCTTTGTACTGTTCATCCTCAGCCCAAGAGGCAATCCACCACCACCACACTGGAGTAGGGTATTACACCACAATAGTGGCCCGAACCAATATAAATCTTGTGTCCCTTGTGTTGTGAGTTCGTCGATTTAGTCCGTGAGATCTTAGCAAAGCTAGGACGTGGATCGGTAGGGGGAATCTTCGTGCGCACCCCAGTGTTCGAACCTTGAGGGTTTTGCCGAAACCCGTGATCCGACATTTGGCGCGCCAGGTAGGGGTGCATCGTAGCTTTCCTTCCGTCGATCTGCGCTCCACCCACATGGCAGGCGTCCCGCTCCCGGCTCCGACGGCCGACGCCGACAATGGGGCCAGGGGGCTCCGAGCCCTGGCCCCCGCCTTGCGGCAGGTGCAGTGGCCGCCCAAGTTCAAGCCGGAGATGCCGCCGCGCTACGACGGCGCGGCGGACCCGTCAGCTTTCCTGCTGGCGTACGAGGAGGCCGTCCTCGAGGCCTGGGCGACGACAAGGTCATGGCCAACTGGTTTCCCATGGCCCACACCGGCGCGACGCGCGCCTGGCTGCTCAACCTCCCCGGATCCATGGTGGCATCTTGGGAGGAGCTGTGCGGCCTCTTCACTTCGCGCTACGCGGCACCGGCGCACCACGTGGTCGCAGCCCTACTAGGCGGCTCTCAAGCACAGCCTTCGGATCGCCATATCAAGTCATTCCTTCGCCAGATCGGCGCCGCTTCCAGGCGCTCGGGGGCTCCGCCGGGCTGGGCTATGCCCGAGGCCGACCTCACCTTCGACTCAGAAGACCACCCCGTCACCATCGCCGGCTTAGGTATGCTCCCGATGCTTTGCACGCCCACCATTTGCAACGTGGCCGTCACCAAGACCCTCATCGATGGCGGCGCCGGCCTCAACATGCTCTCCGTAGAGGCCTTCAGCCTCCTTCACGTACCGCTCGGGTGGCTCGGCCTCAGCAAGCCTTTCTCAGGAGTTGGCGGCGGCACCGCCCACTCCCTGGGGCAGATCCGCCTCCCTGTCACCTTCAGCACGCGCGACAACTACCGCACCGAGCTGGTCGACTTCGACATCACCCACATCGGCCTCCCTTACAACGCCATCCTTGGGTACCCAGCTCTGGCCCAGTTCATGGCGGCAGCCCATCCGGCCTACAACCTCATGAAGATGCCGGGAGCAAGGATGTCCTCACCATCAAGGGGGACTCCAAGGAGGCCCTGGCGGCGCTCAAACTCGCCCTCAAGACCGCCGAGGCGGCGCAGCCCGTCGGCGCGGGCGCCTTCAAGGTCAAGGGGGCCGCACCAACCAAGAAGAAGCAGCTATTCACCCAAGACAAGGCAGAAACCAAGCAGGTGTCGGTCGATGAAGACGGATCCTTGGGAGCCACCTTTACCATAGGTGCCGACCTCGACCCGAGCCAAGAGGAAGCGTTGGTGAAGTTCTTGCGCACAAACAAGGAGATATTCGCATGGGAACCCAAGCAGCTGGTGGGGGTCTCGAGAGAGGTGATTCAGCATCACTTAAGGGTGTGCCCCAATGTACGCCCTGTGAAGCAGCGGGCGAGACGGCAGTCCACGGAGAAGCAGGCCTTCATCGTCCAAGAAACCCGCAAGTTAGAGGCGGCAGGTGCCATTCGCGAGGTTCGGTACCCCGAATGGCTGGTGAACCCCGTCGTTGTGCCAAAGAAAGGATGGAAGGAGCGAATGTGCGTCGACTTCACCAACCTCAACAAGGCCTGCCCCCAAGATCTGTTCCCGCTCCCACACATCGACCAGATCGTCGACTCCACCGCCGAGTGCGACCTGCTATGCTTCTTGGATGCATTCTCAAGGTATCACCAGATCAACATGGCGGTAGAAGATGTAGAGAAGACAGCCTTCCTGACCCCGTGTGGGGTGTACTTCTACACTTGCATGCCTTTCGGACTGCGTAACACGAGCGCGACCTTTCAGCGGTTGATGCACATCGCCTTGGGGCGACAGCTCGGGAGAAACGCAGAGGCCTACGTCGACGACATTATGGTGAAGTCTCGGAAGGCGAGAACCTTGATCCAGGATCTGGAGGATATCTTCGCGAGCCTACGCCAGGTGAACTTGCGACTTAACCCGGAGAAGTGCGTGTTTGGTGTCCCTTCCGGCAAGCTGCTGGGTTTCCTCGTATCCCACAGAGGGATTGAGGCGAACCCAGAAAAGATCAGGGCGATTGAAGACATGAGCCCACCGCAGACCCTCATGGAAATGCAGAAGCGGGCTGGTCGGGTGACTGCGTTGGGGCACTTCATCTCCAAGCTGGGAGAGCGCGCCCTACCCTTCTTCAAGCTGATGAAGAAGAAGGGCCCATTCGAGTGGACCCCGGAGGCCGACCGAGCTTTTCAAGACCTCAAGAGATACCTGACCAACCCTCCAGTGATGGTGGCGTCACGACCTCTCGAGCCCCTAGTGCTTTATCTTGCCGCCACTCCGTACTCTGCCAGCGCGGCTCTGGTGGCGGTTCGAGAAGAGCACCAAGCCAAAGGCGCGTTACGACAAGCCACGCCACCAGCCGGACTGATGCAAGATCAGGAAGACACCGCAAGAGCCATAGCAGCGCCGGCAGAGGGCCAAGCTCGTCAGGACGATGCCGCCAAGGTCCCGACAAGCGATCAAGCATCGGAGGTTCCACTACCTCAAGAGACACCCAACCTCCGCAAGACACGAGCCTCACCAACGCTCCAGCTCTCATCGAGCACCCGGTATATTTCGTCAGCACGGTGTTGCGGGACGCAAGGGCACGATATCCCATGCCTCAGAAGCTCTTACTCGCGCTCTTGGTGGCCTCGCGTAAGTTGCGGCACTACTTCCAGGGCCACCCCATCAAGGTTGTCTCGGCCTACCCATTGGAGAGAGTGCTCAGGAGCCCCAACTCTGCTGGAAGAGTCGCTGAGTGGAACATCGAGCTGCAAGCATTCCAGTTGGAGTTCAGCACTACCAGGGTCATCAAGGGAGCCGCACTCGCTGATTTCGTGGTAGAATGGACGGATGCCCCGACACTTGAAGTAGGCGAGGACCAGTCCACCTCCCCGGGAGGTGAGGCGCCTAACGGCTGGGTCATGTATTTCGATGGTGCCTTCGCGCACCAGGGCGCGGGGGCTGGAGCAGTACTCGTCTCGCCCACTCAAGACAAGCTCTACTACGCTGTACAGCTCTGCTTTCAGCAGGGTGAGAAGGTCTCCAACAACATTGCGGAATACAAAGGCCTCATAGCTGGCCTGAAAGTTGCGGCAGCCCTGGGGATGAAGCGCCTCACCGTCAGGGGCGACTCGCAGCTCCTCTTCAACTTCTCCAACAAGGTATATGAGCCGAAGGACGAGCACATGGAGGCATACCTCGCGAAAGTGCGCAAGATGGAGAAGCAGTTCCTCGGCCTGGAGTTCCAGCACGTGCCCCGTGGCACCAACAAGGAAGCTGACGACATCGCCAAGAGGGCATCCAAGCGGCAGCCCCAAGAGCCTGGCGTCTTCGAGGAGCCGCTCTTTAAGCCGTCAACAACACCACCACTTTCAAGGATAGCTCAGCCTCGGGAGGAGCTCCCGTAGCCGCCTGCCACAGGAGCCCCGGCCTGTGGCCTGACTTCGGGAGCGCGCCTACTCTTGGCGCTCGAGCCCCAGGAGGGATGCTGGACCAAGGAATTCAAGGAATACTTGATGCAAGGGACGCTGCCGGAGAAGGAGGAGGACGCGGAGCGCGTGCCCCGGCAAGCCACGGCATACTGCATCCGGGACGGTGAGTTATACAGGAAGCGACCAAATGACGTTTCATTGCGTTGCATCTCCAGAGACCAGGGGAAGGAGTTGCTATCCGACATACACGGTGGGGACTGCGGGCACCACTCGTCGTCGTGAACCCTCGTCGACAAGGCATTCCTCAGCGGATTCTACTGGCCCACGGCGCTCAACGACGCAGCCGAGCTGGTGAAGTCCTGTGAAGCCTGCCAGTTCCACGCCAACCAGATCCATCAGCCGGCTCAGGGCCTCCAGACCATCCCACTCACATGGCCGTTCGCAGTCTGGGGGCTGGATATCTTGGGCCCATTCCCTCGAGCGCGAGGGGGCTACCGCTACCTCTATGTCGCCATCGACAAGTTCACCAAGTGGGCGGAGGTGGAAGCCGTCCACACCATCCCAGCTGACTCCGCGGTCAAGTTCATCAGGGGTCTCGTGAGACGTTTCGGGGTCCCCAACCGCATCATCACTGATAACGGCTCGCAGTTCACTAGTAATCTCTTCAAAACATACTGTGCTAACCTTGGAACGCATATCTGCTACGCCTCGGTGGCGCACCCCAGGAGCAATGGTCAGGCCGAACGCGCCACGCAGAGGTCCTGAGGGGCCTCAAGACCCGGACTTTCAAGAAGAAGCTCGAGGCCTGCGGCAGGGTCTAGTACGACGAGCTCCAGTCCGTGCTATGGTCCATCCGCACCACCGCCACCAAGCCAACGGGCGAGCCCCATTCTTCCTCGTCTACGGAGCAGAAGCGGTCCTCCCTCACGAGGTCAAGCATCGCTCCGCACGGGTCCTGGCGTTTGATGAAACGCAACAAGACGCCATGCGGGGGATGGACCTCGTGCTGGGGGAGGAACGCCGCCGCGAAGCCGCACTACGGGCGACAAGGTATCAGCAGGCGCTGCGGCGATACCACTGTCGTAACATCCGCTCCAGGACGCTCGAGGCGGGTGACCTCGTCCTGAGGCGGGTCCTCTCCAGGGAAGGGCTGCATAAGCTCTCGCCCATGTGGGAGGGCCCGTTCAAGGTCGTCCATGTCTCCAGGCCTGGCGCCGCGCGCCTGGAGACACGGGACGGGGTACCCATCCAGAACGCCTGGAACATCTAGCACCTCCGGAAGTTCTGCCCGTGAAGAAAGGCCTAGTGCATGTGAAGATCGCCGCTCGTGACACTCTCACGTAATAACGAGTGGGGTTGTACACGCCCCAGAGTCTCAGGAGTGCCGCCCTCGGGCCTCGGGGGCTCCCTCCCACGTCCAAGTGGCAGCACTTGGCTCCGCGCTGGTGAGAATACTTGAAGACTAGACTAGGTGCCGGACGCGGCTTTTCATTTGCTTTTCGTAGTTGGCTCGCCTCCTTTTAATTGAAAGTTTGCTTCTGGAGTTCCTTGCTGGTTTGGTTCCGTCGCTTTTTGCTGCTGTTTCTGGTTCTAGTTTAACCTGTTTTCTCTCTCTCGCATACCTCGCGAGGGGGCTAGGCAGGCGCCCTCGCGAGCGTTTTTCCTGTCCTCTGCCCTTCGTCTATTTTTCGCGAGGCATCCTCGTTCGAGCGCACAAGCCGGCGCATCTCTCCTGATCCGTGCCCCTCGGGTATCGCGATACGAAGCGCTGGGTCGGGGCTCGGGTAAACGATAAGCCTCCTGGCGACGCTCCTAACGAGTTTTTTGCAGTCCCCTAGCACCCGCCAAGTCAAGGAAGGCCTCCACAGGCACTAGGAAGCGAGTCCCTCGCGAGGAGGAGGCTACCCCAAGCGTGTCAAGCTAAGTTACCTCTACACAAAATAACGACACAGCACGGAAACAACAAACATAGCATAACGATTGGGAAATCATAGTTCCATACACGTCCCTCCGGGGCCCATACTGGTTTCTTCTTGATGCAGAAAGGAAAGGAAGAACAAAATAAAGCGGCGCTTGCCCCTACAGCGGTCCACGGAGGCAAGTTCCTGGCGCCGTCCTGAGCTCAGCCAGACCCCTCCTCGCGCTTCACGGAGGCGTGGCGACGAGACGATCTGCTACCGCCTTCGAAGCGGGCGCGGCGGCTGGTCGTAGCCACCACCGCTAGAGCTGTCGCCGGGGGAAGAGCCACCGTAGCTGGACGAGACGCGGTCGGCACCAAGGGCGGGTTCGCCCTCATCCTTGTCCCGACCATTGCCAAGGCTGAGCACCTCCTCGCCGTCGTTCACCTCGGGGCAGCACCCGGCGTGACGACCATCTTCCCCAAACACCCTCACGTAGAGGGTCGCATCACCGTCGTACTTGAAAATGGAGGGTGCACCGCCTGCCCAGGCCGAGTGCACGGGAAAACGTCTGCCAACCGCGAGCCAGAGCTATTTTGCCCGCGGCGGAGACCTCAGCCGTGACCCAAGAAGCTCTGCTACAGCAACCGTCCGCCTGCAGCCAGAGCCCGCCTGGACCAAAGGCCGGCAGCTCATCGGCGAAGAAGCGCGGGAGCTGAAGCCAGTTGTCGGCCGGGTTCTCCGACCAGACGACGAACTCCGGCAACACCTCCGCTGAGTGGAAGCGCGGCCGGGGAGGCCGTGCGACCATGGAGCGCCTTCCTTCGTCGATAGGGCTGCCACGACCGGAACGACCCCTACGACGCGCAGCGGCTCCACCGCGGGAACGGGGGGCCGCAGCGGGGGGTCACAGTGTGCTTGCAGGGACGGCCGCGTCCACTTTTTGGGCGCCGGGTAGCCGGGCCCCTCGCGAGGGGCCTTTCCCTTCTCCGCGGCAGAGAACCTCTTCGACGGTGCCATCGGTGTCGGCGGCGGAGCAGAGGAGGAAGAAGCAAGCGGAATGGGAAGAAATGGCGACGGGGGCTCTGCCCCCCTCCTCATTTATAGCACAAGAAGGCCAACCAGCGCCCCCCACGATCACAGGTAATGATGGTTTTCCTTGCATGTCGCAGGGACTTGCCAAGTCAGGCAGTTGTCGAGGCAGCGTGGGGAAACGGAGGCGCCCACATCCAATCAACCGCCACACATCGACCAAGGCCGCCTGCTATTAGGGCCCGCGGTGCTCTGCACTTGACCTTTGGCTTCACCTCGAAGCCAAGCCCGAGCGCGCCTTGGGCTCTGGGGCTACTGTCGGCGTTCTGGGAACGGGGGTCCCCAGACTTGCCTGCCTGCGGCCCACGGCGTGGCTTTGCTAGCAGGCCCGTACGGCCCATCTTCATCAACAAGGCATTCAAGACCCTCGCGAGGGGCCAAGCCTCGCGAGGCGGACGATGCAAGACCTCCTCAGGAGCGACCTCACCAGGCTGGCTCGCGAGGGGCGGAGAGATCAAGGCAAGGAAAACCTCGTGAGGTTCTCATGACGTGAGCCGTGACGATCGAGAGCAGGCGGGCGTCAGTGCGCGCAGTGTCCTTGTTTCCTCTTTGGTGCTAAGGAGGCAAGCGTAGGCGCAGAGTACCGAGGCGTCAAGACAAGGTTTCCATATCGGTGCAACGAGACCAAGACCAGCAGGATGGCAAGACGGAGGTCACCATGGAGCCCAAGGTGGCGTCACCACCAGAGCCTTTTGCAGGCGAAGTGTAGCGACCAGACCTCAAATGGTCTGTGCTGCTGTGCACCAGTGTCATCCCTGGATCAGTAATGCTGACACGCACAGTACAAACGGAGGATTTATAACAGAGTAGCAATCACACACTTATTACATCAAATATCTCCAAAGAGAATAAGTATGATAAATATGGCTTAAGGCCATCTAAAAACGATAACAGCGGAAGACTTGGAAGATAAGTGAGTCCATCAACTCCAACGGCATCACTGAGTATAAGACCACGACCTAAGGCACCTTACTCGTCGTCTGAAAAGTCTGCAACATGAAACATTGCAGCCCGAAAATGGGTCAGCACATGGAATATGCTGGCAAAATAACACATGGAGAATAATGAACAATAATAATGCTATGCTACATGCATATATGGCTGGTGGAAAGCTCTATGGTTAAAGTTTTTGCGGAAAGCCAATTTTTCCCTACTGCAAAGGAATAAATTTTATTTAACTATCATGGTGGTTGTTAAACATTGAGATGGTTGACAGCATCTCAATCCCAATTAAAAATCATCATTAACCCAACAAAATTAATTAAAAGTAACAGGGTGATGAGATTCAAATGATAATCCAGGTACTAGATACTCAAATTGTCCATAACCGGGGACACGGCTAACCATGATTAGTTTGTACACTCTGCAGAGGTTTGTGCACTTTTCCCCACAAGACTCGATCGCCTCCGCTTGATTCTCGCACTACATGATGTTTGAGAAACGGATGACCGAGACACAGTCTTTCAGAAACAATCACTCTTTACTCCGGATGGACAGTTACACCTACTTTTCCCTACATCTGCTAGCCCACCTCTTCAAGAGATCATGTAACCTACTCAACTATGCTAGAGCCCATAATAGCTTGTGGCTGCACACGGAAGTTTCTAGCATGAATAATCTTATGATCCCTTTGAGCCTGGGTGGCGGTCCTTATACAAACAGACAACACTGGGTTCCCCAGGTGCCTCAATCCACCCAGATGTGAGTTTTAGTTGCCACCTTAAGTAAACCATTATTAACAATCTCACATCTGTCGTGAATGTCTCTCAAACCCAATCCACGTCTACGAGCATAGCATGGCAATATAATAGCAAACGTAGAAGTAACTCCCAAGGGTTTGATAAAAGAACAGGTAATAGGTACTACCTCAACTACTTCCCAATACCCACAATTTAATTAGATCCTAATCATGCAATGGTTGAGGAATAGATCTAATGCAATAAAAACTGGGTATGGAAGGTATGATCAAAGTGTTACTTGCCTTGCTGATGATCCGCGAAACCTAGCGATTCGAAGTAACAAGCGGCACACTCCGGGTACTCTATCGCAAACAAACAAACAAACAATAAGTACTTATCTAATGCACAGGTAAAACTCGAATGAAAGATCCAACCAGAAGGTTCAACTTAAGAACTCCGGTTTGCAAAAACAATCAACTCGAACGAAGCAACGAAAGTCAAACGGCGAAAGAAACAAGCTTTGTTTACCAATCTGGATCTAGGTCAAATTTTACAGTAGCAAAAACTTGTTTGAGTAGGTTAAACGGAAGGAGAATTTTGAGACGAAACTCTAGGCGCTTGAATCGCCTGATTCCGATAAACGAGCGAAAAGTTAAACAGAAACGAAGATCCGATCAGAAATCGAGATCCGAGATAATCGCGGAAAATCCGACGAAAAAGAAAAACTGACGAACGGTTAAAGAACGGACGTTCGTTAACAGAGAAAATCCGACGAACGCGTTCGTTAAAACGAACGGGTCGGTGAACGTTCACAAAATAACAAAACCGAAGAAATAAACCGATCTAGGGTTTTTTTTTAAAACAACGAACGGTTTTTTTTAAACCGGCAAACGACGACGAGGTGTACCTCGTCGGGGCGGGGCTCCGGCGGGGCTCGGCTGGGCTCCGGCGAGTGCGGCGGGGTGCGGCGGGGTGCGGCGGGGCTCAGGGGGCGGCGAGGGGCGGCTCCGGCGGCGGGGTTTGGCGAGCGGGGCGGCGGCTCCTCGAGCTCCAGCTCCGGCGGCGGGGTGCGGGTCGAGGCGGGGCTCGGGGTGGCGAGGGAGGGGGCGGCGGCGGGGTATAAAAGAAGGGGGGGTGCTTGGAGGAGGGGGCAAGGCACGGCGGCGACGGTGTCCGTGGCGGACACGGCGGCGGCGGGCGGCGTGCTCGCGGAGGAGACGCGGCGGGGATGGGCCGGCCGCTCGGCTGGGCCTCGGCCCGGTCGGGCGCGGCGCGCTTTTTTTTAACATTCCGCCAAAAATTCATAGAAAAATAAATAAAAATCCAAAAAAGATAAAACAAATTTTCCCCGTCTAGTTAGAATATTTAGAACAGGGTGAACATTTTTTTGACACAAAAATGCAGTTTTGAAAACGGACAATATTTTTAATGCAATTAAAATTACAAATAAAATCCGAATAAAATCCAATAAATGATTTAACATTTTTCCTCCAGTATTTCAATTGTTTTGGAGAAGTCATATTTTCTCCTCTCATTAAGTTTTTATTGAAATACTTTTCCGGAGAGAAAATAATTAAAACCAAAATCCTCGTTTTATTATTTGATGAAAATCAAATATGAAAATTCGAGAAAATCCCCAAATCTCTCCGAGGGTCCTTGAGTTGCTTAGAATTTATCGAGGATTTGTCAAAATGCAATAAAATTATGATATGCAAAGATGATCTATGTATAACATACCAAATTGAAAATTTGGGATGTTACAAACCTACCCCCCTTAAGGTGAATCTCGCCCTCGAGATTCGGGTGTCTAGAAAACAGGTGGGAGTGGTCCTTCCGTAGATCTTCCTCTCGCCCCCAGGTGGCTTCATCTTCCGAATGGTGACTCCACTGGACTTTGCAAAACTTGATAACCTTACTGCGGGTAACTCGGCTGGCATACTCGAGAATCTTAACTGGTTTCTCCTCATAGGTCAAATCACTTTCCAGCTGAATCGCTTCCAGCGGCACAGTATCTCTCAGTGGTATCTCAGCCATCTCTGCGTGGCACTTCTTCAACTAGGAAACGTGAAATACATCATGAACTCCAGACAATCCTTTGGGCAATTCCAGCTTGTAGGCAACTTCTCCCATACGTTCCAAAACTCTGTATGGTCCGATAAAACGGGGCGCTAACTTTCCCTTAACTCCAAAGCGCTTCACTCCTCGAAGTGGTGATACTCGAAGATAAACTCAGTCTCCGACTTCGTGAACTGTCTCCTTTCGTTTAGAATCAGCATAACTCTTCTGCCTGGACTGGGCTACCTTGAGCCTATCGCGAATCAACCTCACTTTCTGTTCAGACTCCTTAATCAAATCTGGTCCAAACAACTGACGGTCTCCAACTTCGTCCCATAACAACGGTGTTCTACACCTCCTTCCGTACAAAGCTTCGAAAGGGGCCATCTTCAAACTGGTTTGATAACTGTTGTTATAAGAAAACTCTGCATATGGCAAATTGTCGTCCCAACAAGATTCATAATCTAGTGCACAAGCTCTCAACATGTCCTCCAAAATCTGGTTGACTCTCTCGGTCTGTCCATCTGTCTGTGGGTGAAAAGCTGTACTAAATTCTAGCCTGGTTCCCAATGTTTCATGTAACTGCTTCCAAAACTTCAAGGTAAATTGGGTTCCTCTGTCTGATACAATGGTCCTCGGAACTCCATGCAAACATACGATCCTGGTCATCTATATCTTTGCCAACTTAGCACTGGTGTAAGTGGTCTTCACTGGAATAAAATGAGCCACTTTCGTCAAACGGTCGACTACAACCCATATTGAGTCATAGCCTGAACGAGTCCTGGGTAATCCTGTGATAAAATCCATGCCTATTTTATCCCACTTCCATTCGGGTATCGGCAATGGTTGTAGCAATCCTGCTGGCTTCTGATGCTCTGCCTTCACTCTCTGACACACATCACAAACTGCTACATACTCTGCAATATCCTTCTTCATTCCGGTCCACCAGAAAGTATTCTTCAGATCCAAATACATCTTGGTATTTCCTGGGTGAATCGAGTACGGTGAATCATGGGCTTCTTGCAAAATCAACTTCCTGATCTCCGGATCATTTGGCACATAAACGCGGTCCTCAAACCATAAGGTATCGTGTTCGTCCTCACGAAATCCTTTGACTTTTCCTTTGCTCATCTTATCCTTTATCTCGTCAATCTCCTTGTCTGTCTTCTAAGCTTCTCTGATCCTTTCCATCAAGGTAGACTGAATCTCCAGTGTCGCTAAATAGCCTCTTGGGACTATCTCCAAACATAGCTCGCGAAGGTCCTCGGCTAACTCCTGAGGTAACTCTCCTGTCATGAGGGTGTTGACATGAGAGTTAAGAATAGAATGAGGTCTAGAGAGAAAACACTACCCATATGCTCATGAGACAAATACAATCAATATCACTCAATCAATTCAAACAGGGCATAACAATCGATCTAACTAGCGTTACAAAGTGCTTGAACTATACTATTAAATGGGGGAAAACTACTACTGATATGGTGGTCTACTTAGAAATTCTGATCAGTTGAAGACTCCATGATGTCTGCTCCAGCTTCATCAACAAAGTCATCTTCACTTGGTTCCGAGTCGGTGTCGTCGATGATGATGTAGTTGTCCGGACAAGTGCATTCGTCATCTTTTGCTTTTGGCATTGGATTTCCCATGAATACTCCGATCTTCTTCTCCAGGTCGTCATTCTTCCCTACTAATGCGACGATTTCCTCCATATAATCCTCGCGTGTAGCCTTGAGTTCTTCCTCCAGCTCCTTGATCTTCGTCAATGCCTTCTTCAGTTCTTCCTTGTCCGAGCACATCTGGTTCTCCTGGCGACGGATATGTTGGTTTTGCTCCTGGATGAAAGCTGCAATTGATCCATCCTTCTTGGTTCTGATCATCTCCCATTGCGCGTCTCGGCGTCCACAAATCTGATAAATTGTATCCTTAAGCTCCTGGTGGTAGACTTCTCCAATGCGTCCCATAGCGATGTGGGCTGCCATGCTCTTCCCTAAACTCCAGGTTGGTGCTTCGAAAACCAATCTTATGGGTTCAGTAACTGGCACAAACGTCCTTCCTGGAATGTGAACTTGAATCTTCCAGCTCTCCTCTTCGGGTAATGTGGCGTTGTAGGTTCCGGTGATGCTTGGTATTCCTATGTTCAAGTACTTAGTGACTTCCTTCAAGTGTCGTCCAAAAGGCGTGTCTTCATCTGGTTGCATGAACTTGCTCCTTGCATCCGCCATTCCTAAAAGAGTAGAAAGTGGAGAGGGGTCAGAAATGAGAAGAGAGAAGTGTTCTAGGGCTTAAGCTTAGTGGTCGTGTCCTACAGTCAGCGTGTGCTCTGATACCACCTTTGTAGCGACCAGACCTCAAATGGTCTGTGCTGCTGTGCACCAGTGTCATCCCTGGATCAGTAATGCTGACACGCACAGTACAAATGGAGGATTTATAACAGAGTAGCAATCACACACTTATTACATCGAATATCTCCAAAGAGAATAAGTATGATAAATATGGCTTAAGGCCATCTAAAAACGATAACAGCGGAAGACTTGGAAGATAAGTGAGTCCATCAACTCCAACGGCATCACTGAGTATAAGACCACGACCTAAGGCACCTTACTCGTCGTCTGAAAAGTCTGCAACATGAAACGTTGCAGCCCGAAAACGGGTCAGCACATGGAATATGCTGGCAAAATAACACATGGAGAATAATGAACATAATAATGCTATACTACATGCATATATGGCTGGTGGAAAGCTCTATGGTTAAAGTTTTGCGGAAAGCCAATTTTTCCCTACTGCAAAGGAATAAATTTTATTTAACTATCATGGTGGTTGTTAAACATTGAGATGGTTGACAGCATCTCAATCCCAATTAAAAGTCATCATTAACCCAACAAAATTAATTAAAAGTAACATGGTGATGAGATTCAAATGATAATCCAGGTACTAGATACTCAAATTGTCCATAACCGGGGACACGGCTAACCATGATTAGTTTGTACACTCTGCAGAGGTTTGTGCACTTTTCCCCACAAGACTCGATCGCCTCCGCTTGATTCTCGCACTACATGATGTTTGAGAAACGGATGACCGAGACACAGTCTTTCAGAAACAATCACTCTTTACTCCGGATGGACAGTTACACCTACTTTCCCCTACATCTGCTAGCCCACCTCTTCAAGAGATCATGTAACCTACTCAACTATGCTAGAGCCCATAATAGCTTGTGGCTGCACACGGAAGTTTCTAGCATGAATAATCTTATGATCCCTTTGAGCCTGGGTGGCGGTCCTTATACAAACAGACAACACTGGGTTCCCCAGGTGCCTCAATCCACCCAGATGTGAGTTTTAGTTGCCACCTTAAGTAAACCATTATTAACAATCTCACATCTGTCGTGAATGTCTCTCAAACCCAATCCACGTCTACGAGCATAGCATGACAATATAATAGCAACGTAGAAGTAACTCCCAAGGGTTTGATAAAAGAACAGGTAATAGGTACTACCTCAACTACTTCCCAATACCCACAATTTAATTAGATCCTAATCATGCAATGTTTGAGGAATAGATCTAATGCAATAAAAACTGGGTATGGAAGGTATGATCAAAGTGTTACTTGCCTTGCTGATGATCCGCGAAACCTAGCGATTCGAAGTAACAAGCGGCACACTCCGGGTACTCTATCGCAAACAAACAAGCAAACAATAAGTACTTATCTAATGCACAGGTAAAACTCGAATGAAAGATCCAACCAGAAAGTTCAACTTAAGAACTCCGGTTTGCAAAAAGAATCAACTCGAACGAAGCAACGAAAGTCAAACGGCGAAAGAAACAAGCTTCGTTTACTAATCTGGATCTAGGTCAAATTTTACAGTAGCAAAAACTTGTTTGAGTAGGTTAAACGGAAGGAGAATTTCGAGACGAAACTCTAGGCTCTTGAATCGCCTGATTCCGATAAACGAGCAAAAAGTTAAACAGAAACGAAGATCCGATCAGAAATCGAGATCCGAGATAATCGCGGAAAATCCGACGAAAAAGAAAAACTGACGAACGGTTAAAGAACGGACGTTCGTTAACAGAGAAAATCCGACGAACGCGTTCGTTAAAACGAACGGGTCGGTGAACGTTCACAAAATAACAAAACCAAAGAAATAAACCGATCTAGGGTTTTTTTTTAAAACAACGAACGGTTTTTTTTAAACCGGCAAACGACGACGAGGTGTACCTCGTCGGGGCGGGGCTCCGGCTGGGCTCCGGCGGGGTGCGGCGGGGTGCGGCGGGGCTCGGGGGGCGGCGAGGGGCGGCTCCGGCGGCGGGGTTTGGCGAGCGGGGCGGCGGCTCCTCGAGCTCCGGCTCCGGCGGCGGGGTGCGGGTCGAGGCGGGGCTCGGGGTGGGGAGGGAGGGGGCGGCCGCGGGGTATAAAAGGAGGGGGGTGCTTGGAGAGGGGGCAAGGCATGGCGGCGGCGGTGTCCGTGGCGGACACGGCGGCGGCGGGCGGCGTGCTCGCGGAGGAGACGCGGGGATGGGCCGGCGGCTCGGCTGGGCCTCGGCCCGGTCGGGCGCGGCGCGATTTTTTTTTAAACATTCCGCCGAAAAATTCATAGAAAAATAAATAAAAATCCAAAAAAGATAAAACAAATTTTCCCCGTCTAGTTAGAATATTTAGAACAGGGTGAACATTTTTTTGACACAAAAATGCAGTTTTGAAAACGTGCAATATTTTTAATGCAATTAAAATTACAAATAAAATCCGAATAAAATCCAATAAATGATTTTAACATTTTTCCTCCAATATTTCAATTGTTTTGGAGAAGTCATATTTTCTCCTCTCATTAATTTTTAATGAAATACTTTTCCGGAGAGAAAATAATTAAAACCAAAATCCTCGTTTTATTATTTGATGAAAATCAAATATGAAAATTCGAGAAAATCCCCAACTCTCTCCGAGGGTCCTTGAGTTGCTTAGGATTTATCGAGGATTTGTCAAAATGCAATAAAATTATGATATGCATGATGATCTATGTATAACATACCAAATTGAAAATTTGGGATGTTACAAACCTACCCCCCTTAAGATGAATCTCGCCCTCGAGATTCGGGTTGGCTAGAAAACAGGTGGGAGTGGTCCTTCCGTAGATCTTCCTCTCGCTCCCAGGTGGCTTCATCTTCCGTGTGGTGACTCCACTGGACTTTGCAAAACTTGATAACCTTACTGCGGGTAACTCGGCTGGCATACTCAAGAATCTTAACTGGTTTCTCCTCATAGGTCAAATCACTTTCCAGCTGAATCGCTTCCAGCGGCACAGTATCTCTCAGTGGTATCTCAGCCATCTCTGCGTGGCACTTCTTCAACTGAGAAACGTGAAATATGTCATGAACTCCAGACAATCCTTCGGGCAATTCCAGCTTGTAGGCAACTTCTCCCATACGTTCCAAAACTCTGTATGGTCCGATAAAACGGGGCGCTAACTTTCCCTTAACTCCAAAGCGCTTCACTCCTCGAAGTGGTGATACTCGAAGATAAACTCTGTCTCCGACTTCGTGAACTGTCTCCTTTCGTTTAGAATCAGCATAACTCTTCTGCCTGGACTGGGCTACCTTGAGCCTATCGCGAATCAACCTCACTTTCTGTTCAGACTCCTTAATCAAATCTGGTCCAAACAACTGACGGTCTCCAACTTCGTCCCATAACAACGGTGTTCTACACCTCCTTCCGTACAAAGCTTCGAAAGGGGCCATCTTCAAACTGGTTTGATAACTGTTGTTATAAGAAAACTCTGCATATGGCAAATTGTCGTCCCAACTAGATCCATAATCTAGTGCACAAGCTCTCAACATGTCCTCCAAAATCTGGTTGACTCTCTCGGTCTGTCCATCTGTCTGTGGGTGAAAAGCTGTACTAAATTCTAGCCTGGTTCCCAATGTTTCATGTAACTGCTTCCAAAACTTCGAGGTAAACTGGGTTCCTCTGTCTGATACAATGGTCCTCGGAACTCCATGCAAACATACGATCCTGGTCATGTATATCTTTGCCAACTTAGCACTGGTGTAAGTGGTCTTCACTGGAATAAAATGAGCCACTTTCGTCAAACGGTCGACTACAACCCATATTGAGTCATAGCCTGAACGAGTCCTGGGTAATCCTGTGATAAAATCCATGCCTATTTTATCCCACTTCCATTCGGGTATCGGCAATGGTTGTAGCAATCCTGCTGGCTTCTGATGCTCTGCCTTCACTCTCTGACACACATCACAAACTGCTACATACTCTGCAATATCCTTCTTCATTCCGGTCCACCAGAAAGTATTCTTCAGATCCAAATACATCTTGGTATTCCCTGGGTGAATCGAGTACGGTGAATCATGGGCTTCTTGCAAAATCAACTTCCTGATCTCCGGATCATTTGGCACATAAACGCGGTCCTCAAACCATAAGGTATCGTGCTCATCCTCACGAAATCCCTTGGCTTTTCCTTTGCTCATCTTCTCCTTTATCTCGTCAATCTCCTTGTCTGTCTTCTGAGCTTCTCTGATCCTTTCCATCAAGGTAGACTGAATCTCCAGTGTCGCTAAATAGCCTCTTGGGACTATCTCCAAACATAGCTCGCGAAGGTCCTCGGCTAACTCCTGAGGTAACTCTCCTGTCATGAGGGTGTTGACATGACTCTTGCGGCTCAACGCGTCTGCTACTACGTTAGCCTTTCCTGGGTGATAATGCAATCTCATATCATAATCCTTAATGAGCTCCAACCATCTCCTCTGTCTGAGATTTAACTCCTTCTGCGTGAAAATATACTTCAAACTCTTGTGATCCGTGTACACCTCACAATGGTTTCCGATGAGAAAATGTCTCCATGTCTTCAACGCATGCACCACGGCTGCTAACTCCAAATCATGCGTAGCATAATTCTTCTCATGGGGTTTAAGTTGTCGTGAAGCATATGACACAACTCTTCCTTCCTGCATAAGCACTGCTCCAAGTCCTCGACGAGAAGCGTCGCAATAAACTTCATAATCCTTGCGTTGATCTGGCAGAATCAACACTGGTGATGTAACCAATCGTTTCTTCAACTCCTGGAAACTAGCTTCACAATCCTCAGTCCAATTGAATTTGGTGTCCTTCTTCAATAGCTCAGTCATGGGCTTAGCAATCTTCGAGAAATTCTCGATGAACCTCCGGTAGTATCCTGCAAGTCCAAGAAAACTCCGGATTTCTCCAACTGTCGTGGGTGATTCCCAACTTGTCACTGTGTCAACCTTGGCAGGGTCTACTGCTATTCCTTCTCCAGAAATAACATGTCCAAGGAATCCAACTTCCTTCAGCCAAAATTCACATTTGCTGAACTTGGCGTATAACTGATGTTCTCTGAGCTTCTCAAGTACCAATCGCAAATGCTCCTCATGCTCTTCCTCATTCTTGGAAAAGACTAAAATATCGTCAATGAACACCACGACGAACTTATCCAAAAACTCCATAAACACTTTGTTCATCAGGTTCATAAAATAGGCAGGTGCGTTAGTCAGACCAAATGACATAACGGTATACTCATACAGTCCATATCTGGTGGTAAAAGCCGTCTTAGGTATATCCTGCTCTCGAATCTTTAACTGATGGTATCCTGATCGTAGATCGATCTTGGAAAATACTTTAGCTCCTTGTAGGCGGTCAAACAAATCATTGATCATCGGCAGTGGGTACTTGTTTTTGATGGTCACTTCATTCAATCCACGGTAATCAACAACCATCCTCAACGATCCATCTTTCTTCTCCACTAGAAGTACTGGTGATCCCCAAGGTGACGAACTTGGGCGAATATAGCCTTTATCCAGTAACTCCTTGATCTGCTTCTTAATTTCCTCCAAATCTTTTGCGGGCATCCTGTACGGTCTCTTAGATATTGGCCCTGTGCCTGGCAAAAGTTCAATCAGAAACTCAATGTCTCTATCCGGTGGCATGCCTGGCAACTCTTCTGGAAATACATCCGGATAATCCTTCACCACTGGTACTTCCTCCTGTACAACTCCTGATAAGGAATTCACTTGAGTCCTCTTCGGCATATGCCGGGATACATACTTAATCCTTTTTCCTTCTGGGGTGGTAAGCAAAATCGACTTGCTGGCACAATCGATGTTTCCTCCATACAACGATAGCCAATCCATTCCCAAAATCACATCCAAACCTTGCGACTCCAAAACTATTAGGTCTGAGGGGAAAACATGCCTACCAATGGCCAATGGCATCTGAAAACATCCTTGGCTTGCCATATACTCTGCTCCTGGCGAGGTTACTAACATAGGGGTTCTGAGAACTTTGGTGGGCAGCTTAAACTTATTCACAAATCCCCTTGATATGTATGAATGCGATGCACCAGTATCGAAAAGAACGGTTGCAGTAAATGACTTAACCAAAAACTTACCTATTACTGCATCAGGCTGTGCTTCAACCTCCTCCACGCTCACGTGGTTCACGTGTCCTTTGTTGAACGGGTTCGGCTTCTTCCCAGAGCTTCCATTACCATTTCCATTTTGGGCTTCAGGACAATCAGTTGCATAATGTCCAGTCTTCTGGCACTTGAAACAGGTAACGTGACTTAGATCCCTCTTGGCTGGGGTAGATGGGTTGGTGCGGTTCTGTCCGTTGGTTCCTCCATTCCCATTACCATTCTTGGAGCCATTATGATTGTGCGAACTACCTCCTCCATGGGTATGCTGAAACTGTCCTCCCGGCTTCGGGGCAAATCGTGGTTTCTGTTGAGCTCCAGAGTTATACTTCCCTTGTCCATACTTCCTCTTACGGTTTTCAATCTGCTGTTGCTTCCCTTCAATCATGAGAGCTCTATCTACCAGCTCCTGGTAGTTGTTGAAGGTTGCTACCATCAACTGCATACTCAGTTCATCATTCAGTCCTTCCAAAAATTTCTCCTGCTTGGCTGCATCTGTAGCAACGTCATCTGGTGCATAACGTGCTAACTTACTGAAATCCTCCACGTACTGGCCTACGGTGCGTCCTCCTTGGCGTAGGTTGCGAAACTCGCGCTTCTTCATAGCCATAGCTCCTGCTGAAACATGAGCTGTACGGAAAGCTTGCTGAAACTGGTCCCATGTGACAGTGTCAATAGGGTGCGTGGCTGTATAATTCTCCCACCATGATGCTGCGGGTCCATCAAGCTGATGTGCGGCAAAACGCACTCTTTCCGCATCTGTGCATCCTGCAGTGGTCAACTCCCTTCCAACTTTGCGGAGCCAATCATCTGCAACAATCGGCTCGGTGCTACTGGAAAACACCGGCGGGTTTAGCCTCAAGAAACGGGCTAAGTGATCAACAGGTGGTGGTGGTGGTGGGTTGTTGTTGTTGTTGTTGTTGCCTTGGTTCTGCACTAACACTTGCATCAGGGCATTCTGTTGCTGAATCAATTGGGTGATCTCCGGTGGAAAAACAAATCCGGGGTCGCGTCTCGGAGGCATCTGATAGGTTAGAAAAGATGAGAGTTAAGAAGAGAATGAGGTCCAGAGAGAAAACACTACCCATATGCTCATGAGACAAATACAATCAATATCACTCAATCAATTCAAACAGGGCATAACAATCGATCTAACTAGCGTTACAAAGTGCTTGAACTATACTATTAAATGGGGGAAAACTACTACTGATATGGTGGTCTACTTAGAAATTCTGATCAGTTGAAGACTCCATGATGTCTGCTCCAGCTTCATCAACAAAGTCATCTTCACTTGGTTCCAAGTCGGTGTCGTCGATGATGATGTAGTTGTCCGGGCAAGTGCATTCGTCATCTTTTGCTTTTGGCACTGGATTTCAGCTCTCCTCTTCGGGTAATGTGGCGTTGTAGGTTCCGGTGATGCTTGGTATTCCTATGTTCAAGTACTTAGTGACTTCCTACAAGTGTCGTCCAAAAGGCGTCTCTTCATCTGGTTGCATGAATTTGCTCCTTGCATCCGCCATTCCTAAAAGAGTAGAAAGTGGAGAGGGGTCAGAAATGAGAAGAGAGAAGTGTTCTAGGGCTTAAGCTTAGTGGTCGTGTCCTACAGTCAGCGTGTGCTCTGATACCACCTTTGTAGCGACCAGACCTCAAATGGTCTGTGCTGCTGTGCACCAGTGTCATCCCTGGATCAGTAATGCTAACACGCACAGTACAAACGGAGGATTTAAAACAGAGTAGCAATCACACACTTATTACATCGAATATCTCCAAAGAGAATAAGTATGATAAATATGGCTTAAGGCCATCTAAAAACGATAAAAGCGGAAGACTTGGAAGATAAGTGAGTCCATCAACTCCAACGGCATCACTGAGTATAAGACCACGACCTAAGGCACCTTACTCGTCGTCTGAAAAGTCTGCAACATGAAACGTTGCAGCCCGAAAACGGGTCAGCACATGGAATATGCTGGCAAAATAACACATGGAGAATAATGAACAATAATAATGCTATGCTACATGCATATATGGCTGGTGGAAAGCTCTATGGTTAAAATTTTGCGGAAAGCCAATTTTTCCCTACTGCAAAGGAATAAATTTTATTTAACTATCATGGTGGTTGTTAAACATTGAGATGGTTGACAACATCTCAATCTCAATTAAAAATCATCATTAACCCGCCAAAATAAATTAAAAGTAACAGGGTGATGAGATTCAAATGATAATCCAGGTACTAGATACTCAAATTGTCCATAACCGGGGACACGGCTAACCATGATTATTTTGTACACTCTGCAGAGGTTTGTGCACTATTCCCCACAAGACTCGATCGCCTCCGCTTGATTCTCGCACTACATGATGTTTGAGAAACGGATGACCGAGACACAGTCTTTCAGAAACAATCACTCTTTACTCCGGATGGACAGTTACACCTACTTTCCCCTACATCTGCTAGCCCACCTCTTCAAGAGATCATGTAACCTACTCAACTATGCTAGAGCCCATAATAGCTTGTGGCTGCACACGGAAGTTTCTAGCATGAATAATCTTATGATCCCTTTGAGCCTGGGTGGCGGTCCTTATACAAACAGACAACACTGGGTTCCCCAGGTGCCTCAATCCACCCAGATGTGAGTTTTAGTTGCCACCTTAAGTAAACCATTATTAACAATCTCACATCTGTCGTGAATGTCTCTCAAACCCAATCCACGTCTACGAGCATAGCATGGCAATATAATAGCAAACGTAGAAGTAACTCCCAAGGGTTTGATAAAAGAATAGGTAATAGGTACTACCTCAACTACTTCCCAATACCCACAATTTAATTAGATCCTAATCATGCAATGGTTGAGGAATAGATCTAATGCAATAAAAACTGGGTATGGAAGGTATGATCAAAGTGTTACTTGCCTTGCTGATGATCCGCGAAACCTAGCGATTCGAAGTAACAAGCGGCACACTCCGGGTACTCTATCGCAAACAAACAAACAATAAGTACTTATCTAATGCACAGGTAAAACTCGAATGAAAGATCCAACCAGAAGGTTCAACTTAAGAACTCCGGTTTGCAAAAAGAATCAACTCGAACGAAGCAACGAAAGTCAAACGGCGAAAGAAACAACCTTTGTTTACCAATCTGGATCTAGGTCAAATTTTACAGTAGCTAAAACTTGTTTGAGTAGGTTAAACGGAAAGAGAATTTCGAGATGAAACTCTAGGCGCTTGAATTGCCTGATTCCGATAAACGAGCGAAAAGTTAAACAGAAACGAAGATCCGATCAGAAATCGAGATCTGAGATAATCGCGGAAAATCCGACGAAAAAGAAAAACTGACGAACGATTAAAGAACGGACGTTCGTTAACAGAGAAAATCCGACAAACGCGTTCGTTAAAACGAACGGGTCGGTGAACGTTCACAAAATAACAAAACCAAAGAAATAAACCGATCTAGGGTTTTTTTTTTAAAACAACGAACGTTTTTTTTAACCGGCAAACGACGGCGAGGTGTACCTCGTCGGGGCGGGGCTCCGGCGGGGCTCGGCTGGGCTCCGGCGAGGGCGGCGGAGTGCGGCGGGGCTCGGGGGGCGGCGAGGGGCGGCTCCGGCGGCAGGGTTTGGCGAGCGGGGCGGCGGCTCCTCGAGCTCCGGCTCCGGCGGCGGGGTGCGGGTCGAGGCGGGGCTCGGGGTGGCGAGGGAGGGGGCGGCGGCGGGGTATAAAAGGAGGGGGGTGCTTGGAGGAGGGGGCAAGGCGCAGCGGCGGCGGTGTCCGTGGCGGACACGGCGGCGGCGGGCGGCGTGCTCGCGGAGGAGACGCGGCGTGGATGGGCCGGCCGCTCGGCTGGGCCTCGGCCCGGTCGGGCGTGGCGCGCGTTTTTTTTAACATTCCGCCGAAAAAAATTCATAGAAAAATAAATAAAAATCCAAAAAATATAAAACAAATTTTCCCCGTCTAGTTAGAATATTTAGAACAGGGTGAACATTTTTTTAACACAAAAATGCAGTTTTGAAAACGGACAATATTTTTAATGCAATTAAAATTACAAATAAAATCCGAATAAAATCCAATAAATGATTTTAACATTTTTCCTCCAATATTTCAATTGTTTTAGAGAAGTCATATTTTCTCCTCTCATTAAGTTTTTATTGAAATACTTTTCCGGAGAGAAAATAATTAAAACCAAAATCCTCGTTTTATTATTTGATGAAAATCAAATATGAAAATTCGAGAAAATCCCCAACTCTCTCCGAGGGTCCTTGAGTTGCTTAGAATTTATCGAGGATTTGTCAAAATGCAATAAAATTATGAGATGCAAAGATGATCTATGTATAACATACCAAATTGAAAATTTAGGATGTTACACGAAGACTGCTTTTGTCAGGATAAGCTGTACTAGTTGTCTCCTTTCAAATTGGCCGTTGTTGGCTCCCTTCCCGCTCAATATTTGGGGAGAGGACCAGGGCCACTATAAATAGGACTAGCCACCACAGTAGGAGGCATCGGATCCTCACCCACACAAGTTCGCCAAACACAAGAACACCTCAACCTCAGGAGGTTGTTCTTCCCTTTGTACTGTTCATCCTCAGCCCATGAGGCAATCCACCGCCACCACACTGGAGTAGGGTATTACACCACAACAGTGGCCCAAACCACTATAAATCTTGTGTCCCTTGTGTTGTGAGTTCGTCGATTTAGTCCATGAGATCTTAGCAAAGCTAGGACGTGGATCGGTAGGGGGGAAATCTTCATGCGCACCCCAGTGTTCGAACCTTGAGGGTTTTGCCGGAACCCGTGATCCGACCTAAAGGTCCATATCACAAGTGGCAATATAAAGTGACGTTCTTTTACACTAAGATTTTGTGCATCCAACCATAAAAGCACATGACAACCTCTGCTTCCCTCTGCGAAGGGCCTATTTTTTATTCTTGTCTTATACTTTATACAAGAGTCATGGTGATCTTCACCTTTCCTTTTTATATTTTATCCTTTGGCAAGCACATTGTGTTGGAAAGATCCTGATATATATATCCAATTGGATGTATGTTAGCATGAATTATTATTGTTGACATTACCCTTGAGGTAAAAGGTTGGGAGGCAACACTATAAGCCCCTATCTTTCTCTGTGTCCAATTAAAACTCCATACCCATAAGTATTGCGTGAGTGTTAGCAATTGTGAAAGACTAAATGATAGTTGAGTATGTGGACTTGTTGAAAAGCTCTTATATTGACTCTTTCCGATGTTATGATAAATTGCAATTGCTTCAATGACTGAGATTATAGTTTGTTGGTTCTCAATGAAGTTTCTGATTCATACTTTGCATTGTGAATAGATTGTTACTTTAGCATAAGAAATCATATGACAATATATATGTTGTTGTTACAAGAATGATCATGATGCCCTCATGTTCGTATTTTATTTTCTCGACACCTCTATCTCTAAACATGTGGACATATTTTTCGTTATCGGCTTCCGCTTGAGGACAAGCGAGGTCTAAGCTTGGGGGAGTTGATACGTCCATTTTGCAACATGCTTTTATATCAATATTTATTGCACTATGGGCTGTTATTACACATTATGTCACAATACTTATGCCTATTCTCTCTTATTTTACAAGGTTTACATGAAGGGGGAGAATGCCGGCAGCTGGAATTCTGGGCTGGAAATGGAGCAAATATTAGAGAGCTACTTTGCACAACTCCAAAAGTCCTGAAACTTCACGGAAGTTATTATTGGAATTAATAAAAAATACTGAGCGAAGAAAGTACCAGAGGGGGGCCACCCACTATCCACGAGGGTGGGGGACGCGCCCTACCCCCTGGGCCCGCCCCCTGCCTCGTGGGCCCCCTGGCAGGCCTCCGGTGCCCATCTTCTGCTATATGAAGTCTTTTACCATGGAAAAATCATAAGCAAGCTTTCGGGATGAAACACCGCCGCCACGAGGCAGAATAGTGGCGGAACCAATCTAGGGCTCCGGCGGAGCTGTTCTGCCGGGGAAACATCCCTCCGGGAGGGGGAAATCATCACCATCGTCATCACCAACGATCCTCTCATCGGGAGGGGGCAATCTCCATCAACATCTTCACCAGCACCATCTCCTCTAAAACCCTATTTCATCTCTTGTATCCAATCTTTGTCCCAAAACCTCAGATTGGTACCTATGGGTTGCTAGTAGTGTTGATTACTCCTTGTAGTTGATGCTAGTTGGTTTATTTGGTGGAAGATCATATGTTCAGATCCTTTATGCATATTAATACCCCTCTGATTATGAACATGAATATGATTTGTGAGTAGTTACGTTTGTTCCTGGGGACATGGGAGAAGTCTTGCTATAAGTAGTCATGTGAATTTGGTATTTGTTCGATATTTTGATGAGATGTATGTTGTCTCTCCTCTAGTGGTGTTATGTGAATGTCGACTACATGACACTTCACCATTGTTTGGGCCTAGAGGAAGGCATTGGGAAGTAATAAGTAGATGATGGGTTGCTAGAGTGACAGAAGCTTAAACCCTAGTTTATGAGTTGCTTCGTAAGGGGCTGATTTGGATCCATATGTTTCATGCTATGGTTAGGTTTACCTTAATACTTCTTTTGTAGTTGCGGATGCTTGCAATAGGGGTTAATCATACATGGGATGCTTGTGAAAGAAAGGGCAGCACCCAAGCACCGGTCCACCCACATACCAAATTATCAAAGTAACAAACGCGAATCATATGAGCGTGATGAAAACTAGCTTGATGATAATTCCCATGTGTCCTCGGGAGCGTTTTCCTTCATATAAGAGTTTGTCCAGGCTTGTACTTTGCTACAAAAAGGATTGGGCCATCTTGCTGCACCTTATTTACTTTCATTACTTGTTACTCGTTACAAATTATCTTATCACAAAACTATCTGTTACCGATAATTTCAGTGCTTGTAGAGAATATCTTACCGAAAACCGCTTGTCATTTCCTTCTGCTGCTCGTTGGGTTCGACACTCTTACTTATCGAAAGGACTATGATAGATCCCCTACACTTGTGGGTCATAAGATACCTCATGCTTGCGTGACACGGAAAGCACCATAGGACAACACCAATAATAAAACAGACAACTCAAACCAATCACGATCATCAATTAACCCATATGACAAAACGGATCTATTCAAACATCATAGGATAGCCATACATCATTTGGAAATAATATATAGCGTTGAGCACCATGTTTAAGTACAGATTACATCGGGGAGAAGAGGTGTTACACCGCTGCATGGAGTGGGAGAGAGTTGGTGATGACGGCGGCGAAGTTGTTGGAGTAGATCGTCGTCACGATGATGGTCCCGGTGTCGTTCCAGCGCCACCGGGAGAGAGGGGGAGAGAGCCCCCTCCTTCTTCTTCTTCCTTGACCTTCCCCCTAGATGGGAGAAGGATTTCCCCTCCGGTCCATGGCCTCCATGGCAGTGGAGGGACGGGAGCCCCTCCGAGATTGGATCTCTATTTCCTTCTGTTACTGCATTCCCAGATTCCGGCCTTTCACCGTTTCCTAAATTCCCGGAGATCCGTAACTCCGATTCGGCTGAAATTTTAAGACAATTTTTACCCTGATATTAGCTTTATTGCGCCAGAAGAAGGGCACAAACCGCTTTACGGAGTAGCCACAAGGGCCCAGGGCGCGCCCCCTGCCTTGTGGACTCCTCGGGCATCGTCTCGCGTTGATTTTTTTCCCAAAAAACACATATATTCCAAAAAAATCTCCATAAGTTTTTATCATGTTTGGCCTTTGTTTGATATGGATTTTCTGCGAAATAAAAACATGCAGCAAACATGAACTGGCACTGGGCACTGGATCAATATGTTAGTCCAAGAAAATCATATAAATTGTTGCCAAAAGTATATAAAAGTTGTAAAACATTGGCATGAAACAATAAAAAATTATAGATACAACGAAGACGTATCAATTGACAACCCCTTTATCACATAGGGTGCAAGTTGTTTGATTGTTTGTGAAGGTATTCGGTGATTTGTGCATTGTTTCCTACTGGATTGATACCTTGGTTCTCAAACTGAGGGAAATACTTATCTCTACTTTGCTGCATCACTCTTTCCTCTTCAAGGGAAAAACCAACGCAAGCTCAAGAAGTAGCAGGAAGAATTTTTGGCGCCGTTGCCAGAGAGATCTATGCCAAGTCAAGACATACCAAGTACCCATCATAAACTCTCATCTTTTGCATTACATTATTCGCCATTCGCCTCTCGTTTTCCTCTCCCCACTTCTAAAACGATTTTCGAAAAGATTGGCCTTTTCTTCGCCCCTCTTCCGTTCGTCTTCTTCATTTGCTTTTTGTGTGCACGTGTGTTGGATTGCTTGCTTTGTCACAAAGGCTCAACCAAAGAATGTTGATCTTCAGTTTAGGAGGTTGGAAGAAATTTAAAATAATGTTAGGAGCTTCATGTCTTTGCAATTTGAGCATAATATTTTCTTTAGAAATGAGCTTAAGGAGCAGAAAAGTTTTATGGAATACATGAATAAAGAGCTAGATGATATGTCTAAGGAATTTTATGGTTTGAAATCTAAGTTTGCTCATCTTGAAAATATAGTAGGGCAAATTTCTGATAAACAAGCTACCTCGGATGGCCGCTAAACCAGAATCTTTAAATAAAGATGAAGATCTTAAAGTGATTGATGTGACTCCTATTGGACCTTTGTTTTCCAATATAAACCTTGATAAAGATGGTGAAGGAAATATGCCCTAGAGGCAATAATAAAGTTATTATTTATTTCCTTATATCATGATAAATGTTTATTATTCATGCTAGAATTGTATTAACCGGAAACATGATACATGTGTGAATACATAGACAAACAGAGTGTCACTAGTATGCCTCTACTTGACTAGCTCGTTAATCAAAGATGGTTATGTTTCCTAGCCATAGACATGAGTTGTCATTTGATTAACGGGATCACATCATTAGGAGAATGATGTGATTGACTTGACCCATTCCGTTAGCTTAGCACTCGATCGTTTAGTATGTTGCTATTGCTTTCTTCATGACTTATACATGTTCCTATGACTATGAGATTATGCAACTCCCGTTTACCGGAGGAACACTTTGTGTGCTACCAAACGTCACAACGTAACTGGGTGATTATAAAGGTGCTCTACAGGTGTCTCCAAAGGTACTTGTTGGGTTGGCGTATTTCGAGATTAGGATTTGTCACTCCGATTGTCGGAGAGGTATCTCTGGGCCCACTCAGTAATACACATCACTATAAGCCTTGCAAGCATTGTAACTAATGAGTTAGTTGCGGGATGATGTATTACGGAACGAGTAAAGAGACTTGCCGGTAACGAGATTGAACTAGGTATCGAGATACCGACGATCGAATCTCGGGCAAGTAACATACCGATGATAAAGGGAACAACGTATGTTGTTATGCGGTCTGACCGATAAAGACCTTCGTAGAATATGTGGGAACCAATATGAGCATCCAGGTTCCGCTATTGGTTATTGACCGGAGAGGTGTCTCGGTCATGTCTACATAGTTCTCGAACCCGTAGGATCCGCACGCTTAACGTTACGATGACAGTTTTATTATGAGTTTATGAGTTTTGATGTACCGAAGGAGTTCGGAGTCCCGGATGAGATCGGGGACATGACGAGGAGTCTCGAAATGGTCGAGACGTAAAGATCGATATATTGGACGACTATATTCGGACATCGGAAAGGTTCCGAGTGATTCGGGTATTTTTCGGAGTACCGAAGAGTTACGGGAATTCGTATTGGGCCTTAATGGGCCATACGGGAAAGGAGAGAAAGGCCCCAAAGGGTGGCCGCACCCCTCCCCATGGACTAGTCCGAATTGGACTAGGGAGGGGGCGCCCCCTTCCTTCTTTCTCCTTCTCCCTTCCCTTTTCTTACTCCAACAAGGAAAGGAGGAGTCCTACTCCCGGTGGGAGTAGGACTCCCCCCTTGGCGCGCCCTCCTCCTAGGCCAGCCACCTCCCCCCTTGCTCCTTTATATACGGGGGCAGGGGGGCACCCCAAAGACACAACAATTGATCATTGATCTCTTAGCCGTGTGCGGTGCCCCTCTCCACCATATTACACCTCGATAATATCGTAGTGGTGCTTAGGCGAAGCCCTGCGTCGGTAGAACATCATCATTGTCACCACGCCGTCGTGCTGACGAAACTCTCCCTCAACACTCGGCTGGATCGTAGTTCGAGGGACGTCATCGAGCTGAACGTGTGCTGAACTCGGAGGTGCCGTGCGTTCGGTACTTGATCGGTCGGATCGTGAAGACGTACGACTACATCAACCGCGTTGTGTTAATGCTTCCGCTTTCGGTCTACGAGGGTACGTGGACAACACTCTCCCCTCTAGTTGCTATGCATCACCATGATCTTGCGTGTGCATAGAATTTTTTTGAAATTACTACGTTACCCAACAGATGGGACTGGAGATGAGTCAACTTTAGTTAAAAGGCGTCCCAATGATTCGGAGTTTTTAGATCTTCATACAAAAATTGATAAAAGTGGGATTGGAGAGGTCAAAACTTTAAGTAGCAATGAACCCACTCTTTTAGATTTCAAGGAATTTAATTATAATAATTGTTCTTTAATAGATTGTATTTCCTTGTTGCAATCCATGTTGAATTCTCCTCATGCTTATAATCAAAACAAAGCTTTTACTAAACATATCGTTGATGCTATGATGCAATCTTTTGAAGAAAAGCTTGAATTGGAAGTTTCTATCCCTAGAAAACTTTATGATGAGTGGGAACCTACTATTAAGATTAAGATTAAAGATTATGAGTGCCATGCTTTGTGTGATTTGGGTGCTAGTGTTTCCACGATTCCAAAAACTTTATGTGATGTGCTAGGTTTCCGTGAATTTGATGATTGTTCTTTAAATTTGCATCTTGCGGATTCCACTATTAAGAAACCTATGGGAAGGATTAATGATGTTCTTATTGTTGCAAATAGGAATTGTGTGCCCATAGATTTCATTGTTTTTTATATATATTGCAATCCTACATGTCACATTATTCTTGGTAGACCTTTCCTTAGAACGATTGGTGCAATTATTGATATGAAAGAAGAAACATTAAATTTCAATTTCTGTTAAGGAAGGGCATCGAACACTTTCCAAAAAAATTGCCATATGAATCTATTATGAGAGCTACTTATGGATTGCATACCAAAGATGACAATACCTAGATCTAGTCGTCTTTTTATGCCTAGCTAAGGGCATTAAACAATAGTGCTTGTTGGGAGGCAACCCAATTTTATTTTTGTTTTTGCTTTTTAGGTTCTGTTTTGCAATAAATAATTCATCTAGCCTCTGGCTAGATGTGGTTTTGTGTTTTAGTTAGTGTTGGTGCCACGTAAGACCTTTACGATGGCTTACGATGATAGTTAATTTGATCTTGCTGAAAAACATAAACTTTTGCGCCCAGGAAAATATGCTATTTTATATTATTTTTGGGACTAACGTATTAACCTAGAGCCGAGTGCCAGTTCTTGTTTTTCCCTTGTTTTTGAGTTTCGCAGAAAAGGAATACCAAACAGAGTCCAAACGGAATGAAACCTTCGTGATGATTTTTCTTGGACCAGAAGACAACCAGGAGACTTGGAGATGAATTCGGAGGAGCCACGAGGCGGCCACAAGGACGGAGGGCGCGCCCAGGGGGTAGGGAGTGCCCCCACCCTTGTGGGGCCCCCGTGCACCTCCTGACCTAATTCTTTCGCCTATATATTCCCATATATCCCCAAACCACCAGAGGCATCCACGAAAACACTTTTCCACCACCGCAACCTTCTGTACCCGTGAGATCCCATCTAGGGACCTTTTCCAGCACGTTGCTGGAGGGGGATTTGATCACGGAGGGCTTCTACATCAACTTTACTACCCTTCCGATGAAGCGTGAGTAGTTTACCACAGACCTACGGGTCCATAGATAGTAGCAACAGTGATAGTTGATTTGATCATGCTGAAAAACAGAAACGTTTACACCCACGAAAATAACTTTTCATTTTTACAGAAGCGTGCTTTTGATTTGATTCTTTTTGCAGAAGATTAATAAACAAATTTCTTAGGTTGTCCTAATTTTTCAGAAATTTTGGAGTTACAGAAGTATTCGAGAGTTACAGATTACTACAGACTGTTCTGTTTTTGACAGATTCTGTTTTCTATGTGTTGTTTGCTTATTTTGATGATTCTATGGGTAGTATTGATGTCTACTACGCAACCTTTTTCTTGTAGACTCATGTTGAGCCTCCAAGCGCAGAGTTTTGTAGGACAGTAGCAAATTTCCCTCGAGTGGATGACCTAAGGTTTATCAATCCGTGGGAGGCGCAGGATGAAGCTGGTCTCTCTCAAACAACCCTGCAACCAAATAGCAAAGAGTCTCTTGTGTCCCCAACACACCCAATACAATGGTAAGTTATATAGGTGCACTAGTTTGGCAAAGAGATGGTGATACAAGTGTAATATGGATGGTAGATATTGGTTTTGTAATCTGAAAATATAAAAACAGCAAGGTAGCAAGTAACAAAAGTGAGCCAAAATGGTCTTGCAATGCTTTGAAACAAGGCCTAGGGTTCATACTTCCACTAGTGCAAGTTCTCTCAACAATCATAACACAATTGGATCATATGGCAATCCCTCAACGTGCGACAAAAGTCTCTCCAAAGTTCCTATCGCGGAGAACATAAGATGAAATTGCTTGTAGGGTACGAAACCACCTCAAAGTTATTCTTTCCGATCAATCCGTTGAGCTATTCCTATAAGTGTCACAAACAGCCCTAGAGTTCGTAGTAAAATAACACCATATGACACACATCAATCAACCCTAATGTCACCTAGATACTCCAATGTCACCACAAGTATACATGGGTCAATTATACGATCTGCATCAAACAAATTCGGATTCATAATATTCAATCCAACATAAAGAACCTCAAAGAGTGCCCCAAGATTCCTACCGGAGAAACAAGGACAAAAACGTGCATCAACCCCTATGCATAGATTACCCCAATGTCACCCCGGGAATCCGCGAGTTGAGTGCCAAAACATACATCAAGTGAATCAATAGAATAGTGCCCCATTGTCACCACGGGTATCCCACGCAAGACATACATCAAGTGTTCTCAAATCCATAATAGTATTCAATCCGATAATAATGAAACCTCAAAGGTAAAACTCAATTCATCACAAGAAGGTAGAGGGGCAAAACACCATATGATTCAACTATAATAACAAAGCTTGCAGTACATCAAGATCGTGCCAAATAAAGAACACGAGCGAGAGATCAAACACATAGCTACTGGTACATACCCTCAACCCCGAGGGTGAACTACTCCTTTCTCGTCATGGAGACCATCGGGATGATGAAGATGGCCACCGGTGATGGTTTCCCCCTCCGGCAGGGTGCCAGAATGGGCTCCCAATTGGTTTTTCGTGGCTACAGAGGCTTGCAGCGGCGGAACTCCCGATATAGCTTTATTTTTGTGGGTTTCTATATTTATAGGAATTTTTGGCGTCGAGAACAAGTCAGGGGGGATCCACGAGGAGCCCACAAGACCGGAGGGCGCCCTCCACCTTTGTGGAGGCCTCGTGGCTCTTCTTGCCCAAATCCTTTGCTTCGAGGGCTTCTTCTAGTCCATAAAAAATCAACGCAAATTTTAAGCTCATTTGGACTCCGTTTGATACTCCTTTTCTGCGAAAATCAAAAACAAGGAAAAAATAGAAACTGGCACAAGGCTCTAGGTTAATAGATTAGTCCTAAAAGTCATATAAAATAGCATGTAAATGCATATAAAACATCCAACATAGATAATATAATAGCATGGAACAATAAAAAATTATAGATACGTTGGAGACGTATCAAGCATCCCCGAGCTTAATTCCTGCTCGTCCTCGAGTAGTTAAATGATAAAAACGGAATTTTTGATGTGGAATGGTAACTAACATATTTATCCATGTAATTTTCTTTATTGTGGCATGAATGTTCAGATCCATAAGATTCAAAACAAAAGTTTAAAATTGACATAAATACAATAATACTTCAAGCATACTAACAAGGCAATTATGTCTTCTCAAAATAACATGGCCAAAGAAAGCTTATCCCTACAAAATCATATAGTCTGGCTATGCTCCATCTTCATCACACAAAATATTCAAATCATGCACAACCCCGATGACAAGCCAAGCAATTGTTTCATACTTTTGATGTTCTCAAACCTTTTCAACTTTCATGCAATACATGAGCATGAGCCGTGGATATAGCACTATAGGTGGAATAGTATATGGTGGTTGTGGAGAAGACAAAAAAGGAGATAGTCTCACATTAACTAGGCGTATTAACGGGCTATGGAGATGCCCATCAATAGATATCAATGTGAGCGAGTAGGGATTGCCATGCAACGGATGCACTAGAGCTATAAGTTTATGAAAGCTCAAAAAGAAACTAAGTGGGTGTGCATCGAACTTGCTTGCTCATGAAACCTAGGGCAATTTTAGGAAGCCCATTGTTGGAATATAGAAGCCAAGTTCTATAATGAAAAATTCCCACTAGTATATGAAAGTGACAACATAGGAGACTCTCTATCATGAAGATCACGGTGCTACTTTGTGGCACAAGTATGGAAAAAGGATAGTAACATTGCCCCTTCTCTCTTTTCTCTCATTTTTTGGGCCTTCTCTTTTTTTGGCATTTTCTCTTTTTTTATTTCCTCTCATGGGACAATGCTCTAATAATGAAGATCATCACACTTTTATTTACTTACAACTCAAGAATTACAACCCGACACTTAGAACAAAATATGACTCTATATGAATGCCTCCGGCGGTGTACTGGGATGTGCAATGAATCAAGAGTGACATGTATGAAATAATTATGAAAGGTGGCTTTGCCACAAATACAATGTCAACTACATGATCATGCAAAGTAATATGACAATGATGAAGCGTGTCATAATAGACGGAATGGTGGAAAGTTGCATGGCAATATATCTCGGAATGGCTATGAAAATGCCATAATAGGTAGGTATGGTGGCTGTTTTGAGGAAGGTATATGGTGGGTGTATGGTACCGGCGAAAGTTGCGCGGTACTAGAGAGGCTAGCAATGGTGGAAGGGTGAGAGTGCGTATAATCCATGGACTCAACATTAGTCATAAAGAACTCACATACTTATTGCAAAAATCTATTAGTCATCAAAACAAAGTACTACGCGCATGCTCCTAGGGGGATAGATTGGTAGGAAAAGACCATCGCTCGTCCCTGACCGCCACTCATAAGGAAAACAATCAATAAATAAATCATGCTCCAACTTCGTTACATAACGGTTCACCATACGTGCATGCTACAGGAATCACAAACTTCAACACAAGTATTTCTACAATCCACAATTACTCACTAGCATGACTCTAATATCACCATCTTTATATCTCAAAACAATCATAAGGAATCAAACTTCACATAGTATTCAATGCACTTTATATGAAAGTTTTTATTATATCCCTCTTGGATGCCCATCATATTAGGACTAAATTCATAACCTAAGCAAATTACCATGATGTTAGAGACTATTAAAATGATATAAGTGAAGCATGAGAGTTCAACAATGTCTTCAAACTAAAACTACCGCCGTGCTCTACAAAGATATAAGTGAAGCACTAGAGCAAATGACGAACTACTCCAAAAGATATATGTGAAGATCAATGAGTAGTCGAATAATTATGTAACTATGTGAAGACTCTCTAAGATTTAAGAATTTCGGATCTTAAGTACTTTATTCAAACAGCAAGCAAAACAAAATAAAATAAAATGACGCTCCAAGCAAAACACATATCATGTGGTGAATAAAAATATAGCTCCAAGTAAGGTTACCGATGAACGAAGACGAAAGAGGGGATGCCATCCGGGGCATCCTCAAGCTTAGGCTCTTGGTTGTCCTTAAATATTACCTTGTGGTGCCTTGGGCATCCCCAAGCTTAGGCTCCTGCCACTCTTTATTCCGTAGTCTATCAAAACTTTACCCAAAACTTGAAAACTTCACAACACAAAACTCAACAGAAAACTCGTAAGCTCCATTAGTATAATAAAGCAAATCACCACTTTGGTACTGTAAAGACAAGATTCATAATTTTTCTCACATGATGCCTACTGTAACCTATCATTTCTACAATTTATATTAAGCAATATAAGCCATAGAAACTAGAAAACAAGCAAACAATGCATCAAAAACAGAACAGTCTGTAAAGATCTGAATTGAAATCATACTTATGTAACTCCAAAACTTCAAAAAAAATAGTACAATCTAGACAATTTGTATATCAATCTTGTGTAAAATATTCGGATCAAAAGCACATTCCAGTAAATTTTCAAAATTCCTGGACTGAGAGCAAAAGTTTTTGTTTTTGCACAGAATCAAGTTAACTATCATCCATACTATCCCAAAGGCTTTACTTGGCACTTTATTGAGACAAAAGCTATAAAACATGATTACTATAGTAGATTAATCATGTGAACACACAAAAACATTAGGTAAAGGTGTTGGGTTGTCTCCCAACAAGCGCTTTTCTTTAATGCCTTTCTAGCTAGGCATGATGATTTCAATGATGCTCACATAAAAGATAAGAATTGAAACATAATGGGAGCGAATAGTATGTATAGCACATTTAAGTCTGACCCACTTCCTATGCATAGGGTTTTGTGAGCAAACAACTTATGGGAACAAGAATCAACTAGCATAGGAAGGCAAAACAAGTATAACTTCAAAACTTTCAACATATAGAGAGGAAACTTGATATTATTGCAATTCCTACAAGCATATATTCCTCCCTCATAATAATTTTTAGTAGCATCATGAATGAATTCAACAATATAACTATCACATAAAGCATTATTTCATGATGCACAAGCATAGAAAATTTACTACTATCCACATAAGCAAAATTCTTCCCATGAATAGTAGTGGGAGCAAACTCAACAAAATAACTATGATGTGAGGCATAATCCCATTGAAAATTAAAATCATGATGACAAGTATCATGGTTATCCTTATTATTTATAGCATACATGTCATCACAATAATCATTATAGATAGCAACTTTGTTCTCATAATCAATTGGAACTGTCGGGGATATACCCCGCCGTGTAACCCACCGGATGTATGCCCGACTGGAGTGTGGCGACTCACTGGTGACCCGCCCGGAGCTTGGCGACTCAAGAGTGACCCGCCCGATCTTGGCGACTCATTAGTAATCTGGCGGGCGGGTCAGACGGACGACAAGGCCCAAGGCCCAGAAGCCCGGCTCACGTTTATGGTGGGCCGGTTTAAGAGGAAGGCGTAAGGAATATTCCCTTACAAAGGAAGCTAGACTAGGACTCCACTTGTAATAGAGTAATCCTAATCCTGCTAGGACTAGTCATGTAACCCGCCGCTTCAACATATATAAGGAGGGGCAGGGCACCCCAAGAGGGACAGAAAATAATCTCTAGGGCTAGACACAACTAGAGGAGAGCCGGCTTATGCGGCGACTCCCTCATGATCATAATGAGACCTAGCCACAAACATCATGTAGGGCTATTACCGGATAATGTTTCCCGGGGCCCGAAGCTGTCTAAATCCTCGTCTTACGTTGCGTCTCTCGATTCCGCTCAACCCCTCTCAAGCTACTACATAGATGTGTTGGCCTCACGACTAAGTCCTCACCCTAGGACATCTGTCGTGACAATTCCACGACAGGAACCTCTTCCGAAATAGTGGATTCATCACAAAATAAAGTACCTCTCCAAATCCACTTTCATAAATATTATAAGATTCAACACCCTCCAAAATAGTGGGATCATTACCTAGAGTTGACACTCCTCCAAACCCACTTTTATCAACATAATCATCATAAATAGGAGGCATGCTATCATCATAATAAATTTGCTCATCAAAACTTGGGGGACTAAAAATACCATCTTCATCAAACATAGCATCCCCAAGCTTGTGGCTTTGCATATCATTAACATCATGCATATTCAAGGAATTCATACTAGCAACATTGCAATCATGCTCATCATTCAAATATTGTATGCCAAACATTTTATTAACTTCTTCTTCTAACACTTTGGCACAATTATCGGAATCCTTATTTTCACGAAAGACATTAAAAAGATGGAGCATATGAGGCTACCTCAATTCCATTTTTTTGAAAGTTTCTTTTATAAACTAAACTAGTGATAAAACAAGAAACTAAAAGATTCAATTGCAAAATCTAAAGATATACCTTCAAGCACTAACCTCCCCGGCAACGCCGCCAGAAAAGAGCTTGATGTCTATGATGCAACCTTCTTCTTGCAGACTCGTGTTGGGCCTCCAAGCGCAGAGTTTTGTAGGGCAGTAGAAAATTTCCCTCAAGTGGATGACCTAAGGTTTATCAACCCGTGGGAGGCATAGGATGAAGATGGTCTCTCTCAAACAACCCTGCAACCAAATAACAAAGAGTCTCTTGTGTCCCCAACACACCCCTAGTTCGGCGAAGAGATGGTGATACAAGTGTAATATGGATGGTAGATATAGGTTTTTGTAATCTGAATATATAAAAATAGCAAGGTAGCAAGTAACAAAAGTGATCCAAAACGGTATTGCAATGCTTTGAAACAAGGCCTAGGGTTCATACTTTCACTAGTGCAAGTTCTCTCGACAATGATAACATAATTGGATCATATGGCAGTCCCTCAACGTGCGACAAAAGTAAGTCCAAAGTTCCTATGGCGGAGAACATAAGATGAAATTGCTTGTAGGGTATGAAACCACCTCAAAATTATTCTTTCCGATCAATCCCTTGAGCTATTCATATAAGTGTTACAAACAGCCCTAGAGAGGAAACATATAGAGAGGAAACTTGGTATCATTGCAATTCCTACAAGCATATATTCCTCCCTCATAATAATTTTCAGTAGCATCATGAATGAATTCAACAATATAACTATCACATAAAGCATTATTTCATGATGCACAAGCATAGAAAATTTACTACTCTCCACATAAGCAAAATTCTTCTCATGAATAGTAGTGGGAGCAAAATCAACAAAATAACTATAATGTGAGGCATAATACAATTGAAAATTAAAATCATGATGACAAGTTTCATGGTTATCCTTATTATTTATAGCATACATGTCATCACAATAATCATCATAGATAGCAACTTTGTTCTCATAATCAATTGGAACTGTCGGGGAAATACCCCGCCGTGTAACCCGCTGGATGTATGCCCGACTGGAGTGTGGCGACTCACTGGTGACCCGCCCGGAGCTTGGCGACTCAAGAGTGACCCGCCCGATCTTGGCGACTCATTAGTAATCCGGCGGGCGGGTCAAATGGACGACAAGGCCCAAGGCCCAGAAGGCCGGCTGACGTTTATGGTGGGCCGGTTTAAGAGGAAGGCGTAAGGAATATTCCGTTACAAAGGAAGCTAGACTAGGACTCCACTTGTAATAGAGTAATCCTAATCCTGCTAGGACTAGTCATGTAACACGCTGCTTCAACATATATAAGGAGGGGCAGGGCACCCCAAGAGGGACAGAAAATAATCTCTAGGGCTAGACACAACTAGAGGAGAGCCGGCTTATGCGGCGACTCCCTCATGATCATAATGAGACCTAGCCACAAACAACATGTAGGGCTATTACCGGATGATGTTTCCCGGGGCCCGAAGCTGTCTAAATCCTCGTCTTACGTTGTGTCTCTCGATTCCGCTCAAACCCTCTCAAGCTACTACATAGATGCGTTGGCCTCACGACTAAGTCCTCACCCTAGGACATCTGTCGTGACAATTCCACGACAGTTGACGCCCACTGTGGGGCTTGCGCAGGCGGTGTTGAGTTCTTGGAGGGCTTTCTTTTAGGGATCGAGAAGTTTGTGATTTTCCGGATGAAGAAGAGCCGGTTTGAAAAGGACCTGCATCAACTTCATGTTTATTGGTTCGATTGATAATCTGTGAGATTTGAGTATAAGAAAAGTTATGATTGGATCGGTGCGCCGAGGCATGCGACTTGATGTTCTGCCGGTCCAGAGGCAGATTAATTTCGAGAGTAATGTCGTGAGAAGCCGAGATGAGTATGGTTTTCAAAGACACGCTCGAATCCGCTAAGCAAGAGGGATTCAATCAACAGGGATTCATTGGCCGCTGCTGTTTCCTGGGTTTGTCGCTGATGAGTCACACCAACCCCGACCGGGAGGAGGACACGGACGAGAATCGGTCAAACCGGCCACGACATGGAAAGCGGATACGGCCTCGGACTCCGCCACCGTGTCGAAGTCGCGCCTCTAAGCCGCTGCCCCGGTGCCGTGCTGTCTCCGCGGTGGCCGGGCTCAAGCCATCGCCTCCGGCGGCCTTGCTACCTCTGCCGCCAGTCATCCGTCACTACGGCCCCGGGCCGATGAGTGGTTTCGTTTGCCTCACACCTCCATAGCAAGTTCAGCCCTCGCCCCGCGGCCTCAAGTCGCTAGTCCACCAGCCGCTATGGCTTGCCGCATCACCAGCGCGCCCACCTCCATCTGTGAGCCGGCCCACCCTGACGAGTCGTCGGCCATGCCTCTATTCGCCGCTGAGTCTCCGCCATGGGCCGCCGGTCTCCGTTGCCTGATCGGTCCACCTTCACAGCCGCAGCCTCGCCTGCCCGGCAAGTTGCCGCTGCTGCCGCCCACTTCCAAGCCGCCCCGCGGCCTCACCGTAATGTTGTTACAGCCTTGCGCTACTTCTGTGTCGAGATGACGCCCGAGCACATCTGCCCCTGCCGCGAGGCCGCTTGTATAAGTCGCCACGTCGCCGTGGCTTGCCGGCGCCGCCTCGTCTCACTTTGAATTTGAGCCGCCACCGCGGCATGCGCCGCCCTCGGCGACCCGTCGAGTCACATGCTGCAGCTACTGAAGCTCCGCCGTTGTGGCCTCTTGTCAAGCCAGCTGTCCACTGCACTCCTCGACCCGCTGGAGCTACTCCTTTAAGCCGCCACTTCATCTACACTACGACGGCGGGTCATGCATCACCGCGGCCTTGAGCCACCGTCACCTGCAAGTCGCTCGTCTCCAGGCCACCGCGGATTTGCCGTGCCTCGCCAGCATGCCGTCGCCACCGAGTCTTGCCTCGCCAGGGGTCCCCGCGGCTGCAGGCCACAGCCACTGCAACCTTAGCAAGCCGCCGGCGGCCTCACTCCTCTGTCACAACTCACTGCCAACGCCGCCGGATCAACAGCGCGCCTCAAGTCACCACGCTGTTACACCTCGCCCGCAGGATTGTTTCTGCAGATTCTGTTCAATGCTTGATCCGATTGAAACCATACTTGGTTAAGGAGATACTTTTAAACAAGTATTTAGCTGTGGATGTTGCGTTTAAGGTTGGAGATCTAGTTACAAGCATTGGTCCGATTACAAGGTGCACAAGAAAGAACAAGGCATTTGATGTTGGAGCTGAAGCTACTGCCGTTGGTGTCCATGACTTGTGTCAGACAGACTGACCAGCCGCCGCGGTCGCCATGCCTTGAGGGTTGTGCAGTTTCAGACTGGTCAATCCATAACAGCATCCCTTCCTTGCTTCCAACAATGTCATCCAACCTACAAATCCTCAAGCTGAGTAAAACGATCAATAATACTGGAAAGGTTGACCTGAAAGTGGAGCGAACGCTACAGTTTGGTAGAACTTGCTCTGATTCCCAAGATTTTACAAGAAAAATTATGGAGGCAATTCACACATGCTCAAAAGGGGTAGCAGCTCACACATGCGGTTGAAAATACAAAGGAGCCTTTAATTTCTAGGCGGTCTTGTTTTCAACCAGAGATGTTCACAGAGACAGTTGAGATAACGCAAACTCGAGGGTAACAGAGAAGATGCCAGTTGCCTTAGTCCTCGAGGGGATAAATGAAAATATCATTTGCGTGCGTATAAGGATAAAACGGAATTCAAAAACTGTGCTGAAAAGTTATCTACGGAGGCTAATTACGGATCATCAGTCGTCCACGCAAATCAGGTTATATCCACCTAAGTTGATTTTATTCACACATATTGTTTTCATCAAAGAGTAATTACTCTGTCTTTTAATATATTTTACACAGGACAAAGTCCACTTCAAAAGTGACGTCATGCCATGGAAATAAGGCTCACACCGGTTTAAAACATTGCGGCCGTCTCTCGCGACCGCGTCGTCTTCAAATGTTGCGGTAGACTCTCTCGTCCGCACCGGCTCATAATGTCGTGGCCGACTCCTTGTCCGCGCTGGCTTACAGCGCCGCGGCCGATTCAACTGTCCGCACCTATGGCCGACTTGCCCGCGTCTGTGTTGTCTCTGATTCGGGGCAAATCATAATATGTTATCAGCCTCCGCCTGCACCGGAAATTCAATGGATAGGCATGTAAGTCGCCGCTGTTGTGGTGTGTTTAAATTCAACAACCAGCTAGGATGAACCGCTGGCCGGATTACTGACACAAATCGTACGGGATCATTTATAACCCGCCATGGATGACCTCAACCTTCCGTGGACTCACACCACGCTATCAACGCTAAGGATATACAATGAGTGTTGCGAAGATCATCAACTCGCCACATTGCCTTCACCTTCAACATATGACAGCGGTCCGCTGTTCAGTTATATGCCGGTTTACATCACGGTCAAGTATGGAGAATCTCAAGCCAACTCCTCGAGTCGTCTTAAGACTCGGGGGCTACGATGACATGACTTGGCAAATCTTGCCAGTTTCAGCAAATTTAAGAACCCCAGGACGATGGAGGGAAAGATAACCCGGTCCCGGAGGCTACTGCTATATTGGTGAAAAATTTAAAAGCCGTCAGAAAATTTCTGACTCAAAATGAAGATTCCGGTACAAAATCCGGTTCAAGAGAAACTTGTTTTTCACAAAACGTTGAAGCTCTCAAAATATCCAGTTTAAAATCCGGCTCAAGTGAAATCTATCTCTTACAAAGATCTGACGCTCTCAATATCCGGTTCAAAATCCCGGTTCAAGAAGAATTTATCTCTTGCAAAAAGTTAGAGGTTGCCGAAGAGGACCTGTCGCCATGATGCGCGGTTCAAACATGGGTATCCTGCCTTATTGGCTTATCATATTATTGATCACATGGGGGCTTCCTTCTCATTGAAGCGAAGCTATGATTACCCTTTAATCCGGCTTATATGCCATTCTCACAAAACACTTGGGGGCTTGCTACCCAGGTTAAAGGGACCAAAGAGAGTCTGTTGCAAAAGCACAACTCAAACATAGGTGCCCATTGAGCATAGCTCAGAAATATTGCTTGGGGGCTCTTTTGTTCTAAAGAACAAGAGTTGTTATAACCCTTCTGATAGGCTTAAAAGCCAGGCTTGGAGCCAGGTGTATTCACCTAAAACCCTGGGTTATCCTGCCTGTATGCCAGATGCTTCTCCATCAAGTAATCCTGATTGACCCGGCGAACTCTTAACAGTTAATCTTCTCAACAAGACCCTGAACTTGTTAAGGTTAAAACGCCGGTTTGTCTTGTGAGTGCACGGCTTACGGATAGCAAGGAGAAGCTCAGGCTGATAAAGCCGCCTTCCTTGAAACTTGGATAAATCGGCCTGTGATGCACGATGCTACTCTGACCCCGCGTACTCCAGATAAGTCTATCTTTAAATAAGAACTGAACTTATCTGGGTTAAAATGTCGATTGGGTAATGTGAGTGCCGGCTCACGGAAAGTGCGTACCTTCCAGTGGCTAATGCTAGTTTCATTGAAGAAGATATTTTGGCTTGGCGGCCTATGAAAGCCTTGGATTTTTTCTGTTGATTTCATTTGAATGTCTTTTTGCAATTTTTCTCTTGTGACATAGTAATACATGGTTGAAAACCAATAAGGCTTATAATGCCTTATGAGTCATATATGACATTAACCGGTGTTCATTAACCCGGCCTCGCTTTTGACTATAAGTCGCCAGTATGAGATAAGATAATATCCGGTGTTTATTAACCCGGCCTGGCTTTTGACTATAAGTCGCCAGTATGTATTTGGATTGCGCCATTGTAATTATGCGCTTATAAATCATTGGGTATATTATTCAAATCTTTAATAGCCAACATGGCTGGATTTTTTATTATGGTTATCAATAACCAGTATTATGATGGAGGTTTTCAAAGTCGCGTCAGCGCAATGGCTATTATTTTATCAATGGATATAATTTATTCTACAATGGAAGGAATAGTCCCGAGTCGCTGCAGGTTTACGACCCGGCACTTGGGGGCTACATTATTCAAGTTGAGATTACATCAAATATGCAAGTCTCATGTCGCTGCAATCACGCACCATGACACTTGGGGGCTAATGCAAAGTCATTTTTACTAGCCTTATTGAAGACCCGACTCATCACATCATAATGAGCCGACCCTTGGGGGCTACCAATTTCTCCTATCAACAATTCAAGGTACACAAGTCTTAATCCATTATATTGAAGGGTCCACTGCTCAGTTGGTAAAGCACAAAGCTCTTAACCTTGTGGACGTGGGTTCAAGCCCCATGATGGGGGTTACATCATATGATGTTCTTTTCCAAGAAGTATATATAAAGTCCCAGCTCAATATTATCTTACTGAGCCGGCCCTTGGGGGCTACACGTTGCTGTTCAAATCTACATGATCATATTTATAAAGTCCCTGCTCATTATTGCATAATGAGCCGGCCCTTGGGGGCTACACATCACTGCTCAAGTCTACATGATCATATTTACAAAGTCCCTGCTCATTATTGCATAATGACCTGGCCCTTGGGGGTTACACTGGTTGAAAGTTTTTATGAGTATAAGGCAATTACAAGTCCCAGGTTGCTGCAAGCATGACAACCCGGCACTTGGGGGCTACATATGAGGAATACTCAGTTCTGATTAGTGATTGAGATGAACAACATGGATTTCTTCAAAGTGGTAATATTTATATTGAAGCAAGTCTTAAGTCATCACTTTGCTCTGCTCAAGACTTGGAGGCTATAGGTAACACGGATATAAGGAGAAATATTTTCAAATTCTCAGTTTTGAGCAAACCAGATTGACCCGGCGTCACCAATCATTATGACCCGGTGTCTACAACAATCATAACCCGGCGTCATCAATAATTATGACCCGGCATCGGCAAAAATTATGACTCGGTGCCATCAATATTTACAACCCGACAATTTTGGTAATATTAAACCGGCAAGTTCTACATCTTCAAACCGGCTGAATATCAGATGAGTATTTCAAGACCAATATTTCTTAAGCCGGCGCTTTGCAAACCGACTCAAGTGGATTATTCTTCACAATATTTCTCTGTGAGAAACCAACGTCAGCAAATTAAGTATGAAGCTGGCTTATTGACCCGGATTTTTTAGAAGAAGGAAATGACAAATTGGACTTAAGGATGATCAGGTCCCGACTCAGGAGAATATTTAACCCGGAGCACAACCTGTCCAATTTGTTCTTGAGTTATTTTGCAGAATCAGTTTAACATGGATAAATCCAAACTAAACTGGGGGCTAATGTCGGGGATATACCCCGCCGTGTAACCCGCCGGATGTATGACCCGACTGGAGTGTGGCGACTCACTGGTGACCCGCCCAGAGCTTGGCGACTCAAGAGTGACCCGCCCGATCTTGGCAACTCATTAGTAATCCGGCGGGCGGGTCAGAGGGACGACAAGGCCCAAGGCCCAGAAGCCCGGCTCACGTTTATGGTGGGCCGGTTTAAGAGGAAGGCATAAGGAATATTCCCTTACAAAGGAAGCTAGACTAGGACTCCACTTGTAATAGAGTAATCCTAATCCTGCTAGGACTAGTCATGTAACCCGCCGCTTCAACATATATAAGGAGGAGCAGGGCACCCCAAGAGGGACAGAAAATAATCTCTAGGGCTAGACACAACTAGAGGAGAGCCGGCTTATGCGGCGACTCCCTCATGATCATAATGAGACCTAGCCACAAACATCATGTAGGGCTATTACCGGATGATGTTTCCCGGGGCCCGAAGCTGTCTAAATCCTCGTCTTATGTTGCGTCTCTTGATTCCGCTCAACCCCTCTCAAGCTACTACATAGATGCGTTGGCCTCACGACTAAGTCCTCACCCTAGGACATCTGTCGTGACAATTCCACGACAGGAACCTCTTCCGAAATAGTGGATTCATCACAAAATAAAGTACCTCCCCAAATCCACTTTCATAAATATTATAAGATTCAACACCCTCCGAAATAGTGGGATCATTACCTAGAGTTGACACTCCTCCAAACCCACTTTTATCAACATAATCATCATAAATAGGAGGCATGCTATCATCATAATAAATTTGCTCATCAAAACTTGGGGGACTAAAAATACCATCTTCATCAAACATAGCATCCCCAAGCTTGTGGCTTTGCATATCATTAACATCATGCATATTCAAGGAATTCATACTAACAACATTGCAATCATGCTAATCATTCAAATATTGTATGCCAAACATTTTATTAATTTCTTCTTCTAACACTTTGGCACAATTATCGGAATCCTTATTTTCACGAAATACATTAAAAAGATGGAGCATATGAGGCTACCTCAATTCCATTTTTTGAAAGTTTCTTTTATAAACTAAACTAGTGATAAAACAAGAAACTAAAAGATTCAATTGCAAAATCTAAAGATATACCTTCAAGCACTAACCTCCCCGGCAACGCCGCTAGAAAAGAGCTTGATGTCTACGATGCAACCTTCTTCTTGTAGACTCGTGTTGGGCCTCCAAGCACAGAGTTTTGTAGGGCAGTAGCAAATTTCCCTCAAGTGGATGACCTAAGGTTTATCAACCCGTGGGAGGCATAGGATGAAGATGGTCTCTCTCAAACAACCCTGCAACCAAATAACAAAGAGTCTTTTGTGTCCCCAACAAACCCCTAGTTCGGCGAAGAGATGGTGATACAAGTGTAATATGGATGGTAGATATAGGTTTTTGTAATCTGAATATATAAAAACAGCAAGGTAGCAAGTAACAAAAGTGATCCAAAATGGTATTGCAATGCTTTGAAACAAGGCCTAGGGTTCATACTTTCACTAGTGCAAGTTCTCTCAACAATGATAACATAATTGGATCATATGGCAATCCCTCAGCGTGCGACAAAAGTAAGTCCAAAGTTCCTATGGCGGAGAACATAAGATGAAATTGCTTGTAGGGTATGAAACCACCTCAAAGTTATTCTTTCCGATCAATCCCTTGAGCTATTCCTATAAGTGTTACAAACAGTCCTAGAGTTCGTAGTAAAATAACACCATATGACACACATCAATCAACCCTAATGTCACCTAGATACTCCAATGTCACTCCAAGTATCCATGGGTCAATTATACTATCTGCATCAAACAACTTCGGATTCATAATATTCAATCCAACATAAAGAATCTCAAATGCCCCAAGGTTCCTGCCAGAGAAACAAGGACGGAAACGTGCATCAATCCCTATGCATAGATTACCTCAATGTCACCTCGGGAATCCGCGAGTTGAGTGCCAAAACATACATCAAGTAAATCATTAGAATACCCCATTGTCACCACGGGTATCCCGCGCAAGACATACATCAAGTGTTCTCAAATCCATAATAGTATTCAATCCGATAATAATGAAACCTTAAAGCTAAAAATCAATTCATCACAAGAAGGTAGAGGGGGAAAACACCATATGATTCAACTATAATAACAAAGCTCGCTGTACACCAAGATCGTGCCAAATCAAGAACACGAGAGAGAGATAGAGAGATCAAACACATAGCTACGGGTACATACCCTCGGCCCCGAGGGTGAACAACTCCGTCCTTGTCATGGAGACCACTCAGATGATGAAGATGGCCACTGGTGATGGTTTCCCCCTCCGACAGGGTGCTGGAACAGGGTCCCGATTGGTTTTTCGTGGCTATAGAGGATTGCGGCGGTAGAACTCTCGATCTAGGTTTATTTCTGGGGGTTTCTATATTTATAGGAATTTTTGGCGTCGAGAACTAGTAAGGGGGGGTCCACGAGGAGCCCACAAGACCGGAGGGCACGCCCTCCACCCTTGTGGAGGCCTCGTGGCTCTTCTGGCCCAACTCTTTTGTTTCGGGGGCTTCTTCTGGTCCATAAAAAATCACCGTAAATTTCAGCTCATTTGGACTCCGTTTGATATTCCTTTTCCGTGAAACTCAAAAATAAGGAAAAAAACAGAAACTGGCATTGGGCTCTAGGTTAATAGGTTAGTCCCAAAATCATATAAAGTAGCATATAAATGCATATAAAACATCCAAGATAGATAATATAATAGCATGGAACAATCAAAAATTATAGATACGTTGGAGACGTATCAAGTATCGGGGGTATGTGATATGTCTCACACGTATCTATAATTTTTTATTGTTCCATGCTATTATATTATCTGTTTTGGATGTTTTATATGCATTAATATGCTATTTTATATTATTTTTGGGACTAACCTATTAACCTAGAGCCCAGTGCCAATTCCTGTTTTTTCCTTGTTTTTGAGTTTCGCAGAAAAGGAATACCAAACGGAATGATACCTACGTGATGATTTTTCTTGGACCAGAAGACAACCGGGAGACTTGGAGATGAAGTCGGAGGAGCCACCAGGAGGCCACAAGGACGGAGGGCGCGCCAAGGGGGTAGGGCGCGCCCCCACCATTGTGGGCCCCCTGTGCACCTCCTGACCTAATTATTTCGCCTATATATTCCCAAATATCCCCGAACCACCAGAGGCATCCACAAACACACTTTTCCACCGCCGCAACCTTCTGTACCCATGAGATCCTATCTAGGAACCTTTTCTGGCACCCTGCCGGAGGGGATCACGGAGGGCTTCTACATCAACTCTATTGCCCTTCCGATGAAGTGTGAGTAGTTTACCACAGACCTAAGGGTCCATAGCTAGTACCTAGATGGCTTCTTCTCTCTCTTTGATTCTCAATACCATGTTCTCCTCGATGATCTTGGAGATCTATCTGATGTAATACTTTTTTGCGGTGTGTTTGCCGAGATTTGATGAATTGTGGATTTATGATCAGCTTATCTATGAATATTATTTGAACCTTCGCTGAATTCTTTTATGCATTATTTGATATCTTTGTAATTCTCTTCGAACTATCGGTTTGGTTTGGCCAACTAGATTATTTTTTCTTGCAATGGGAGAAGTGCTTAGCTTTGGGTTCAGTCTTGAAGTGTCCTTTTGATAACCCACAAGTATAGGGGATTGCAACAGTTTTCAAGGGTAGAGTATTCAACCCAAATTTATAGATTCGACACAAGGGGAGCCAAAGAATATTTGCAAGTATTAGCAACTGAGTTGTCAATTCAAACACACCTGGAGATTAATTATCTGCAGCAAAGTGATCAGTAGCACAGTAATATGAGAGCTCTGATAGTAGTGGTAGCAGCAACATTAACGATAACAGTGAGTAATAGTTTTGTAGCAGTGACAATAGTAACAGCAGCAGTAGTAACTTAGCAAGATCAATATGTAGGAGAATCGTAGGCATTGGGTCGGTGATTTGTTGGATGATATTCATCATGTGACAATTACAACCTAGGGTGGTACGACACTAGCTCCAGTTCATAAATATAATGTAGGCATGCATTCCGTAAATAGTCATACGTGCTTATGAAAAGAGCCCGTATGACATCTTTTGTCCTACCCTCCCGTGGAGCGGGGTCCATAAGGAAACTAAGGGATATTAAGGCCTCCTTTTAATAGAGTACCGAAACAAAGCATTAACACATAGTGAATACATGAACTCCTCAAATTACGGTCATCACCAGAAAGTATCCCGCATATTGTCACTACAGGGTTTACGGATCATAACACGTAATAGGTGACTATGACTTGCAAGATCGGATCTAGAACATAGATATAATGGTGATAACATAAATGGTTCATATCTGAATTCATGGCACCCGGGCCCAAAGTGTCAAGCATTAAGCATAGCAAAGTCATAACAACATCAATCTCAAAACATAGTGGATACTAGGGATCAAGCCCTAACAAAACTAACTCGATTACATGATGAATCTCATCCAACTCCTCACCGACCAGCAAGCCTATGAAGGAATTACTCACTCCCGGTGGAGAGCATCATGGAATTGGTGATGGAGGAGGGTTGGTGATGATGAAGATTGAAGATTCCCCTCTCCGGAGCCCCAAACGGACTCCAGATATGGCCTCCCGATGAAGAATGGGAGGTGACGGCGGCTCCGTATCGCGAAACAAGATAATTCTTCCTCCCTGATTTTTTTCTCGAAATTAGGATTTTATAGTGTCGGAGCTAGGGTTTGGGGGGCCACCAAGTGGGCATAACCCACCTGGGCACGCCTGGAGGGGGGCGCCCTGGTGGGTTGTGCTCACCCAGGCCCCCCCCCCCTCCGGTGGTTCTTGGCTCCAGTATTTTTCTTTATTTATATGAAAAATCCTCACAAAGTTTGGTTCCAATCCGAGAACTTCTATTTTTGCACAAAAACAACACCATGGTAGTTCTGCTGAAAATAGCGTTAGTCCGGGTTAGTTTCATTCAAAACATGCAAATTAGAGTCTAAAACAAGAGGAAAAGCATTAGGAAAAGTAGATACGACAGAGACGTATCAACTCCCCCAAGCTTAAACCTTTGCTTGTCCTCAAGCAATTCAGTTGATAAACTGAAATTGAAAAAGAAAAACTTTTAAGAACTCTTTGCTCTTGTTTACATAAATAAGCTTAAGTAGCACCCAGGTTTTCAGCAAAGATCATGACTAACCATGTCAACAATAACTCATAGAAATTGTATTAACTCATATCAATGACATAATCATCTAGCAAGCAATAATAAGATATCTCAAACAACAACACGTTGTCAAAACAACCATGATATAATATGACAATAGTGGTATCTCGCTAGCCCTTTCTGAGACCGCAAAACATAAATGCAGAGCACCTCCAAAGTTCAAGCAGCGACTAAACATTGTAATTCATGGTAGAAAAGATCCAGTCATGATGCACCCAACATTAGCTACACACAATGCATGAGGATGACAATAGTGCTCTTAGGTTCTGGTGCTTATTTGAGAAGGTGACGACACAACATAAAAGTAAATAGATAGTCCCTTCGCAGAGGGTAGTAGTGATTTGCAGCGGTGCCAGAGCTCAAGTTTAAGAAAAATGTAAATGAAATTTTGAGAAATGCACCCTTCTTGTTTACTTCGCGACCATTAGTTACCGGTATCTTCCATGCTAAAAACATTAGTGGCGGTTCCCAAGCAATAAAAGTAAAGGTTTACTCCTCCTCCACCAACAATCACACTCCACGGCTTGTTCGAAACAACGGGTACCGTCCATACCAACAACAGTCCTAGAGGAGTTTTGTTTAATTAATTGGAATTTGAATTCGGGACTACCCTATTACCGCCCCTCTCGTGCAAGGACGAGTGAATAAACACTCATCATGAGAATAACCCGCTTAGCATGGAAGATACTGACTACCTCCTGTCACTCTGTGAACAATCCAGGCACACAAAAAGGATATTTATTTGAAGTTTTTAGAGGTGGCACATGCAAATTTACTTAGCACGGCAGGGTAATACCATATATAGGACTATCCAGTGATCCAATACGTCAATGATACAATCATAATCATGCCAGCTTGCGTAAACCAGGCGACGATCATGAAGAAAATCCTAACAGACTACGCTGCCTCAGTTGGCTTGCACATCAACTTCCATAAGTCCACGTTAATCCCTATAAACACTCTGAAGACAAGTGCAAGGATCTTGCAGCCATCTTTGGATGCGTCACGGCCTGCATGCCATTCACGTACCTCGGCCTCCCCCTTGGAACCACTAAACCATCGGTGCTAGACATGACCCCCTGGGTGTGTAAAGCAGAAGGCAGGATTACGGCGGCCATGTCCCTCATGTCATATGCTGGGAAACTAGCTCTCATGAACTCGCTGGTCACCTCACTAGCCATTTACCCCATGGGAGTCCTGACCCCGCCCCCCCCCCCCCAAAAAAAATAATTGAGCAGCTTGATAAAATCCAAAGGCATGGGCTATGGAAGAAAAAAAACTGAGACGGGTGACAAGTCCAATTCACTGGCTGCATGGGATATGGTCTGTCGCCCAAAAAAGAATGGTGGCTTGGGACTTCTCAATCTTAAAATTCAAAATGATGCGATGTTGCTCAAGTTGCTCCACAAGTTCTATAATCAACTAGATGTACCCTGGGTGAAACTTATTTGGGACACCTACTACTCAGATGTGATCCCATATGCGATGCCCTCTTGTGGCTCCTTCTGGTGGCGCGAACTAGTGAAACTTATGCCAATCTATCGTGGGGTCATGAAAGTTTTTATCAATGATGGTAGGACAACCCTTTTTTGGAAAGATGACTGGAATCAACACATTCTTGCTTAAGCCTTTCCCCGAGCCTTCTCCTACACCACCTTCGAAGATGTCTCGGTCAACACTATGCTCACGATTTCCAATATTAGAGAGGCGTTTCAACTACCCCTTTCCATTCAGGCTCATGAAGAACTCCGAGCCCTCCAAAATGATGTCAGCTCCACCACCCTATCTGAGAATAAAGACACCTGGATTTGTACGTGGGGAGCGCAGGTTTTCAAGACCACGGCTTACTATAAGTTCTGCTTCCGAGAGATGATTGCACATGCAGCATTTGGATGGTTGTGGAAAGCAAAATGTTTCCCCAAAATCAAAGTGTTTGGGTGGTTTCTCTTGGTTGATCGCCTTAACACACACAACATGCTGAAGAGGAGGCACTATAACATCGGGACCAATCTTGATTGCCTGCTTTGCGGTGAAAATGTTGAGGAAACGGTTGAGCATCTTTTCTTCCACTACAAATTCAGTAAGCACTGTTGGCGTGAACTTAATATTAGTTGGTCGGCTGCTGGTAACCGCTTGGACATGATGACCCACCTAAAAACCAGGCATCACCAAAAAAATGATCATGGATATATTTCTTGTGGCTGCTTGGAGTCTTTGGAAAAAGAGGAACAATAACTACTTTCGGCAGGTGACACCCTTCTTCTCTGCTTGGAGGGCCAGATTCAAGACTGATTTTCCAACATTGTTCACACACTGCCAGAGCATAAGAGACATCTGGTTCCTGACTTTCTAGACACTATAGCATAGCTTCCCCTTGAGACACAAATATGTAATATTAGATCTTGTATAGGTCATCTCCACCCCCACCCCCCTCACTCCATGTACAGATGACCAGCTTACTTAAATATATTCATGCAGTAGGAGCCTTTCCTACTGTCTAACCCTCAAAAAATACCGTATATAGGTAGGTATGGTGGAATCACCTGGAATAACTTAGGTTTCAGGGTTTTGATGCACAAGCTGAATTCCCGCTTAGTACAGGTGAAGGCTAGCAAATAGGTTGAGAAGCAGCCAGCTAGAGAGCAAAAATGGTCATGAACTTGCATTATGCATAAGTAACATTGGATACTAGCATGAGTAGGATATGAACACCATGAACATAAATATCATAGAGGCTATGTTGGTTTTGATTCAACTACATGCATGAACATGTGCCAAGTCAAGCCACTCGAACATTCAGAGGAGGATACCATATCATCATACTACATCACAATCATATTAACGCAATGCTGACATCCAAGATAAATCATTATCCACTCCTAGCTACTTAAGCATGGCATGAGAAACTATAATATGTAATTGTCATTGCAAACATGTTTGATCATAATAGGCTGAATCATGGATACTAGGTTAAACATATTTACAAAGCAGAACAAGTCGAGTCCATACTCGTTTCTCTCTGCCACAGCCAGTTCATCAAATATCGTCATTATTGCCTTTCACTTGCACGACCGAATGATATGAAAATAATAATAGTGCAAGATTGCCATGGACTAAGCTGGAATATGCAAACATCTTATTCAACAGGAGGAGACAAAGCAATATGGCCTCTTTGTTAGATCAACGATAATGCATATGAGAGCCACTCAACATTTTCATCATGGTCTTCTCCTCGGTATGACTCAATAAAAAGGGAAAATAAATTCAGAGAAACACACTGAAATATCTTAAGAGTTTTTGGTTTTTCTTGAACAAGCAAATAAAGAGAAAAACAAAAACGAGAAAAACTATTTACACGGGAAAGCTCCCAACAAGTAAAAGAAGAACATGGAAATCTTTTTGGGTTTTATTTTTAGTGCTACAGCAATTTAAACTAGGAAGATCAACCGAAAAGTAGCAGGAAATATTTTTTTGGGGATTTTCTCAAAGTTTTTCAAACACACAAGAAGAAAGCGAGAAAATAAATTTAGCATGGATAATACAATGAAAGAGTGTGGACACCACAACTGAAATGAAATGTGTGAACATGAATGTAATGTCGGTGGAAATACATACCCCCCCAAGCTTAGGATTTTGGCCTAACTTGGTAATCACCACTCAAAGAAACCATGGCGTCCTATGTCCAAATGCTGAGGAGCGGGCACCTGAGGGTCCCACTCCCGAGGCTCTTCCTCTGCTGCAGCCAGGTTATTCCGGTAGGCGACAATGTCCTCAGGCATAATCCTGTATCCGCCCCTGGCAATAGGATCAAACAAAGCAAATGCAGGCAACGGAATAACATCACGAGTAATCTCACTAAAGACCAAGTTATATGGAACATCCATAGTTGTGTTCTCGCTATCAATAAAGTGGTGGTGTGCCATAGCCGCGCGATCTAGGTAAACCTTGGGCAAAGGATAATCATGCTGGCATATCTGAATGTTAAAGTGAGTCGCCAAGCGAGTAGCATAAATACCACTGATACATCCATTTTGCATCATGCTTTTATGTTGATATTTATTGCATTATGGGCTGTTATTACACATTATATCACAATATTTATGCCTTTTCTCTCCTATTTTATAAGGTTTACATGGAGAGGGAGAATGCCGGCAGATGGAATTCTGGACTGGAAAAGGAGCAAATATTAGAGACCTATTCTTCACAACTCCAAAAGTCCTGAAACTTCACGGAGAATATTTTTGGAATATATAAAAATATTGGGCGAAGAAAATACCACAGGGGGCCACCAGCCAGCCACAAGGGTGGAGGGCGCGCCCCCCGTCCTTGTGGGCTCCCTGGCAGGCCTCCGACGCCCATCTTGTGCTATATGGTGTGTTTTGACCTGGAAAAAATCAGAAGGAAGCTTTTGGGACGAAGCGCCGCCGTCTCAACACGGAACCTGGGCAGAACCAATCTAGGGCTCCGGCGGAGCTGTTCTGCCAAGGAAACTTCCCACCGGGAGGGGGAAATCGAAGCCATTGTCATCACCAACGATCCTCTCATCGAGAGGGGGTCAATCTCCATCAACATCTTCACCAGCACCATCTCCTCTCAAACCCTAGTTCATCTCTTGTATCCGATCTCTGTCCCAAAACCTCAGAGTGGTACCTGTGGGTTGCTAGTAGTGTTGATTACTCCTTGTAGTTGATGCTAGTTGGTTTATCCGGTGGAAGATTATATTTTCAGATCCTTAATGATAATTAATACTCCTCTGATCTTGATCATAAATATGCTTTGTGAGTAGTTACGTTTGTTCCTGAGGACATGGGAGAAGTCTTGTTATAAGTAATCATGTGAATTTGGTATTCGTTCGATATTTTGATGAGATGTATGTTGTCTCTCCTCTAGTGGTGTTATGTGAACGTCGACTACATGACACTTCACCATTATTTGGGCCTAGGGGAAGGCATTGGGAACTAAGAAGTAGATGATGGGTTGCTAGTGAAGGAAATATGCCCTAGAGGCAATAATAAATTTGTTATTTATATTTCCTTATATCATGATAAATGTTTATTATTCATGCTAGAATTGTATTAACCGGAAACTTAGTAGATGTGTGAACACATAGACAAACAGAGTGTCCCTAGTATGCCTCTACTTGACTAGCTCGTTAATCAAAGATGGTTAAGTTTCCTGACCATAGACATGTGTTGTCATTTGATGAACGGGATCACATCATTAGAGAATGATGTGATGGACAAGACCCATCCGTTAGCTTAGCATTAATTATTGTTTAGTTTTATTGCTATTGATTTCATCATGACTTATACATGTTCCTATGACTATGAGATTATGCAACTCCCGAATATCGGAGGAACACCTTGTGTGCTATCAAACGTCACAACATAACTGGGTGATTATAAAGATGCTCTACAGGTGTCTCCGATGGTGTTTGTTGAGTTGGCATAGATCGAGATTAGGATTTGTCACTCCGTGTATCAGAGAGGTATCTCTGGGCCCTCTCGGTAATGCATGATTTGTATTATGAGTTATGTGATTTGATGACCGAAGTTTGTTCGGAGTCCCGGATGAGATCACGGACATGACGAGGAGTCTCGAAATGGTCGAGACATAAAGATTGATATATTGGAAGGTTATGTTTGGACACCGGAATGGTTTCAGAAAGGTTCGGGCATTTTCTAGAGTACCGGGGGTTACCAGAACCCCCCCCCCCTGGAGTTAATGGGCCTTCATGGGCCCTAGTCGAGAGAGGAGGCGGCGGCCAGGTGGTGGCGCCCCCCCAAGCCCAAACTGAATTGGACTAGGGTTGGGGGGAGGCCCCCCCTTTCCTTGTCTTCTCCTCCGCCTTCCCTCCTTCTCCTTGTGGGATTAGGAAAGGGGAGGGCTGAATCCTACTTGGACCGGGAGTCCAAGTAGGACTCCCCCCCATGGCGCGCCCCCCCTTGGGCCGGCCACCTCTCCTCTCCCCCCTTATATACCTGGGAGGGGGGCACCCCAAAGGCACACCAAGTCTACTCTTAGCCGTGTGAGGTGCCCCCATCCACAGTTACACACCTCGGTCATATCGTCGTAGTGCTTAGGCGAAGCCCTGCGCTGGTAACTTCATCATCATCGTCGCCGCATCGTGTGCTGACAGAACTCTCCCTCGGCCTCAACTGGATCAAGAGTTCGAGGGACATCATCGAGCTGAATGTGTGCTAAATGCGGAGGTGTCGTACGTTCGGTGCTTGGATCGGTTGGATCGCAAAGATGTTCGACTACATCAACCGCGTTACTAAACGCTTCCGCTTTCGGTCTACGAGGGTACGTGGACACACTCTCCCCACTCGTTGCTATGCATCTCCTAGATAGATCTTGCGTGATCGTAGGTAAAAATTTTGAAATACTACGTTCCCCAACAGTGGCATCCAAGCCAGGTCTATACGTAGATGTTAAATGCACGAGTAGAACACAATGAGTTGTGGGCGGTAATAGTCATACTGCTTACCAGCAACGTCTTACTTTGATTCGGCGGTATTTTTGGATGAAGCGGCCCGGACCAACATTACATGACCACGTTCATGAGACTGGTTCTACCGACGTGCTTCGCACACAGGTGGCTAGCGGGTGTCAGTTTCTCCAACTTTAGTTGAATCGAGTTTGACTACGCCCGGTCCTTGTTGAAGGTTAAAACAGCACACTTGACGAAAAATCGTTGTGGTTTTGATGCGTAGGTAAGAACGGTTCTTGCTAGAAGCCCGTAGCAGCCACGTAAAACTTGCAACAACAAAGTAGAGGACGTCTAACTTGTTTTTGCAGGGCTTGTTGTGATGTGATATGGTCAAGATGTGATGATATATAAATTGTTGTATGATATGATCATGTTTTGTAACAGTTATCGGCAACTAGCAGGAGCCATATGGTTGTCACTTTATTGTATGAAATGCAATCGCCATGTAATTTCTTTACTTTATCACTAAGCGGTAGCGATAGTCGTAGAAGCAATAGTTGGCGAGACGACAATGATGCTACGATGGTGATCAAGGTGTCAAGCCGGTGACGATGGTGATCATGACGGTGCTTTGGAGATGGAGATCAAGGCACAAGATGATGATGGCCATATCATATCACGTATTTTGATTGCATGTGATATTTATTCTTTATGCATCTTATTTTGCTTAGTACGATGGTAGCATTATAAGATGACCCCTCACTAAGTTTCAAGGTACAATTGTTCTCCCTGAGTATGCACCATTGCTACAGTTCGGCGTGCCGAGACACCACATGATGATCGGGTGTGATAAGCTCTACGTTCACATACAACGGGTGCAAGCCAATTTTGCACATGCAGAATACTTGGGTTAAACTTGACGAGCCTAGCATATGTAGATATGGCCTCGGAACACTGAGACCGAAAGGTCGAACGTGAATCATATAGTAGATATGATCAACATAGTGATGTTCACCATTGAAAGCTATTCCATCTCACGTGATGATCGGACATGGTTTAGTTGATATGGATCACGTGATCATTTAGATGACTAGAGGGATGTCTATCTAAGTGGGAGTTCTTAAGTAATATGATTAATTGAACTTTAATCTATCATGAACTTAGTACCTAATAGTATTTTGCATGTCTATGTTGTTGTAGATAAATGGCCTGTGCTACTGTTCCTTTGAATTTTAATGCGTTCCTAGAGAAAGCTAAGTTGTAAGATGATGGTAGCAACTACACGGACTGGGTCCGTAACTTGAGGATTGTCCTCATTCCTGCAAAGAAGAATTGCGTCCTGGAAGCACCGCTAGGTGCAAGACCCGCTGCAGGAGCAACTCCGGACGTTATGAACGTCTGGTAAAGCAAAGCTGATGACTACTCGATAGTTCAGTGTGCCATGCTTTACGACTTAGAATCGGGACTTCAACGACGTTTTGAACGTCGTGGAGCATATGAGATGTTCCAGGAGTTGAAGTTAATATTTCAAGCAAATGCCCGAATTGAGAGATATGAAGTCTCCAATAAGTTCTACAGCTGCAAGATGGAGGAGAATAGTTCTGTCAGTGAACATATACTCAGAATGTCTGGGTACCACAACCACTTGACTCAACTGGGAGTTAATCTTCCCGATGATAGTGTCATTGACAGAGTTCTTCAATCACTGCCACCAAGCTACAAAAGCTTCGTGATGAACTATAATATGCAAGGGATGGATAAGACAATTCCCGAGCTCTTCGCGATGCTAAAGGCTGCGGAGGTAGAAATCAAGCAGGAGCATCAAGTGTTGATGGTTAACAAGACCACTAGTTTCAAGAAGAAGGGCAAAGGGAAGAAGGGGAACTTCAAGAAGAATGACAAGCAAGTTGTTGCTCAAGTGAAGAAGCCCAAGTCTGGACCTAAGCCTGAGACTGAGTGCTTCTACTGCAAAGGGACTGGTCACTGGAAGCGGAACTGCCCCAAGTATTTGGCGGATAAGAAGGATGGCAAAGTGAAAGGTATATTTGATATACATGTTATTGATGTGTACCTTACTAATGCTCGTAGTAGCGCCTAGGTATTTGATACTGGTTCTGTTGCTCATATTTGCAACTCAAAACAGGGGCTACGGATTAAGCGAAGATTGGCTAAGGACGAGGTGACGATGCGCGTGGGAAATGGTTCCAAAGTCGATGTGATCGCGGTCGGCACGCTACCTCTACATCTACCTTCGAGATTAGTTTTAGACCTGAATAATTGTTATTTGGTGCCAGCGTTAAGCATGAACATTATATCTGGATCTTGTTTGATGCGAGACGGTTATTCATTTAAATCAGAGAATAATGGTTGTTCTATTTATAAGAGTAATATCTTTTATGGTCATGCACCCTTGATGAGTGGTCTATTTTTGTTGAATCTCGATAGTACTGATACACATATTCATAGTATTGAAGACAAAAGATACAAGTTTAATAATGATAGTGCAACTTATTTGTGGCATTGCCGTTTAGGTCATATGGTGTAAAGCGCATGAAGAAACTCCATGCTGATGGGCTTTTGGAATCACTTGATTATGAATCACTTGATGCTTGCGAACCATGCCTCATGGGCAAGATGACTAAGACTCTATTCTCCGAAACAATGGAGCGAGCAATAGACTTATTGGAAATAATACATACTGATGTATGCGGTCCGATGAGTGTTGATGCTCGCGGCGGGTATCGTTATTTTCTGACCTTCACAGATGATTTGAGCAGATATGGGTATATCTACTTGATGAAACATAAGTCTAAAACATTTGAAAAGTTCAAATAATTTCAGAGTGAAGTGGAAAATCATCGTAACAAGAAAAAAAAGTTTCTACGATCTGATCATGGAGGTGAATGTTTGAGTTATGAGTTTGGTCTTCATTTGAAACAATGCAGAATAGTTTCGCAACTCACGCCAAGTGGAACACCACAGCGTAATGGTGTGTCCGAACGTCATAACCGCACTTTATTAGATATGGTGCGATCTATGATGTATCTTACTAATTTACCACTATCGTTTTGGGGTTATGCTTTAGAGACGGCTGCATTCACGTTAAATAGGGCACCATCTAAATCCGTTGAGACGACACCATATGAACTGTGGTTTGGCAAGACACCCAAGTTGTCGTTTCTTAAAGTTTGGGGTTGCGATGCTTATGTGAAAAAGCTTCGACCTGATAAGCTCGAACCCAAATCGGAGAAATTTGTCTTCATAGGATACCCAAAGGAAACTGTTGGGTACACCTTCTATCATAGATCAAAGGCAAGATATTCGTTGCTAAGAATGGATCCTTTCTAGAGAAGGAGTTTCTCTTGAAAGAAGTGAGTGCGAGGAAAGTAGAACTTGATGAGGTAATTGTACCTTCTCCCGAATTGGAAAGTAGTACATCACAGAAATCACTTCCACTGATTCCTACACCACTCAGTGAGGAAGCTAATGATGATGATCATGAAACCTCGGATCAAGTTACTACTGAACCTCGTAGGTCAACCAGAGTAAGATCCGCACCAGAGTGGTACGGTAATCCTGTTCTGGAGGTCATGTTACTTGACCATGACGAACCTATGAACTATGAGGAAGCGATGATGAGCCTAGATTCCACAAAATGCCTTGACGCCATGAAATCTGAGATGGGATCCATGTATGAGAACAAAGTGTGGACTTTGGTTGACTTGCCCGATGATCGGAAAGCCATAGAGAATAAATGGATCTTCAAGAAGAAGACTGACGCTGACGGTAATGTTACTGTCTACAAAGCTCGACACGTTGTGAAAGGTTTTCGACAAGTTCAAGGAGTTGACTACGATGATACTTTCTCACCCGTAGAGATGCTTAAGTCTGTCCGAATCATGTTAGCAATTGCCGCATTTTATGATTATGAAATTTGGCAAATGGATGTCAAATCTGCATTCCTTAATGGATATCTTAAAGAAGAGTTGTATATGACGCAACCAGAAGGTTTTGTCGATCCAAAAGGTGCTAACAAAGTGTGCAAGCTCCAGCGATCCATTTATGGACTGGTGCAAGCCTCTCGGAGTTGGAATATACGCTTTGATAGTGTGATCAAAGCATATGGTTTTATACAAACTTTTGGAGAAGCCTGTATTTACAAGAAAGTGAATGGGAGCTCTGTAGCATTTCTGCTATTATATGTGGATGACATATTGTTGATTGGAAATGATACTGAATTTTTGAATAGCATAAAAGGATACTTGAATAAGAATTTTTCAATGAAAGACCTCGGTGAAGTTGCTTATATATTGGGCATCAAGATCTATAGAGATAGATCAAGACGCTTAATTGGACTTTCACAAAGCACATACCTTGATAAAGTTTTGAAGAAGTTCAAAATGGATCAGTCAAAGAAAGGGTTCTTGCCTGTGTTACAAGGTGTGAAGTTGAGTCAGACTCAATGCCCGACCACTGCAGAAGATAGAGAGAAAATGAAAGTCATTCCCTATGCCTTAGCCATAGGTTCTATCATGTATGCAATGTTGTGTACCAGACCTGATGTGTGCCTTGCTATTAGTTTAGCAGGGAGGTACCAAAGTAATCCAGGAGTGGATCACTGGACAGCGGTCAAGAACATCCTGAAATACCTGAAAAGGACTAAGGATATGTTTCTCATTTATGGAGGTGACAAAGAGCTCGTCATAAATGGTTACGTCGATGCAAGCTTTGACACTGATCCGGATGACTCTAAGTCACAAACCGGATACGTATTTATATTAAATGGTGGAGCTGTCAGTTGGTGCAGTTCCAAGCAGAGCGTCGTGGCCGGATCTACATGTGAATCGGAGTACATAGCTGCTTCGGAAGCAGCAAATGAAGGAGTCTGGATGAAGGAGTTCATATCCGATCTAGGTGTAATACCTAGTGCATCGGGTCCAATTAAAATCTTTTGTGACAATACTGGTGCAATTGCCTTGGCAAAGGAATCCAAATTTCACAAGAGAACCAAGCACATCAAGCGACGCTTCAATTCCATCCGCGATCAAGTCAAGGAGGGAGACATAGAGATTTGCAAGATACATACAGATCTGAATGTTGCAGACCCGTTGACTAAGACTCTCTCACGAGCAAAACATGATCAGCACCAAGAATCCATGGGTGTTAGAATCATTACTATGTAATCTAGATTATTGACTAGTGCAAGTGGGAGACTGAAGGAAATATGCCCTAGAGGCAATAATAAAGTTGTTATTTATATTTCCTTATATCATGATAAATGTTTATTATTAATGCTAGAATTGTATTAACCGGAAACTTAGTACATGTGTGAATACATAGACAAATAGAGTGTCCCTAGTATGCTTCTACTTGACTAGCTTGTTAATCAAAGATGGTTAAGTTTCCTGACCATAGACATGTGTTGTCATTTGATGAATGGGGTCACATCATTAGAGAATGATGTGATGGACAATACCCATCCATTAGCTTAGCATTAATGATCATTTAGTTCTATTGATATTGCTTTCATCATGACTTATACATGTTCCTATGACTATGAGATTATGCAACTCCCGAGTATCGAAGGAACACCTTGTGTGCTATCAAACGGCACAACGTAACTGGGTGATTATAAAGATGCTCTACAGGTGTCTCCGATGGTGTTTGTTGAGTTGGCATAGATCGAGATTAGGATTTGTCACTCCGTGTATCGGAGAGGTATCTCTGGGCCCTCTCGGTAATGCACATCTCTATAAGACTTGCAAGCAGTGTGACTAATGAGTTAGTCATGGGATGATACATTACGGAACGAGTAAATAGACTTGCCGGTAATGAGATTGAACTAGGTATGATGATACCGACGATCAAATCTCGGGCAAGTAACATACTGATGACAAAGGAAACAACGTATGTTGTTATGCGGTTTGACCGATAAAGATCTTCGTAGAATATGTAGGATCCAATATGAGCATCCAGGTTCCGCTATTGGTTATTGACCGAAGATGTGTCTCGGTCATGTCTACATAGTTCTCGAACCCGTAGGGTCCACACGCTTAACGTTCGATGACGATTTGTATTATGATTTATGTCATTTGATGACCGAAGTTTGTTCGGAGTCCCGGATGAGATCACGGACATGACGAGGGGTCTCGAAATGGTCGAGACATAAAGATTGATATATTGGAAGGTTATGTTTGGACACCGGAATGGTTTCGGAAAGGTTCGGGCATTTTCAGGAGTACTTGGGGTTACCGGACCCCCCCCCCTCGGGAGTTAATGGGCCTTCATGGGCCCTAGTGGAGATAGGAGGCGGCGGCCAGGTGGTGGCGCCCCCCCCCCCCCAAGCCCAAACCGAATTGGACTAGGGTTGGGGGGCGGCCCCCCCTTTCCTTCTCTTCTCCTCCTCCTTCCCTCCTTCTCCTTGTGGGAATAGGAAAGGGGGGGCCGAATCCTACTTGGACCGAGAGTCCAAGTAGGACTCCCCCCCATGGCGCGCCCCCCCTTGGGCCAGCCACCTCTCCTCCCCCCCCCCCTTTATATACGTGGGAGGGGGGCACTGCAAAGGCACAACAGGTCTTCTATTAGCCGTGCGCGGTGCCCCCCTCCACAGTTACACACCTCGGTCATATCGTCGTAGTGCTTAGGCAAAGCCCTGCGCCGGTAACTTCATCATCACCGTCGTCGTGCCGTCGTGCTGACGAAACTCTCCCTCGGCCTCAACTGGATCAAGAGTTTGAGGGACATCATCGAGCTGAACGTGTGCTGAACATGGAGGTGCCGTACGTTCGGTGCTTGGATCGGTTGGATCGCGAAGACGTTCGACTACATCAACCGCGTTACTAAACGCTTCCGCTTTCAGTCTACGAGGGTACGTGGACACACTCTCCCCGCTCGTTGCTATGCATATCCTAGATAGATCTTGCATGATCGTAGGTAAAAAAATTGAAATACTGCGTTCCCCAACAGCTAGAGTGACAGAAGCTTAAACCCTAGTTTATGTGTTGCTTCATAAGGGGCTGATTTGGATCCATATGTTTCATGCTATAGTTAGGTTTACCTTAATTCTTCTTTCATACTTGCGGATGCTTGCGAGAGGGGTTAATCATAAGTGGGAGGCTTGTCCAAGGAAGGGCAGCACCCAAGCACCGGTCCACCCACATACCAAATTATCAAAGTAACGAACGCGAATCATATGAGCCTGATGAAAACGAACTTGACAACAATTCCCATGTGTCCTCGGGAGCGATTTGCTTTATATAAGAGTTTGTCCAAGCTTGTCCTTTGCTACAAAATGGATTGGGCCACCTTGCTGCACCTTGTTTACTTTTGTTACTTGTTACTCGTTATGAATTATCTTATCACAAAACTATCTGTTACCGATAATTTCAGTGCTTGTAGAGAATACCTTGCTGAAAACCGCTTGTCATTTCCTTCTGCTCCTCGTTGGGTTCGACACTCTTACTTATCGAAAGGACTACGATAGATCCCCTATACTTGTGGGTCATCAACCACCATGTATTTTTCCCTTGGATCTATTAATGTGGAGGCGACGTGCCACAATAGCTCCCAAGCTATAAGTGTTGTCGCCGTAAAGTGCACAACGTAAAACAACAAAGTCTGGAGCACTGAGTGCACCTACCTTCTCTCTAGCAAACAAACACTTCGTAATGAATAGAGCAAAATAATGTACAGCCAGAAAGTGTAAGCTAGTGGCAGTGACACCTGATACCCCTCTCGCATCCCCCACTGTCAGAGTACGGTAAAAACCATCAAACTCCACGGGCCTAGGCTCTACTAAACCACCATCAGAAGGGAGCAAGCATATGTCACAAAATTCAGTAAGTGGTATCTGATGGGGTTCAGCATATAAGTTAAACTGCACCTCAGGGGGATTATTCCTACTCAAGAAATTAAACCTTTGCACAAAGGAATTTGTGAGGATATAATATTGTTCACATTCAGCTGCGATGAAGTCGGTGAGGCCGGCATTAGCAGCATATTGTGCAAACTCCAGAAGGGTTCCGGCCCCTTCCATGAATGGGTTATGCGGCCATTCGCTCGGTCATACCTCCCCCATTCTCCGGGTATGGAGATCACTGTCAGATGACTCCCCAATAACTCCCTCGGAGTTCTTCTTGGAAGCAAACTTCCTAAAGACACTCATCTTTTTCCTATGAATAAAATTCTGAAATTTTTAGTCCACAAAATTTTTCTCAACAAAACTTCACAAGATGGAAATCAACTACTCATAAGGATGCATAGAGGGCATATCAAGCATTCAAACTACTTAGAACTCTAAGAATTCAACATGCAAGCTCATCTACAGCAGCACCAAGAGCAGCTAATTATTCACAATACAAACCACTAAAGCAAAAACTAATTGGACCAACGGAGGAGTCACATACCAACCAACGATCCCTCAAAACAGTTTTAGAAACGAAGCTTCAAGCAAAGAGATCGAAATCCATGGGTTCAAGGGCAAGAATACGAGAGAGAGAGAGAGAGCAATGGTGATTTTTTTTCTGGAGGTAGGTGGTGATGTGGGATGAAGAGATAAGTGAGGGGGCCCATGTGGGGACCACAACCCACCAGGGCGCGCCTGGGGGTCCTGGCGCGCCCAGGTGGGTTGTGCCCACATGGTGCACCTCCCTCTGATGATATTTTCACCAAAAAATCTTAAATATTCATAAAAAATCGTATTAAATTTTTAGAGCATTCTGAGAACTATTATTTTTGGGTCATTTTTTTATTACGCGGGAAATTCAGAAAACTGACAAAACATGGCATTTTATTTTATTTAACTAATAAAAACAAAAAATAGAAGGTAGGGACAGAAGGTAGTGCTTACTAAATTCATCAACTTCATACCTCTCAAAAAGGATTCATTAATAAGGTTGATCAAGTCTTATTAACAACCACTTCCGATTAGCATGAACCCGAAGAACTTTCGTAAATCACTAAGTTACCTCAACGGGGATATGAATGTCCCCAACAATAAGCATTTCATATTTCTTTTTAATAGTAGGTAGGGGTAGTTGAAAACTTCCAATAGTGATCTTCGGAGATGTTTCAATAACATTAATGCCATACACTTGGAATTGTTTCTTCAGAAAGTGCACCGTACACTCATTACCATTAATATGAAAAGTGACCTTGCTTTTATTGCAATCAATAACAGCCCCTGCAGTATTCAAAAAGGGTCTAGCAAGGATAATCGACATGTTGTCGTCCTCGGGCATCTCAAGTATAACAAAGTCAGTTAAGATAGTAACATTAGCAACAACAACGGGCACATCCTCACAAATACCGATAGGTATGGCAATTGATTTATCAGCCATTTGCAAAGATATTTCAGTAGGTGTGAGTTTATTCAAATCAAGTCTTTTATATAAAGAGAAAGGCATAACACTAACACAAGCTCTCAAATCACATAAAGCAGTTTTCACATAATTTCTTTTGATGGAGCAAGGTATAGTTGGTATTCCCGGATCTCCAAGTATTTTAGGTACTCCATCTTTAAAAGTATAATTAGCAAGCTTGGTGGAGATCCCAGCTTCTGGTATTTTTCCCTTATTGGTGATGATGTCTTTCATGTACTTTGCATAAGGAGGCATTTTTAAGATATCAGCCAAGCGAGTACGCAAAAAAGACTAGCCTCAGCATATCAGAAAAGCATTCAAATTCTTCATCATCTCTCTTTTTAATTGACTTAGGTGAAAAGGGCATAGGTTTTTGAACCCATGGTTCTCTTTCCTTACCATGTTTTCTAGAAACAAAGTCCCTTTTATCATATCTTTTATTCTTGGGTTGTGGGTTATCAAGATCAACTGCTAGTTCTATCTCAACATCATTGTCTGGCTCTTTATTATTTGTTTGAGTATCTTCACGAACCTCATCATTATCTTTTTCATTATCATAAGGTGAGTGTTCACTACCAGATTGAGTTTCAGCATCAGAGATAGAAACTTCATTATCATTATCAGGAGGTTTTTCTACTCCAGGTTCACTAGAGGCATGCAAAGTCCTATCATTTTTCTTGTTCATTTTCTTTTTAGAAGGAATATGTGCACCAGTGTTAACCCTTTGAGAGTCTTGTTCAATTCTTTTTGGGTGTCCCTCAGGATAAAGTGGTTCCTGAGTCATCCTACCTCCTATAGTCATTACTCTAACAACATGATCATTGATATTATTATTCATTTCATCTAACAACTCTCTTTGAGATTTAGCAACTTGTTCTAACTGAGTTTGAACCATAGAAGCATGCTTCCCCACACCTCTAAATCATTTGAGATTCTAAATAACAAGTCACTCAAGCGAGAAATCATATCAGAATTGTATTTCAATTGTTTCATAACATTTGCATTGAAGTGATCTTGTTTTCTAATCTAATTTTCAAACTCATAAAGGCATTGTCTAGGGTGCATATTGTGAGAATTATAATTATCATTGAATTTCATTAGAAAATTTACCTCTACCACCTTAGGTGGTGGTGGTATATCAAGCCCATGTATTTCTTTAATAGGAGGTAAATTTTTAACATCCTCAGCTTTAATACCTTTTTCTCTCATAGATTTCTTTGCCTCTTGCATATCTTCACGACTGAGATATAAGATACCCCTCTTCTTCAGAGTGGGTTTAGGCGGTGGTTCAGGAAGAGTCCAATCATCATATTTTTTTCAATATGTTATTCAATAATTCTTCAGCTTGCCCAATAGTTTGTTCCCTGAAAACACAACCAGCACAACTATCTAGGAAATCCCTAGAAGCATCGGTTAGTCCATTATAGAAGACATCGAGTATTTCATTTTTCTTAAGAGGATGATCCGGCAAAGCATTAAGCAACTGGAGAAGCCTCCCCAAGCTTGTGGGAGACTCTCTTCTTCAATTTGCACAAAGTTAAAAACTTCCTGTAAGGCGGCTTGTTTCTTATGAGCAGGGAAATATTTTTCAGAGAAGTAATAAATCATGTCCTGGGGACTACGCACACAACCAGGAGCAAGAGTATTGAGCTTTAGCATCACCCTTTAATGAGAACGGAAATAATTTGAGAATATAATAATAGCGAATTTTCTCATCATGAGCAAAAAGAGTGGCTATGTCATTCAACTTAGTAAGATGTGCCACAACAGTTTCAGTTTCATAACCATGGAAAGGATCAGATTCAACCAAAGTAATCAACTCTGGGTCGACAGAGAATTCATAATCCTTATTGTCAACAAAGATAGGTGAAGTAGCAAATTGAGGATCACATTTCATTTTAGCATTCAAAGTCTTTTCTTTATACTTGCATAATAATTTTTCTAGATCATCTCTATCCTTACAAGCAAGAATATCCCTAGTTGCCTCCTCATCCATGACATAACCTTCCGGTACCTTTGGCAATTCATATCTAGGAGGGCTAGTTCTAATAGGGGTTTTTAGATTTTCAGTTCCAAGCTCTTCATCAGTTTCAACATTCTCAAAAGCTTTAGTTCTAGCAAGTTGTTCATCAAGAAGTTCACCTAGTGGCACATTACCATCAACCAAGGTACTAGCATCATCGTAAATATCATTCATATAAGAAGTAGCATCATCAATAACTTGCGACATATCAGGATTAATAGCATGTGACAGTGTTGCAAGTCTACATATAATAGAAGGTGATTCAAGTGCAGAGCTAGATGGCAGTCCCTTACCTCCCCTCGTCTTAGAGGGAAAAATCTTAGTCTTAGCATCCTTCAGATTCTTCATAGTAATAACTTGATAATAATCCCAAGTGACTCAAAAAATATAGCTATGCTCCCCGGTAACGGCGCCAGAAAAAGGTCTTGATAACCCACAAGTATAGGGGATCGCAACAGTTTTCGAGGGGAGAGTATTCAACCCAAATTTATAGATTCAACACAAGGGGGGCAAAGAATATTTGCAAGTATTAGCAACTGAGTTGTCAATTCAATCACACCTGGAGATTAATTATCTGCAGCAAAGTGATTAGTAGCACAGTAATATGATAGCTTTGATAGTAGTGGTCGCAGCAACAATAACGGTAACAGTGATAGTAATAGTTTTGTAGCAGTGACAATAGTAACAGTAGTAGTAGTAGTAACTTAGCAAGATCAATATGTAGGAAAATCGTAGGCATTGGATCGGCGATTTGTTGGATGATATTCATCATATGACAGTTACTGATGTCTACTACGCAACCTTCTTCTTGTAGACTCGTGTTGGGCCTCGAAGCGCAAAGTTTTGTAGGAAAGTAGCAAATTTCCCTCAAGTGGATGACCTAAGGTTTATCAATCTGTGGGAGGCGTAGGATGAATATGGTCTCCCTCAAACAACCCTGCAACCAAATAACAAAGAGTCTCTTATGTCCCCAACACACCCAATACAATGGTAAATTGTATAGGTGCACTAGTTCGGTGAAGAGATGGTGATACAAGTGCAATATGGATGGTATATATAGGTTTTTGTAATCTGAAAATATAAAAACATCAAGGTAACAACTGGTAAAAGTGAGCGAAAACGGTATTGCAATGCTTCAAAACAAGGCCTAGGGTTCATACTTTCACTAGTGCAAGTTCTCTCAACGATGATAGCATAATTAGATCATATAACAATCCCTCAACGTGCAACAAAGAGTCACTCCAAAGTCACTAATAGCGGAAGATAAACAAAGAGATTATTGTAGGGTACGAAACCACCTCAAAGTTATTCTTTCAGATCGATCTATTGGGCTATTCCTATAAGTGTCACAAACAGCCCTAGAGTTCGTACTAAAATAACACCTTAATATACACATCAACCAAAACCCTAATGTCAGCTAGATACTCCAATGTCACCACAAGTATCCGCGGGTTTGATTATACGATATGCATCACACAATTTCAGATTCATCTATTCAAACCAACACAAAGAACTTCAAAGAGTACCCTGAAGTTTCTACCGGAGAGTCAAGACAAAAACGTGTGCCAACCCCTATGCATAAGTTCACAAGGTCACAGAACCCGCAAGTTGATCACCAAAACATACATCAAGTAGATCACGTGAATATCCCATTGTCACCACAGATAAGCCCATGCAAGACATACATCAAGTGCTCTCAAATCCATAAAGACTTAATCCGATAAGATAACTTCAAAGGGAAAACTCAATCAATTACAAGAAGGTAGATGTAACGTCCCCAGCATCACACTACAGTAATCCCTTATGATCAATGCCAAGTCATCTTGATTTACAAATCTTAATCATATTGGATTAATATCTCATTTCAAATTCCTTCTCTTAATCCGATTCAAATTCAAAGTGAAAATTTTCAAGTTGCACAAAGTTGCTGGAAAAATGTTCATCATTTAGCAAATATTCCAAAAACAATTTATTGTTAAGGGAAAACAACTTCACCACAATGCTAAGATGGACAGAAGCAACTATTATAGTGCAAAATAGCATTTTAAAATGCCTTTCCAATTAGAAAAATTCCAAATGGATTCAAATAAATCCCATGCTTATGGTCGCAGTGCACCACTTCCCCTAGTATCTGTTTTCACCAGTGGCACATTTTTCCAAAAGGTAATTATTGCAAAGAAAATGCAAAAGGCTACTGTTAAATGAAAACAGAAAAGAAATAATAGAAAGATCAAAATAAAAGGGAAGTAAAAAAGAAAACCCACTATGCCCTGGGCCTAAGTGCACAGTGCACAGGCCTAGTGCACAGCCCAGCCCACATAAGGGGTCACCGCTTACCTCTGTTCACCTGAGGCGTGGTGGCCGCCGTTCGACCGCCCGCGGCCAAGGATGGCCACGCGGCAGCCATCCGCCGCTTCCCCATCGCCTACTAGGTCGCCACCGACCTAAACCCTAACCCTAACGCCCCCAGTTCCCCTCTCCTTCGCGCCGCTCCTCACTCCCCCATCATCCCGAGCGCCTCCGTCGCTGCTCGCCGTCGCAGCTGTAGCTACCGACCTCGCCTCGCCTCGCCGACCTGTCCAGCAGCTCCGCCGTCGTCAACATCCTCGTCCCTGTCCACGAGCGCAAGCCAGGGAGCACCGCAGGCAACGGATCGAGCCGCCCTCCTTCCGCCTCTGCTCCGGCAATCCCCTTCGACTCCGGCGACGCCTGCTGCTGCTACTAACCTTCCAGGGGCTTTACGTAGCCGCCCGATGAGCCTCACCTCTCTCTCCCCTCTGTCTTCCCGCCGTTGTCGCGCCCGTAGGTGCCGTTCCCCACATGTCCGAGCTCGCCTCCACCAAGCTCGTCGCCGGCCACGTTCTGGTGACCGAACGCCCGTGCAAGCGTGTCCATCATGCTCCGCCCGCACGCGTAGACGCCATACGTGCTCAGCACCGCTCGTTTTGCTCGCCGTTGTGCCGTTTGCAAGCTCGCCGTGCCTCGGGTCTCCGCCGTCCATGTCGCCGGCGACGACTCCGGCCATTCCTGCTCGTGTCACCACCCGCGTTGGACGCGGTGTTCTCCACTCATTCAAACACAAGTCACGGTGCGCGTTTTGGCCTGCTGTAGCGAAAGTCCCGACGAACTCCGGCGAGAAACCGCCGCGGACGCGCTCGCCGGAGCTCTTCTGGCGCCAACCCTGACCTGGCGTGGCGTGGGGCCCGCCCAGTGCTGCTAACAGTGGGCCCCTACGCCTTTGTTTGACCGCGTTGACCACAGTCAACGCGGGGTACTATTCCCCAGCCACTGACATATAGGCCCCACCACCTAATTAGGTTAGTCAAACATTTTTAAAAATAAACTTAATTAGTTAAAACCTGATCAGTCACTGACATGTGGGGCCCAGCTTCTAATTAGCCTCAGTTTAGTTAAATTTAAACTTCTGTTAGTCCACTCTCTATGACAGGTGGGACCCATTGGTCAGTTTGACCTGGTCAGCCATCCTGTTGACTGCTGACGTCACAATGATGTCATGCTGACGTAGTATTTCTTTTCTGTCCATTTAATTAATTCCAAAAAATGTTTAAATCTTTAGAAATTCATAGAAAATAAACCGTAGCTCGGATGGAAAAGCTTTATACATGAAACTTGCTCAGAATGACGAGACGAACCCGAATACGCTAACCACATACCTGTCAGATGCCTCTAACTATCTGAACATGGAACATTCCCCTCCGGTCATCTGTCTGACACAAGCCCGGAACCGGGAATACATTCCCGGTTGAATGCCCCCTTCACCTATATCGTGTAGCCATACGTTAGGTTACACTCGGCACAGCATATTGCCACGTTATGCTTTGTGATGCTATGTTTGCTTTATATTTACTGTTTCTTCCCCCCTTCTCTCCGGTAGACCCCAAGACTGATGCTGCCCCTGTGATCGACTACGTCGACGACGACCCCTCCTTGCCAGACAACCAGGCAAGCCCCCCCCCCTTTGATCATCCCGATATCGCCCATTCCATTCTCTCATGCTTGCATTAGATTTTGCTACTGTAATTGTTTGCTCCTATTCTGATGCATAGCCTGCTTTTATATCTGCTGTTGTACCTTACCTGCTTATCCTAAACTGCTTAGTATAGGTTGGTTAGTGATCCATCAGTGACCCCCACCTTGTCCTTGTTGCCCCTGCTTCATCATTGAAGACCCGATCAACGGGATCGAAGGCCAGGCCTCGGCACCGCACATCACTTTCCCCTTAGTTGCTCGACACTACTGGGTTACTATCGAGTGCCGAGGGTGAGACCTCTACAGCACGTCTGATGTTAACCCTGTAGTGTAGCTATTCGGTCATGGTCATCGAGGGTGATTCCGCCTTAACCACTTCCGATACGACTCTGTCGTGCAACCCCTCAAGTGTGAACCACGGGGGTGGTTCCTCACCTTGACGATTACATCGAGTGGAATTCACCGGGGGTGATTCCTCGGGTTTTCCCCTTGATGTTTGGACACACGGATACTTGGACTTTATCACTGTTACTTGGAAAGGCGGGTCGACCCTGAGGGGTACCCGCGAGTGATGTGGAGACGGGTTGACCTGGAGGGTGCCCGCGAGATAATTACGAGGCGTGGCTGGGCATTCCTAGCCCTTGCCGCAAGTCCTCGACACGGGGCAACGGGGTCACACCTTTCGTGAGTCTCTGCTTGTTACCGCGTGCTCCTAATCCACTACGATTTGGATATTTGATCCGAGGGGCCTCTGGCCTGATAGCACTAACCATCACGTGGGCATTGTATGGGCGTTCTGCGTCGTATGCATCAGTCGAAGCTTATTAGACGTCAGCAACTGAGCGGCGCGCGCTGGGTTGGACTGGTAAGCTCCTGCCTTTTTAAGGAGGTAGCTAGGTCTGCTCACCGGCCGCCCACGCAACGTGCAGGAGTTCCCGGGGCGATGGCCCATGACCCCTGGGGGCATAGGTTTAGTCCGGTGTGCTGACCTCTCTATTAAGCCTAGGTCGGGTTGCGGTGTATTGTTTGGCCGAGGCCGGGCATGACCCAGGAAAGTGTGTCCAGCCGGAGTTAATCGAGCGTGGTGGGTAAGTTGGTGCACCCCTGCAGGGAAGAAAACATCTATCGATAGCCTGTCCTATGGTAACGGACACTTGGAGTTGTATCCCGATCGATACAACTAGAAGTGGATACTTGTGATGAGAATTGGATTGTGATGATAACTGGATAGTATGGCTCTGGGATTGCTTTCTCGCAGGGAGTCAAGAAAGGATCTCTGGCCGAGGTTGATAACACTACTACTACTTTACTTTATGCTACTCTACTCCCTCCTGTTGCTGCAAGATGGTGGTTTCTAGAAGATGCTAGTCTTTGATAGGACTAGGTTCTCCCTTCTATTCTGGCATTTCTGCAGCCCAGTCCACATATACAGCCTTCCTTTGATAATGTTGCATATGTAGTGTAGATCCTTGCTTGCGAGTACTTTGGATGAGTACTCACGGTTGCTTTGCTCCCCCTTTTCCCCCTTTCTTCTTCTTTCCGGTTGATGCAACCAGATGTCGGAGCCCAGGAGCCAGATGCCACCGTCGATGCCTACTACTACGTGGAGACCGCCGACGACCAGGAGTAGTTAGGAGGCTCCCAGGTAGGAGGCCTTGCTTTTGTGCTGGCCTTCTTAAGGCAAACTTGTCTAACTTATGTATGTACTCAGATATTGTTGCTTCCGCTGACTCTTGTGTATTCGAGCTTATGTATTCGAGCCCTCGAGGCCCCTGGCTTGTAATATAAAGCTTGTACTATCTTAAATTGTGTCTAGAGTTGTGTTGTGATATCTTCCCGTGAGTCCTTGATCTTGATCGTACACATTTGCGTGTATGATTAGTGTACGATTGAATCAGGGGCGTCACAGTAGAGGGGGAGAAACATCATAAGATCCAACTATAATAGCAAAGCTCGGGTACATCAAGATCGTGCCAAATCAAGAACACGAGAGAGAGAGATCAAACACATAGCTACTGGTACATACCCTCAGCCCCGAGGGTGAAATACTCCCTCCCCGTCATGGAGAGCGCCGGGATGATGAAGATGGCCACCGGTGATGATTTCCCCCTTCGGCAGGGTGCCAGAACAGGGTCCCGATTGGTTTTTGGTGGCTACAGAGGCTTGCGGCGGCGGAACTCCTGATCTAGGTCCTGTTCTGGGTTTTTTGGGATTTATAAGAGGTGTTGGCGTCGGGGACAAGTCAAGGGGGCCCACGAGGCGACGACAAGGACGGAGGATGCACCCTAGGGGGGTGGGGCACCCTCCACGCTTGCGGATGCCTCGTGGCTCTTCTCCGATATCTTTTCATTCCAGTATTTTTTTATATTTTCCAAAAATATTCTCTGTAAATTTTCAGGTCAATTGGACTCCGTTTGATCTTCCTTTTATGCGAAACTCAAAAACAAGGAAAAAACAGAAACTCGCACTGGGGTCTAGGTTAATAGGTTAGTCCCAAAAATCATATAAAATAGCATATTAATGCATATAAAACATCCAAGATTGATAATATAATAGCATGGAACAATAAAAAATTATAGATACGTTGGAGACGTATTAGTTACACTAGTAAAAAAAGACACATCCGTGACATTTTGGGCCAAACGAAATTTTTTCTGTCATACATATGACACTTCTATGACGATAATTGTGACAAAACCCGGTATCATCATAGATGTGGTGGGCTCCTACTTCTATGACAAAAAATCATGACAGAAAATGGGCTTTTCGTCCTGGGCAGGCCGGAGACGCAGCTGCATGACATTCTTTGGGCCGTCCATGATGGAAAAAACCGTGGTAGAAGCGAGGGCGAGGAAAATTTCGGCGAGTTCCCGGTTACGGTGGGAGGTTGGGAGCCGAGCGATGCGCGTTTCTCTCGTACACGTACGCGCGTGTGTGCGAGGCGTTGGCTCTAACTGAACCCGAGCGAGGCATTGGGCTCTAACTGAACCCGAGCGATTGCACTGCAGGCTATGCGTTACTGAACCCGAGCGATCGATCGACGGCTGTTAACTGAACCCGATCGAGCGATTCCTTCGCTACTGCTGCTAACTGAAGCCGATCGATTGCTGGATGAACAGTGAGCGTTGCGGGGGGGTTTGGATGAACAGTGAGCGGTGGGTTGCCTCTAGATGAACAGGACCCGTGGTGTGGAGGGGGCTGGATGAACAGTAGACGGTGGAGGGGTGCCCGTGGAGGGGTGGTTGAACAGGACCCCGTGGTGTGGAGGGCTGGATGAACAGTAGACGGTGAGGGGTGCCCGTGGAGGGTGGTTGAACAGTAGCCGGTGGAGTAGCGCGCGGTGGAGGCTGGATGAACAGGAGCCCGTGGAGGCTGGAGGAGGTTGACGGTAGCCCGTGGAGGCTGGAGGAGGTCGACGGTGGAGATGAACAGTATCCCGTGGAGTCCGTTTTGCGGTACGCCACACCCTCCCGATGAACAGGACCCCCGTTTCGACCGTAGGAGGTCCGTTTCGTCCGTTTTTGCGGTACGCCACACCCCTCCCGATCAACAGGACCCCCGTTTCGACCCGTAGGAGGTCCCGTTTCATCCGTTTTGCGGTACGCCACACCCCTCCCGATCAACAGGACCCTCGTTTCGACCGTAGGAGGTTCGTTTCCTCCGTTTTGCGGTACACCACACCCCTCCCGATCAACAGGACCCCGTTCCGAACGTAGGAGGTCCGTTTCCTCCGTTGTGCGGTACGCCAGGCCTCGTTTCCATCGCCTGTTCCGTCCAAGCCCTCCCGATGAACACGACCACGCATTCCGTTCCGACCCAGCCGGTTGGCTCCCACGCGTTCCGTTGCCTCCCGATGAACACGACGCATTCCGTTGTCTCCCCATGAACATGACGCATTCTGTTGCCTCCCCATGAACACGACGACGACGTTGTTTCTCCGTTCCGACCCAGCCATGTACACGAGCCATGGCCGTACGTATGCACGAGTAGGCGTTCGAGACCCCACCCGTATGTACACATACGTGGTCGTATTTTCTTTCTTGCACCATGGCCGCTGTACGTACGTGTACATGCTACGTGCGCGCCTCTACTACGACACGTACGCGCCTTTACTACGACACGTGCGCGCCTCTACATCCACCAGTATATATGTACGTACACGTTCGCAACCAGAATGACAACGCTACGTACGCTTCGACCAGGTGGGTCCCGACTGTCAGGCACTTCCTTGCCTGCGAAGATGTAGCTGGTGGGTCCCAGCAGTCAGGGGGGCGAATCGTTTTTTTTGCCCGGACGCACTTCCTTGCGTGCGAAGATGTAGCTGGTGGGTCCCAGCAGTCAGGGGGAAATGTTTTTTTCACGAAATACGGTGGCCCGTCCGGTGGGTCCCCGCTGTCAGGTGGAGGAATAATTATTTTGCGCGTAATAAGGAGGCACTTCCTTGCTGCGGCCATGGACCCAGCTGTCAGCGTCTCCACGCACAGTACTCTTCCGATGGAAGTCTGTCGTTGACCACATTGACCACGCCGCGCCGAGAGCACCACGGCGGTGGACGACGGCGAGGCCTAGGAAGGGGACGACACGGAGGCAGGGAAGACTCGGCAGTTGTTTCCCACGCGGAGGGGAGTATGACTGTACGAGGGTTTACTGGTTCGTCTGCCGTCGCCGGAGAATAACAGCAGGTGTGGGTGAGTAGAGGGATGGCTAGGCCAGCGATGGGAGTACAGTGGGGCGGTGAGGCCTGCGCGGCAGCACAGCCGGCCGTGGGGAGGAGGGAGCATGCAGTCCCGCCGGCGCTTGTTTGAGCGGCTGGAGCAGGAAGAGCAGAGATTGAAGAAGCACGACGGCCGTTGGATGGACATCCAACAGTCAGTGCTTGTGCGTCAACCTTTTTTTTAGGAAAGCCTCAAATCTGTGGAAACAGCATACAACCCATCTGCCATTATTTCTAATAATTTACAGCCCATTTGCTAATTTTAAGGTTTTTTTTGGAGCCCATATTCTTTTTGTTAGCATTACAGCCCATATTGTGGCCACGGTTAAAAAATTATACAACATTTTGCATATTTCGGTGCGGTTCGAACTATTTTTAATCCCGAAATTTCGACTCACATTCAAACTGATTTTAAAAATAAATGTATATCAATATAAAATCCAACAAATTCTCCATGCATAAAAATTAATGTAATTTAAAATCTTGAAATGAAAAAAAGATATTTGAAACTAATTGCCGGTTTGATGTGTTTTAAAAATGTACATCCCATTTCTCATTACTGATAGGCCATTTTCTCGGCCAACCGAATGAAAGCTCTCCTCGTCTTGAAAGATTTGCAGCTCAACAGGCCTGACAAAGCGACTTACTTAGCAAATCACAAAAAAACTGGGCTAGCCATTTTCACAAAGAAAAAAACTACTGGGCTGGTCTGTGGTACAACATAAAAGAGAAGGTTGTCTAGACATGCCAGAGTGCCCCGCACAGCCCAGTTGACACCCTGCTTCGTCTCAAAAAAATTAGATAAATGCCACAACAAATATGGCGATTCATAAAATGCCACTGCATTTCCAAACTTTGAAAAATGCCACTGCAATTTTTGCAAACTTTGGAAAACGCCACTGCAATTTGCAAACTTTGAAAAACGCCACTCCAGACTTCGAAAAAATGCCACTGGGATGGCATGAAATGGCATTTTTCAAAGTTTGGAAATTGCAATGGCATTTCTTAGAAACACCAGATTTGGAGTGGCATTTATCAAATTAACCCAAAACAAAAATAACTTGGGCGAGCTGCTGGGTCCCTGATGTCAGCCGCTCGTTGTGCACTCTCTCGTTTATTGACTACGTTGACAATGGCATGGGACCCAGATGTCAGAAATCCATTACGAGGAGCCATTTTTTTATTGGATTGAAATAAGGAGGCACTTTGCTTGCGTACTGCCATGACCTTGGCGGGTCCCTGCTGTCATCCTCTCCACGTACAATCATCTCCTGGTTGTGTACGCGTCAACTTGGTAGGCCCACAAGTCAGCCTCTAAACCCGTGGAGGACAAATACAACCCATTTAAAAAATAACAGCCCATTCCATATGTTCAAACGGAAAGTTCAACATTCAGAGCAAAGTAACAGGTCTGATCCACATATAGAGTACTAACTTCCATGTTGACAACCATCATAGCCAAGTTAACTATCTACTTCCACTAATACTCTAGTAGCGTACAAGTACTAACTTACTCTTAGCTAACTAGACGATGCCGGCCGCCATCTGCGGTACACGCTAAACGCCGGCACCGGGTCCTCCGCCTCGCCTCGGACTTGTCAGGTGGGTCCAGCAGTCAGGGGCAAACGTTTTTTTCGCAAAATACGGTGGCCCGTCCAGTGGGTCCCTGCGTCAGTTGGAGGAATCATTATTTTCCGCGTAATAAGGAGGCACTTACTTGCTGCGGCCGTGGACCCAGCTGAGACTCTCCACGTACAGTATACTTCCGATGGAAGTCGTTCCTTGACCACGTTGACCTCGCCGCGTTCCGTTGCATGCATGCGTCCATGGGCGTGGTGCGTCCCCACTGTCAGCCTCTCACGTACAGTCATCTTCCGATGACTCTCGGTTGTTGACCACGTTGACCACACCGTGCCGAGCGCACCCAGACTGGAACGACCCGGAGATGGGGAAGACGGGGCAGTGGAGTCGCAGATGGAGAGGAGTGGGAAACTTCACTGGTTCGGGTGCGCGGCAGCACAGCCGCGGTGCCGCCCACGGGAGACAGGAGCAAGAACAGAGGTTGAAGAAGGAGCACGGCTGTTGGATTAACATCCAACGGTCCAGCTGCTAGAATCATTTGTTGATTAAGTTGACAAAGCCGTGCGTACACGTCCGCTTAGTAGGCCCACAAGTCAGTCACCAAATCTGACGGGTCCCAGCTGTCAACGGGATGAATAATTTTTTTCGCAAAACAAGGAGGCACTTCCTTCCGTGCGAAGATACAGCCGGTGGGTCCCAGCTGTCAGGTGGAGGAAACATTTTTTTCAGCTTAATAAGGAGGAACTTTCCTTGCGTGCGACCATGGACCTCGTGGGTCCCAGCCGTCAGGCTCTCCACGTACAGTCCTCTTCCGATGACTCTCGTTTGTTGACCACGCCGCACCGAACGCAGCGAGGCGGTGGACGACGGCGAGGCCCCGGACGGGAACGACTCGGAGATGGGAAAACGCGGCAGTGGAGTCGCAGATTGAGAGGAGGAGAAGGGTTATAACTGGTTCTGTTGCGGCGTGGGGCTGTAGTCTGTGGAGAATAACAGGAGGTGTCGAGGGGTGGAGGGATAGCCTGGCCGGCGGTGGGGTAGCGCTTCGCAGCGATGCGTGCTAAGCAGAGCCGCTAGCCGCCGGAGGCCGGACCAGGCGGTCCCGGCGACGCTGGAGGAAGAAGACGAGAGATTGAAGGTGCATGCCGGCCGTTGGATATAAATCCAATGGCTGTGGATGACACAATCATTTGTTGACCAAGTTGACAACGCCCTGCGTAGGCTTCGACCTATTGGCCCACATGTCAGCCTGCAAAAATGTGGCATATATTTAACCCATGTTTTCTAGAATGTACAGTCCATTTGCTGGGCTGGGTGAACAAATAATTTCGCGTCAATCAGGCCCATTTATATTTTCTAAGAAATCCCAGCCCATTTGCACTTCCTTGAAATACACGTATTAGGTGGGCTCGTTATATATATAATGTTATGTTAGAAGGAGCAATTAATATCAAAGAATAAACCGGAGAGGCACATTTTATATATATATAATTAAGAAATTAGCGAGTTATTGCTCAAAATAAAAATGAGCGCGTTATTATTAAATTGGTCCTTAAAATCTTCGCAAGCTTTTGTACGCAATCACCAGGATTTTCCTTGCCTGTGAGTCAAAAACAACCAGGATTTTCCTTGCCAACTTCCGTTAAACATTTACTTTTATAAGTTAATAACACGTGGGATGTTTTTATAATGTATATATAAGTCTCTATAAAATATACGATAATAGTAATAATATAAATATATATAATGTGGTTAGAAGGGAAAACATAAATTGGACACAGCATTACTTTTATAAGAGACCTGCGTTTTATACCCCACAGTAGGCATACTAACAAGTTCACACACAAATACAACAGAAAAGGTAAACATTCATATCAAACTCAGGTTCACAGGACACGTTCATATTCATAGCCAACATTCACTATCAACAACTCAAAAGATTCATATATACACAAGCTCAGCATATCTATGCATCCAAATGATTGATAGATCACACGACAATATTCATACATAATTCACAAAAAGATTCAGATATACACATGTTCAGTATGTTTATGCATCCAAATGATTGAGATCACAGCCAATATGATCCATGGACGAACTTTAATTACCTAGGGTACAGACTGGTAAATGGTGTTCAATCGGAGGTACTTCTTGCTAAAATTAGTTCTTGTACGAGTAAACTTTCGAGTACATAAGAGGCAGCACAGACAATCTGAACTTTGCTTGTAGGTTTATCCTCAAATAGTGGCCTCGTGCCGAGGGAGGTTTGAGCAACTTGGCCACTACTTTCATCCAACTAGTTTACTGGCTCATCTTGGTCCTGTATCTCGCCAAAATTCTACATTGCAGACGAGAAAGGAGGCGGTTGAGAAAATGAACCACCCAAATTTTTTGTGCAGTTCAACTGAAATGGAGCATCCTTGGCGTGCAGACTGATTAAGTGCCAGATGAATATACGCGTCAACCAACTTGTCTGGAATCTTTAGACTCCATGCCATATAGTTCGCTACCATATGTGCCGATAACCAAAAGGCACAAGTTGGGACCAAAGACTGGACTGCGTTTTTCTGGGCTATGCACCAAGCAATATTTTTGGCGTTCACTCTCCTAATACTTGGAGTTTGACAATTGGTTGACGCCGGTTGATACTCGAATGAATATAGGCACTTCTTGTCAACATCGATGCTTGTCTGAGTGAACTTTGGAGTACATAGCAGCAGCATAAGTACCTGTCCATCTGATCATTTTGTGCAGTTCTACTGAAATCACCCGATGTAATGATTTGCCTGCGAGTTCAGGCTCCAAATTACTCCTTTATGAAATCGGCAAACAGTAGCACAATACCAAATTACCAATACATATGACAGGCACAATAATCAGGATAAAGACCAGTACCAACCTGTGTGAGGTAGCATATCAATTACTATTTCCTTTGACTGGAAGCCGAGATAAGCCAAGCGACTGACAGCAAAGGAAGAAAGCAAGCGGAGATTAGCGACTGACAGGAAAGGACGGAAGCTGTCGAGGCAATGAAGCACCCAAAGTTTTTGTGCAGTTCCACCAAAATCGAGCATCCCTGTTGGCACATATATTGAGAGAGTGAGATTACTGTAATAGTGGGACTAGTTGATGAAACATACACTAACAAATAGAAGCACCCTCATTATCTTAATGGGTAAAGTTAGCAACATAGTAGTCTTGCTTAAAGAGAGGTATTAGTTTATTTAATCAGTGCCAATTAGCTCAACTCAACACTCAAAGCATTGCCATTTATCATAGGTTGCAAAACTTTAACGTGCAAAGATAAAGGAGTTTCTCATGACAGTAGCACGATACAAATAGAGATGACAGCAAACTAATATGGATGAAGGCCTTAGGCCCGTACCAACCTGAGAAAAAAAGCTTATTCATGTAGTCCCATAAGAGATGATAAAGCACTCACTGGAATCACACAATAGTATATATTTTTGTGCACTTCAAATGTATGGTTGAAATCACTCTTGTTTACCAGTGCTGAGATTATATCGAAAGATTATCAAGAACTTCCAGCAGAGTTAAAGCACTGGCTGGGATACAGTTCATTGTATTGTCTTGTGTAGTTCCACTAAAATGTATGATTGGCACAACATGATCCCTGTTTGCACAAGTAGGAACAAGGTGAAACCTTCATTAGCTTAGTGAGAAAGGATAGGAAGACATTAGCATATTACTCAAACAGTAGCATCAAATTCATGATGGACAATACGCAAAACATTGCCTCATTGAACCAATGGCAATAAATTGACATGCAAAACAATAGCACTATTATGTCATGACACTAATAATATTCCCTCCCTGCTCCACCACATGATTCACCTCCATAGACAAACATACACACGTACATGATTCAGCATAGGGTCCTACTAAAGATTTGTTTAACTCCAACAGGAAAATTAGGCAGTAATAAATTAGTGGTACTTAAGTACTCCTAATTAATTAAGTGAGACAGCAGAAGTGGAAGGGCTCCCTGGAGGATCGTCTCACATGTAAGGTAGTCGTTGCCGGAGCCCTTGAATGGCCTCGACTGAGGCCTCTGGCTTCAGCAAGATCGCCTTGGCACTGTTTATTCTTCTTCTTCTTCCTCTTCATGCTCTGTTTCTCTTTCTCCTCACCAGTTGGTGAAACCAAGTACATGATTGGCCTTCTAATTCAGAATTGGTTTTGTCAGTGAGGGAGTACAAGTGTACTAGTAAAAAACAGCATTATTTTCTCATGGCAGTCGGAAAATAGAGATGAACACATGCATTAAATATCATTCTTACCTAAAGGAAGGTTATGGCGCCAATATGGATGATGAGGATTGGAACACAGATCTCCCTTTGTGCAGTTCCACCAAAATGAACCAACTGTTCCATTCTGACATTCCAGTTAAACAGCACAAAAGTCACTTCTTTTAAGAAGAGTTTTGTGCAGTGCACCAAAAGGTCACAACAGCAACCAGGTGAATTGGATATCCCTGTTTGCACAAAAAGGCACAGAGGAAACAGTCAGAGTCTCAAACAATTACAGGCAAAAACATTTGGCTAAACTTGTCATGGCTTATAACAGTGGCATGGCTTCATTTTTACCAGGGACATTAGATTAAGAACAGCTAAGGCTGCGTTCGGTTCACAGGTTTGGTGCAGGATTTTCGTAGGAACACAATTCCTACGGTATTCTTTCCCTTCCAACCGTTCGGAACACGGGAAAGGTGAATAGTGTTTCATAGGAAAGCTGGTCTGGTAGTACTGATTCCATAGGATTAGAAACATCCACGCGCTGCTCATTTTTTGGGCGGAAGCCCGAGGCAGGCGCTCGCTGCCATGCGTTAGACAGGTTGCTGTGCTGTGTTGCCGGAATAAAAAAATCAACCTATGTGTGGTACGTGAGGTGAGGACAAGAGTAGTCACTGTGCAGCTGAATAAACAAATAGCATCTCATACTGCCAAGCATGCTACTCTAAAAAAACAAATCTGTACATTTCGTAGTCCATCCGAACACATTCTCTTGAGAGTTTCCTCCGGTTCGCTGTTCCATAGTTTTATACCTACATTCCTTTCCTATTCCTCTATTTTCATCAAGACCTATGTTTTCTGCCCCTTTATTCCGAACGGAGCCTAAATATTTGGTATAAGGGCATGGGACAGTGGGTGCACCAGCAGTCCAGCACCATGTACGTAAACAGGGGCATAAAGTGGTGATTCATAGTTTGTTGCCCCGAGAAACAAACATCCAAGAAACATATCTGGGTTGGTCCCATTTTTGTTCACTCTAGCCACCTACTCCTATGTGTGGATAGCAAATCTAGTCCTGGTCATACCACTGTGTACAGCGTTACCCCTATATTTCCCTTTTCGACCAAGAGACCGGTTGGATGACCAGTCTGTACTACTTTCACCCCCTTTCCTTCCTGTTTGTACCAAGTCCGATGTACATACTAAATTCCCCCACCCCCACTTTATTTCTTGTTTGAACCAAGTACTCCCTCCGTCCGGAATTACTTGTCATCAAAATGGATGTGTCTAGAACTAAAATACATCTAGATACATCCATTTCAATGACAAGTATTTTCGGACGGAGGGAGTACAAGATTCGACTCCATGAAGTAGCTTTACCTCTAACAATAGAAGAAAAAATATGTGACGTTGGACCATCCGATCGAGAGGGGCTGAGAGGTAGAAAATGATGCACATGCAGCGACGTAGCGAGCTGGGGAAGTAGAGCTAAGGCGGTTTCGAACGAAGATATACCTGAAGGTCGTCGGGATGTGGATAGGTGGGCGGCGGGAGGCCGGATCCGCCCACAGGCAACGACGAAGGGATCGGAGGACCTCCCGCGCCGGCGCTCGGCCAGAGATAACGGTGCGGCCGGCAGTGGGTCTCCTCCCTCGCTGTCGACGACGGCCTAAACGCTGCCCCTCCTCCCCTTCACCGGCGGAGGGGGATACGTCCGGATCTGTAACCAGCGGTGAGGATAGAAAGCCAGTGTTTTTTGAAGGGAGAAAGACAGTGTTACTACCCCTATCTTGTTTAGATCTGGAGAGGATGAGAGTGTGTGAATAGAGCAACCCTAGCAAGCAAGCGCGGAGGCTCCGGCCTATATATACGTAGTGGGGTAGTTTTCCTTTTTCACTCCATCAAAACAATCGTTTAAAATTGTGTACTACTACATGCCAGGTCGCGGTTTTTTTAGTTGTTGATTGTTTTTTGAGATAGCTACCCGCTTGTTCCAAGTGGTGTTACGGTGTGCCAGGTCGCACTTTGTATCGTTCAAGTCTGGTACTACAAGTCCCTCCATTAAATGAACAACCACCCCCTCGTAAAAATTGTGAACAAGCCCACGGCTAAAATTAGCGGAAACGTGGGTTGCCCCAACATGCATTATTATTTATATTTTCTACTCCCTCCGTTCCTAAATATAAGTCTTTTTTATTAGCCACACCTAAGACAAGAATTTTTTATTAGCAGTGAACCCCACATGTCATAGACACAAAAATTGTGGCAAGATTCCCTTAGGCAAGCCAAAGTGTGTCTAACAATTTGAGCAACTCAGGTTAGGCAAGTGTGGCAAGTGTGGGAAAAATAATGTGGCAACATAAGACAAACATAGTCACAATCCAAACAGCCCCGTAATTTTTTGTGACATGCATGAAAATTTGGTTAGTTAAATTTATAGTCAAAATTTGGCAAGGTGCATCAAATCAACACATGCAAGTATCAAAAGGAAAGTCACGGCATGCATGCATGCGTTGTACTCCCTCCGTTTCCAAATATAAGTCTTTTTAGAGATTGCAACAAGTGACTACATACGAAGCAGAATATGTCTACTCCTACATACGAAGTAGCCCATTTGAAATGTGTAAAAAGACTTATATCGAGTGCAGTGCTTTGATGTGTCGCGTCAACTCGTACAAGACCGAGAAATTTGATTACTACAACGCCCTCTCCCTCGCGGACTGAGCTCCGGTGCCTTAACTGCACCTGCCTTTGGCTGCATGACAGGAGGGCCAACCACCTGTTGGGCCCACCTGTCATAGACGCAAAGGCAGGAGCAGTAAGTAGAAGCTTTCGCTACACGCTATCCCTCCCGCACGAGGTGGACGGACATGCAGCAGTGGATTCGATACTGTAGAAGTAGGAGTAACATCATTGTTCGTCTTCTCGAAGAGGCGAAGAGCCAAGCGCAACCCGAACGTGGCAGTTGCGAACGCTCGCGTGGTGCGGTTCCTTGGAGTACTAGCCAGGCTCTTGCATGAGACAAAATTGCTATTGTTTAACAATTAAACTCCATTATCCATTGGTTGATACTCATTCTGCATAGGTCCACGCGCTTAGCACCGTTTCCTCCTGGGGTCACCAATGTTTATTTGCTAATTAATAGCATTGCATGCAATGAACTAGCCATTGCAAGTCATTAAAAGCATGCACACCTCTCATCTCTTATTGGTTGATATGTCAAGAAACAAGAAACAAGGTAGAAGTTAATGCACCGCGCCTAAGTGTTTTGGGACTATTTGGTTTTCGTAAGATGACTTACACACCTAGACGGAGGGAGTAGTATAGCCCTGTAAACCGGAAAGGAGTATTTGCCTTTCTAGAGATTTCAACAAGTGACTAGACTACACCGTGTGCAGTACTCCCTCCCTTCCGGTTTATAGGGCTCAAATCTCAAATCTCATGAACCAAGGCATTTTGCGATTGGAGGAATGTATCTCGTACTTTACAAAACTACCCTAATTAAACTCATGCATTAATTACGTAGTTCTCTCGTTTTCCTCTCCGCCTTGGTCGCGGTGCACAATATTGAGCACTCCTATATGACTAGCCGCTCTATCTACATGCGGGACATTTCAAAGCATCCGGGCCCGCGTGCCATCCACCAAATCACAGCGAGGTGCTACAGTCGAGACTCACCTGTCACCCCGGTGTGGCCGTCATGACCCGTCATATCACAAAACCCACACCTTTACCAGCAGTGGTAAGGTGGCCTCCAAGTTGGACTGGACGAAGCAACCATCATTTCACTGGAACGCTCGTTCAAGCCCTTTCTTCCCTTTCTTGAAGAAAACCTCACTCCAGGCTACTCACTTCTGCCATTTTTCTTCTGTACCGACGAAGGAAAGGTGGGCGAATCAGTTATGCTGCTATATTTTCATTCCAAGAATCTTCTTTTTGCGAAGCACCGACCGATTCTCACATCCTATTCTTTTCCCGTTTTCATTGCGATTGTGGTTTCCTTTCGATTGCTTTTTGTTTGTCAGTTCATTGATGGATCCTGGAGCACTAGGCAAAGAGTTGCCGGCGGACAACCCACTGGAGACAGCGATCTCCAGGAAGCGAGCACCGACCAACGAGTTGACCATGTTGGCGGGCCAACCCATGGAGACGAAGAACTCCAAGAAACAAGCACTGGCCAAAGAGTTGAGGACGTTGGCGGACGAACTCCTCAAAGAAAGTTGGAAGAACAGCAAGGGCCCCACCGTGCCTACCCCAGGAACTCTGATTGCCACCTATGTGAGGCTCAAGACCGAGTTTGAGGAGATAGTCGCCGTTGAGAAGCAGTATTCCCCTGGCAAGGTGATGGCCCCCATCGAGGACGAGGAGATGGCCCCCGGAGGGATGAGATCCCCCGGTGAGCTGCACAAGGTAAAAAATAATGGCTTATTACCATAGTTGTGGTTTTTGATTATTTGCAATGTGCTTGCTAATATGTTAGGGTTGTGCAGGTGCCGGTGGACGTCCTTGATGATTCCGATGTCGTGGCCCGTCCTGTTGGCATCGCCCCGGAGATCGATTCCGATGCCGCTGTCCATCCTGTGGACATCGCCCCAGAGATCGATTCCGATGTCGCGGTCAGTCCTGTGGACATCGCCCCAGAAATCGATTCCCATGCCGCTGTCCGTGCTGTGGTCATTGCCCGAGAGATCGATGACAAGAAATAGTTGGTCGCGCTAATCCTTCAGGGTAGTTTGCATTGCCCTGTGTTTAATTACCAGAACGATGCGTGTTATCAAACCATCTTAGGGCTAGTGCACTGTCTTGTGTGGGCGGATCTTGCTACTTTTGTTTGATAGTGAATCATGCGATGAATCATGCGAACCCTCTCCGAGTTATGGAAACAGATGTATCCTCACCAGCTTTTGATGTAATATATGGCATGCTTAGATGTAAGTTTGAACTGTTTATCATATCAGCAGGGCTTGTTTGATGATTCTTGGTGTTAGTAGGCTAGCTACTGTGCGAGCTATAGTACTTGCAAAACACTCACCGAAGAGAAACGTTGGGGCTGATGAGCTCGTGGTACGCTTATACTTATCCCTCGTCGATCGACCAATAGCCCTAGCTCCTAAAATTGTAGGCTTAGCGATCGATCAGACAATAGTCGACATACATTCAGGCCTCATTTGGTTCATAGGGTAGGAAAATCGTAGCAAAAGTACAGAGAACGTGCAACACAAAATCATAGCAGTGCAGAGACGTACTCCCTCCGTTCCAAAATAGATGACCTAGGCGGGCTAGTTTGGCCTAGTGGGTTTCAGTGATATGACGTGGTACAGTGCCGTCCAGTCTTCGCGTGTGGTAGCAGTATTGCGGGTACAGTAAGTTTTCTTGAAGAAGCGGAATTCAACGAAGTCATGATGGTTCCTTCGTCCGAACAACTTACAGTGGGAAAGGTTGGGCCTGCGATACGACCGGGGTAGACCAGGATAATTTTGTGCATGGCAGGTGGACCAGGATGGTCGACGTCCCACATGTCGGCGAATGAAAGTATTCTTTCCGATATAGAGGACGAGCAACGAGTATTCATTGTTTATTTTTGATGAAAGCTATTGTCTCCACTGTTACGACGGAGGAGTGTGAAACACGGCAGCCCAGTGAACTTGGCATGTGCACCACTCCCTCCTTCCTCATGTAATGCCCAGGTTACAGCTTTTTCTCACTTTCTCTCTATCTATTTCCTCTCAAATGTTTTTTACCTTTCTTTTTTAAGACACAATTGTTTTTATGCCTTTTTTTAGAATTATTTTTTATACCTAGGAGCACGTGTAGAGACGGGCTCTTGCAGAGCCCACTCCTTGACTTTGTCAATGCCTCTCTCTCCTCCACATAAGGAGTACTACTTGCTATGCATGCATGCGGCGGGCAGCTGGCGTCTTGAGGGGCCAGGGCGGTGAGAGCGGGCTCCGGAAGCGGTCCGGACTCCAGCATGGCCCACCTCACATTATCACCATATATTTCTTGGAGTCCGTGCGCGGCGGGCGGGCGATCTCTTCTCCCTCCCCCGTTTCTCTCTTCTCAGCCGACGCCCGCCGAGCGATTAGATTTCGGCTATCGACGGTTTATTCAATTACGGTCCCACATGTCAGTGAAATTGCAAGACAACGCGTGTCCCCTCTGGTGAGCGGCGTGCGAGCCGGACTGTCGGGGTTGCGACGCGTACGAGTCGTAAGTGTGCCGCCTTTTCCTTTAGAACTTGCGAAGCGTAACATTTTCGCGCGATCGATCGATAGAAATCCAGAACAAAATGACGAGGGCGGTGCTTTCCCGCTCGTTAGGCGGGCTAGTTCGAGTGATATGACGTGCTACAGTGCCGTCCACTTGCTCCATTTTTATGTAAGCAAGAGTTTACACTCTTACGCGGGAGGAGTGCGAAACACCGCGGATCTGATTTTGATCGAGGGATAACTGTTCCCTGCCAAATAATGGAGGATTGTTAGCGATTATAGCATGATAGTTAGGGCATCTCCAGCGCTGGCCCACAAATTTACACCGGCATCTGTCCGAGGACACTGATGGATGCCATCCGATGCTGCCCGCATACCTTTCGACAACTATATGAACTAACCGGACGAAATTCGTGCAAACAAAGCAAATTTCAAATTAACCGGATGAAATTCATTACATTTCGAAAACTTTTCCTACAAACTGGACGAAATTCATTACATATTTCGCACAAACCGTACTAAAACCTACTGTAAACCTAATCTAAACGATCGCCGGCGCCCGACCACCATGTCCGGCCATGAACCCGAGAAAGCCGGCCATTGCCTTTGCCTCCTCCTCATCCGCCTCGATAACCTCCTCCTCCAGAGCGGCGGCGACCTACCGTGTACTACTCTTCCTCGCTGCCGGCTGCGCCCGCGCACGCGCGCCGGCTTCGTGGTCGTGGCGGCGGAGGGCGGCCGGGGGGGGGTGCCGGCGATCTCCTTCGTTTGCTCCTGCGACAGTACGTCGAAGAGAGCTTTGGAGCGCGCCCGGAGCGGAGCCGCCGATGTCCCTCGTCTGCTCCTGCGACAGTACGTCCAAGAGAGCTTCGGAGCGCCAGGAGGCCATGGTTGAAGTGGTGCCGACAGAAGGAAGGGACCGGAGGAGAATAAGTGTGGGTCTTTGGCTATGGCTGGGAGCTGGGGCTCAAGTTAATATAGCGGGCGAATGGCAATGAGCCGCGGCAGACGGATGGACAACTGGCGCCGGAGTAGGTTCGTCGGGCGTGAATGCGGACGCTGCTTCAGTGACTTAACTGCAGATGCGTTTGGGTTACTGACATGTGGGCCCAACGGGCATCTGGCCCGCATGTCAGTGACACACCAATTGCACCTGCAGTTAAGTCCGGTGAATGCGGCATTGACATTCTGGAGAGACGGTGACCGTTTCAGGCGGGAAGCGCGCGCTAGCGATGGAAGGGGTTTCGGTGTGCAGTGGCACTAAGATCGGTCGCTCACGATAGTACATACTCCGTACCATACTACCATAGTACCCTCTCTAGCTTAGGCTGTTTTATAGATTGTCGTTGTGATGGACGATATACATGAGCAAGGCGGTCCGAGTATGACCGTTGGTGTTGAGCCAGGTGAATACATGCTCGGCGTTCGCGTAGGCCTCCATCAAACGTCTAAACAGTAATGTCAGGCACCGCCGGGGCGCGCAGGTGATGGGCTCGCCGTTTGCGTTGCGCCATGAGCAGGACTTTGATTTAGAGGGCGACGTGCATGCATTAGCATGCTTTGACAGCGTGAGCGTGAGTGTCTGACGCGAAGTATTTCATTTTCATTTGGCTGACGAGGGTGCGTTGCAGCGACGAGTCCGTGGTTTGATTCCCCACATACGCATAATTTTGGTTTTTACAGTATTTCTTTCTCCATTGACAGGTAGGCCCGCGTAGATAGATAAAGAACACGAGCTGATGAGGCGCATGCGGACTGTTTGACTGGTCAACCAGACAAATACGGAGCTATACGCTGAGCCAGTGACCGTATAATCACCATATCTCGTATACAATGATCAAAGTGAGCTATCAAGACAAGTTCGATGACCGCCAATGCATTTTACTCGGTAATAAATGACCAGGATTGAAGGGGAATCCAAATTTGCTTCGTCTTCTGTCCTTGAGCTCTTGACAAACCAATGCACTATACGGTTGTCCGGCCACTCCACCCCAGAGCTCTCACCAAGCGTCGTTCATGCCACCGCGCCGCACACTAACCGGTAAGGCAGCGATGGCATCCCGCCGCGCCGAGTTCCTCGCCGCCCACGACCGCACACAAAATGGTAGGGAAGCGATGGCATCCCGCCGTGCCGAGTTCATCGCCGCTCGCGACCTCACAACTATGTGGGAGGAATTTGAAGATGCCAAGGCCGAATGGGCGGTAGAGCAAGAGGCGGCCAAAGCCGCACAGAGGGAGCGGAAAAGTCAGAAAGCACTCAAGAAAAGAGAGGCCCGCCGCCGCAAGAAAGAAAAGGACGCACGCGCTGCTGCGGAGAGGTCGGCGGAGATCCAAGCACGGTGGGGTGTCGCCGACAAAGCCGGGAAGGAGAACGACGGCGTCTGGCCAGCATGTGAGAAGTAGTAGTACTAGTAGTTAGTGTGTGTGTCTGTGTCTGAGTACGAGCATGTACCAATACTACTAGTTACTACTGTAGTTTTTAGAGCAAATTACCAGTACATTAGCCTAGACTAAATGGAAAAATTCCTATCCTAAGCATCAAATGGCATCTCTTTCTCTATAGGAATTGAGATGCATGTCATCTCACTTCCTATGATTTTCATATTCCTATCCTATGAACGAAAGGAGGCCTCTGTTGGAGTAACTACTGTAGCTAGCAGTACTGCTGGTACAGTAGTTTTCTTCAAGAAGCGGAATTCAACGAAGTCATGATGGTTCCTTCGTCCGAGCAACTTCAAAGTGGGAAGTGGGCCTGTGATTTGACGGCTCATTAGTCATTGTTACTGCGGCGCGACGACCTGGGTGACTCTCCCTTGGAGTTCTGCGTGCATGGCAAGTGGACCAGGATGGTCGACGTCCCACATGTTGGCGAACGGAAGTATTCTTTCCGATATCGAGGAGCAAGGAAACCGCGTGGTATAGTATCACTGCTGATTGGTTCGCAAAAAAATAGTATCACTGCCGATTTATAATTATTTTTTATTTCTGATGAATGCTAGCGTTTCAACTCTTACGACGAAGGGTGCCAAACACGGCACGTGCTGGATGTCCCACACGTCAGCGAAAGGAGTGGGACATGAACAGCGTGGTAGAGCCCAGCGTAAAAAAACAGCGTGGTAGAGCGTCTCCACTTCTTCCACTTCTGGGTCGGAGACCACACGTAGTAGTACTTAGTGGTATGAACGATACAAAGTGCGACCTGGAGAGAAAGACACGTCTAGTTGGAAGGTCTCGGGGCATACACGTAAACAAATATAAAAGTTAATATGTGCCTCCAACTAATATAGTAGTAGTAGAGTACTTAGGCACGTACTCCATAACATCACCGTGCATTGCACGTACAACATTTAGTGGTAGTACGTAGTAAGAGACAAATGCCGCCCAAGAGTTCCCTTCTCGACCTACTTTTGGGTGTTTGGTAGAGTGTATGGAGGGTGCATGAGTCCACACTAGTTTAGCACAAATACACTAGAAGCATGCATGAAGAGAGCATGCATGAAGAGGGGTGTTGAGTTGAGCATGCATGAAGAGGGAACAACTATGCTGAGACGAGAACGCAACCAAACACACCCTATATGCCACGCATGTTCATACCATTTGTGCCTTTCTACTTCACTTACTGCGCTACATTACTCAGGTTCGTACGTCCACTCCTGGGTACATGTCCGTCTCGTAGTTCCAGTCCCACGTGTTCTTCATATAGATGGAACGATCCTTGCATAACACGTGCACCTTGATGCTAGATGTCTCGCGTGTTGGCAAAAGGATGAACAAAGCTCACGTAAAAAAATAGAGTGGAAGAACATAGATTCCGGACGACCGAGAAGGAGCAAGGAACCTCGTGGTGGAGCGTCTGCACTCATAATATTTAATATTATTCAGCGATATAAAATTAACCAATCATCTCCACAGTGGACTGGAAGAGTACGAAACACGGCAGCCCAGTGTAGTTACATCATACTAGTACATGGCTAACCCACGCTATCACCATATTTCTTGGCTTCCGTGCGACACCTATCTCTAGTAATCCAGCAGCCTGTATCGCTTCTCCCTCCTCGTCTCTATCAAAGTGCGGCGGGCTGGCGTTTCTGCCGTCTATTGAGGTCGGTTAACTATCACATGTTAGCGACATGCCAAGAGCATTCTAAAAAAATTCCTTTCACGTTCCGTTTTCAAAAAGAAAAAAATCCTTTCACGTACGAATTTGCCTGTATGCTTTGAGCAACTTGCATGTCCTATACTGCTCCTGTTTGATACTCTAACTTAGCTAGAGGTTAGACTAACTCATGACTAACCCTGAACTAACTGTAGCCAAAGAGGTGTTTGGGTGACAGGGTTAGATTGACAATAAATGCACTTCATGGAGAGAGAAAAGTGATTTTTCAGTGGTCCCAATGAGAACTATCTCCAGTTAGCACCTCTTGGGTGGGATAGTTTTTTTGGTGGGTTCGGTGCAACTTGCTCCAATTTAAACCCTCATGCTTGGATACTTTAGGGCTATTTGAGCCCCAACTAGCTCAAACTAACTCTAACCCATGGATCCAAACAGGGCCTATGGCCAGTCTCGACGCGGAGCAGTCGCGTGCACCGGGAAGCGGCGCTCTCTCGGCCGTCGCGCCACTTCAAAGCCGGCGCCAGTGAGAGGTCGCCTCCGCTCTGGCCGGGCATTAATGCGGCACTGACGCTCCAGGGCGACGCTGACCGTTTCACGCGGGAAGCGCGCGCTGGCAAGGGAGTATAGGTTTTGAACCGTTTCAGGTGTAGTACTGGTAGTTTGCAAAACTACTCAATTATTGCACTCAGTTTCCTAAGAAATTGTGGTAAAAAACGTTACTCCACAGCCCGCTTCCCTTCTCCTTCCTCTTCTACCGCCCGCGCACGTCCGCGGGAAGCGACCGGTCAACCCTTATATAGGAGTGCTAGCACAAAAAGATGCATGCATGACCACTCAAATTTCCATATTAAAGCGCCGCTCCGGCGGGAGTATGGCGTATGTTGTTACCTTCGGCCGGCCCATGGCTACCGGGCGACGGCGACCAGAGAAGAGGCGGCGGGAGGGGAATGAATGCAGCTACTGTTTGGGTTCGCCTTCCGGCTTAAATAAATGCGCAGCATCACGTGTACCCGCAGGTGCACAAATTGTAACATACGTGTCTGCTTAAGTGGGCGTCACGTAACTGGTGTGTGTGTGTGTGAGAGAGAGATTCTGAGAGACAGAGTGCGTGTGTGCGACTCTACTCTTCGGACATGTACTCAACCTTTTGCATCGGGATATAAGTATAATGGTATTTACTTTAGCTAGTGATTTACGTGGCCATGTTAACGTGGTTGTGTCAAAAAAATGTCACTTCCTGCTCGTGATTTGCGTTATATAATTACAAGCAAGATTCTCGTGCATTGCACGGAACATCAATATGCATTTTTTTACAGAACACCTGTTGTGATTGACCCATGCAGGAGTAATCCCACGTGTAAAAACTAATGATATCTCGAGAATTTTATCGGAAAACTGGTATCTCGAGAATGTCATCGAAAAAATGAAAGATGAGAGATAAGGCGAGGAGGAGTGGAGCGTGGTGGTGACTGGTGGTCGAAATGGGTGGAGGCATGGGGATGGACGACGCCGGTAGGCGGCAGCGGCCACCATGCATGCTAGATTGTTCCAGAGACTTATTCCTTTTTTAATTGCTGAGCAATGAGGTTGCGGGAGATAATGATGTGGAGAGAGGTGCGGGTATCTTTTGTAAAATTATCATAGTTTGCTTTCTATCATCAGATATAGATCATACGGTCTGTATTACAAGATGGCAGGCACACCATCACCACCAACTCATTTTTTATAAGGGTACAGATGATAAGTTTGCTGACTACTAAAGTAAAGTGGAATTTGTCCATGTTATGCAAGTAAATAAAGGTGATTGTTTATCATACGGGTAAGGTTGGATGAAGGGTGGTAGGAACAAATGCTCCGCCTAGAGCATGTGTGTGTGAGATGGAGTCTTAGTGTGTGTGTGGGGTGTGTGTGTGAGAGAGAGAGAGAGAGAGAGAGGAGAGAGAGATGGAGTCTTA